>NC_092125.1:181673762-181978072 GCF_043159975.1 Macaca nemestrina
TTTATTTCCCAGGTTTATTTAGAGGATAAAATAAGATAAAGGATATGAAATGGTGGTAAAGATCAAATTTATGTTTTAGTAAAGTGACTCTTTGACCAGCAATTCCACCTCAAGGAATCTCTCTCAAGGAAATAATTAGGAAAATGTACAAAAATTTATGTAAAGAAATGTTCACTGTAGTTTATAGTAATTAAGAATAGAAAAACAACTTCCTAAAGAAAGTGACAATATTAAAGAATTGATCTGGCTGGGCCAACATGGTGAAACCCTGTCTCTACTAAAAATACAAAAATTAGCTGGGTGTGATGGTGAGCACCTGTAGTCCCAGCTACTTGGGAGGCTGAGGCAGGAGAGTCGCTTGAACCCAGGAGGTGGAGGTTGCAGTGAGCCAAGACTGTGATTGCACCATTGCACTCCAGCCAGGGTGACTGAGTGAGACTCCTTCTCAAAAAAAAAAATAAAAAAAGAATTGATCTTATGACACATCTATAGGATGGAATATAATGCAATCAACTGAAATTATTTTTTTTTAGAGTTTTCAAAGTCTCATTCATACTTTTTTTTTTTTTTTTTAAAGAGAATCTCCACTATTGCCCAGGCTGAAGTGCAGTGGCACGGTCTCAGCTCACTGTAACCTTTGCCTCCCAGGTTCAAGTGATTCTCCTGCCTCAGCCTCCAGAGTAGCTGGGATTACAGCAGCCGCCACCATGCCCAGCTAATTTTTTGTATTTTTAGTAGAGACGGGGTTTCACCATGTTGGCCACGCTGGTCTCGAACTCCTGACCTCATGATTCGCCCGCCTTGGCCTCTCAAAGTACTGGGATTACAGGCGTGAGCCACTGCGCCCAGCCCATACTTTTTTTTTTTTTTTTTTGTTTCTGAGACAGTTTCTTACTCTGTCACCCAGACTGGAGTGTAGTTGTGCGATCTTGACTCATTGCAGCCTCCGCCTCCTGGGTTCAAGGCAATTCTTGTGCTTCAGTCTCCTGAGTAGCTGGAATTACAGGCATGCGCCACCACGCCTGGCTAATTTTTGTATTTTTAGTAGAGACTGGATTTCACCATGTTGGCCAGGCTGATCTCAAACTCCTGAGCTCAAGTGATCCACCTGCCTTGGCCTCCCAAAGTGCTGGGATTAGGGGGCTGAGCCACTGCACCTGGTCTCAAAATCTCATACATTTGTAGTACTTTCGGAATTATTTAAGTCCAGTCATGCATTGCTAATGACAAGGATATGTTCTGAGAAATGTGTCATTAGGTGATTTCATAGTTGTATGAACATCATAGAGTATACTTACACAAATCTATATGGTATACGGTATAGCTTACTATACACATAGTCTATATGGAATAGATGGCCTATAGCTCCTAGGCTACAAACCTGTACAGCATGTTACTGTATTGAATACAGCAGGCAATTGTAACACAGTGGTAAGTATTTGTGTATTTAAACACATCTAAACATAGAAAAGGTACAGTAAAAATGTAGTGTTTTGTTTTTTCTTTTGAGACTGAGTCTGGCTCTGTCACCCAAGCTGGAGTGCAGTGGTGCAATCTCAGCTCACTGCAACCTCAGCCTCCCCAATAGCTGGGATTACAGGCATCTGCCACCATGCCTGGCTAATTTTTTGTATTTTTAGTAGAGATGGGGTTTCATCATGTTGGCCAGGCTGGTCTCTATCTCCTGACCTCAAGTGATCCACCCGCCTCAGTCTCCCAAAGTGCTGGGATTACAGGTGTGAACCACTGCACCCAGCCATAATATGGTATGATATAAAAAATGGTACACCTGTATAGGACATTTACCATGAATGGAGCTTGCAGGGTCGGCAGTTGCTCTGGGGGAGTCAGTGAGTGAGTGGTGAGTGAATGTGAAGGCCTAGGACATTACCATGCACTACAGGAGACTTTATAAACACTGTACACTTAGGCTACACTAAATTTATTTAAAAATATTTTTCTTCAATAATAAATTAACTTTGGCTTACCATAACTTTTAAACTTCATAAACTTAAAAAATGTTTAAAACCTTTTAGACTCTTTTATTTATTATTATTATTATTATTATTTTGAGATTGAGTCTTGCTCTGTCACCCAGGCTGGAGTACAGTGGATCTCTGCTCACTGCAACTTCCACCTCTCGAGTTCAAACAATTCTTGTGCCTCAGCCTCCTGAGTAGCTGAGATTACAGGCGCACACCACCACGCCCGGCTAATTTTTGTATTTTTAGTAGAGATGGGGTTTCACGATGTTGGCTAGGCTGGTCTCGAACTCCTGACCTCAAGTGATCTGCCTGCCTCAGCCTCCCAAAGTCTGGGATTACAGGCCTGAGCCACCATGCCCAGCCATAGACTCTTTTATAATAACACTTAGCTTAAAGTACAAACACATTGTATGGGCTTTTTCGAGATGAAGGCTCACTGTGTCACCTGGATTGGAATGCAGTGGTGCAATCATGGGTCACTGCAGCCTCAAACTCCTTGGCTTGAGCGATTCTCCCACCTTGGCCTCCCAAAGTGTTGGAATTACAGGCATGAGCCACTGAACCTGGACTTTTCTTTATTTTCTTCCTTAGTTTTAAAATGTATGTTTGAAATTATTTTGTTAAAAAGGAAGACACAAATACACACATGAGCTTAGGCCTACACAGGGTACAGGAGCATCAATATCACTGCCTTCCATTTCCACATCTTGTCCCACTGGAAGGTCTTCAAGGGCAATAATAGGCATGGAGCTGTCATCTCTTATGGCAATGTCTTCTTCTGGAATACCTTCTGAAGGACCTGCCTGAGGCTGTTTTACTGTTAACTTAAAAAAAAAAATTAAGTAGAAAAAGTACACTCTAAAATAACAATAAAAGTGTAGTAAGTAAATATAGAAACCAGTAACATAGTCATTTATTATCAATATCAAGTATTATGTATTGCACATAATAGTATGTGCTGTATTTTTATACAACTGGCAATGTAGTAGGTTTGTTTACACCAGTGTCAACACAAACGTGAGTAATATGTTGTGCTACAATGTTACCATGGCTACTATGTCACTAGGCAATAGGAATTTTTCAGCTCCATTATAATCTTATGGGACCACCATTGTACATGTGGTCTGTCACTGACTGAAACGTTGTTATGCGGTTCATGATTGTACTTTTAAAATTTAAGTGATTTGCTAAATAATAACATACCGTATATTCTAGTCTCTACCTTCTGTGCATACGATATCAGCTATTACAATATGCATAGAAGGTATAGACTAAAATGCATGGTATGTTATTTGTATATAAATAAAATATAAATAGATCTCTTTGCTTATATATGCAAAGGCTATCTCTGAAGGATATATAAATTGATAACATGTATGCCTCTGGGGGAGGGGAGCTGGATCAGGAATCAAAGATGGAAGCAAGACTTACTTTTCAGTTTAAACCTTTAGGTTTCATATTACTTGCTTTTGATGCCAGGAATTAAGAAAATAATGCAGCTGGGTGCAGTGGCTCTTGCCTGTAATGCTAGCACTTTGGGAGGCCATGGAGGGCAGATCACTTGATCCCGGTTTGAGACCAGCCTGGACAACATGGTGAAACCCCATCTCTACAAAAAGTACAAAAATTAGCTGGGCATGGTGGCACATGCCTGTAGTCCCAGCTACTCGGGAAGCTGAGGTAAGAGGATCACTTGAGCCCAGGAGGTCAAGACTAGTAAGCCAAGATAGCGCCATTGCACTCCAGCCTGGGCGACAGAGTGAGACCCTGTCTCAAAAAATAAAATAAAATAAGAATTAAACTACAGCTGGTAAAAAAGGTAATACTTGCAAATTGGATATGCTTGAATTATTTTCCATAAGTGTGTATTATCTTTTAAATTAACAAATAAAATATAATATTAAAATAGATGGCCTGTTTTTTAAATACAATTTCCATTTTAGTTTTCTCCAGAGAATAGTCCATCTTCAGTCTTTAAGGACTCAGCTCCTTACATGGGCTTTGGTGGGAGCCGTGGGGCAGCACCCGCAGGTCTAAATCCGGGTGGGGGTGTTTGGTCCTTGCAGGCTTCATGAGGCCGATTCCTGACTACTTTGCTGTGACTTGCACAACTCACACAGTAATGTAGCTTCACATACTGCTTGGGAAGCACACAGGCATCAAAGACACTTGCTTCAGAAATGTCCCTGACTGCTGTGGCCTCCACTATGTTTTGAATGACGAATTTCTTAATGGCCTTGTCCTTGTATACACATTGGGCACAGTTCATGCAGTGAATAGGCTGCATGTGGTCGCGGGCCTTTTTTGGCACGACCGTTGTTCCTTCTTTTCTTTGTCATCTTGGAGGCATGGACTGGAGAGAGGAGGTTTTTTTTTTTTTTTTGGTAGAGACAGTCTTGCTCTGTTGCCCAAGCGGGAGTTCAGTGACACAATCATGGCTTACTGCAGCTTCAAATTTCTGGGCTCAAATAATACTCCTGCCTCAGCATCCCAAGCAGCTGGGATTATAGATGTGTGCCTCCACACCTGGCTAATTTTTTACTTTTTGTAGAAATGGGGTCTCCCTATGTTGCCCAGGCTGGTCTTGAACTCCTGACCTGAAGCCATCCTCCCACTTGGGCTCCCAAAGTGCTGGGATTGCAGGTGTGAGCCACTGCACCTGGCCTTAGGTGGCACTCTTGTATGAAAAAATATTGAAGGACATACACTAAAATGTTAAAAGCCATAGTTTCTGAGTGGGTGGGATGTCAGTTAATTTTTTTTTTTTTTTTTTTGGGGCGGTGTCTCGCTCTGTTGCCCAGGCTGGAGTGCAGTGGCATGGATCTCAGCTCACAACAAGCTCTGCCTCCCATGTTCATGCCATTTTCCTGCCTCAGCCTCCCAAGTAGCTGAGACAACAGGCACCCACCACCACACCCGGCCAATTTTTTGTATTTTTCCAGAGATGAGGTTTCGCTGTGTTAGCCAGGATGGTCTCAATGTCTTGACCTCGTGATTCACCCACCTCGGCCTCCCAAAGTGCTGGGATTACAGGCCTGAGCCACCGTGCCTGGCCAGATGTCAGTTAATTTTAAATTCTCTTTTTTACACTTTCATATAATTTTCAACTTTTTTATAATGAATACATTCATAGTAGGAATTTTCTCTTGTGAACAAAGAGAGATGACTGGCAAACAGCAGAGTGGAGGATGGCGTGAGGTTGTTGTGGTTGCGTCCTTTGTTTTAATGTAGAAAAAGCATAATGTGGCCAGGAGTTGTGGCTCACACCTGTAATCCTAGCTCTTTGGGAGGCTGAGGCAGGTGGATCACCTGAGGTTAGGAGTTCAAACCAGCCTGGTTAACATGGCAAAACCCTGTCTCTATTAAAAATACAAAAATTAACTAGGCGTGATGGTGGATGCCTGTAATCCCAGCTACTTGGGAGGCTGAGGCAGGAGAATCGCTTGAACTCAGGGGGCAGAGGTTGCAGTGAGCAGAGATTGCACCACTGCACTTCAGTCTGGGCAAAAGAGCAAGACTCCATCTCAAAAAATAAAATAAAATAAAATAAAGTAAAAGCATAATGCCTTTGCATGGCAAGTTTTTGCAATAGCCTTTGCACCTAGTACCATGAAAAGCTGAAAAGTTAAGGCTGTGAGATGGTTTAAGCAGCCAATGGCACCCTCCCTTCCAACCTCACTTTCTTCCTCCATGTAAGTGCTATACCTCAGTCTCCAAGTGGCCTGGGCATGTTCCACACTTGCCTAGTGAGTCTTGTCATGGGACAGATGATACAGGGATGGAACTTAGAGTCTCAGATAAGGATTGAGAGCTGGGAGCAAAGGGAAGAAAGAGCAGAGACCACAGGAGTCCAGTGGTGACATATGCAAGGAACTTTTATTAAAAGGCTGCTGACAATCTTACATATTTGTCTAACTTTTCTTCAAGAGAGCTTCAAACCTACATTAATCAGCTCCTTATCCTTACAGCTCACCTGAGAGACCCAAAGAGCCATACCCACCAGCCTCATGCCCTTTATTTTCCCTTGGGGAAAAAAGCAGGAATTCCTAACAAGAATGAAAACCCAGACACCATCACACTTGAATGCTGTCCTCCCACCCTCCTCTGACCGCTCATCCAGCCATATGGGTACCCTTGTGCTGAGCACAAGGGGAGATTTCAGGTGGAGAAGCAGGGTACCTGAGGCTTCCAAGACAATTAAAGACTTAAATAAGACCATGTGACCAAGTGCTGAATTATGGAGTTCAGATTTGGGTGTTCTAGGAAAGCAGAGGGTGACAGAACTGAGAAGGCTGGGGTCTCAGGAAAGGTCTGGCATGTATTAAATATTTGCTGAATGAATGAATGAATGAATGAGTGAACAAATAAAGGACCTAGGCTTTGAAGGCTTTGGAATAATAAGGACATATGTTCACACCTGTGTGGAATTTACCAGTTGATAATGGTTTCATCCATTGTTATCTCGTTTGAGTCCTGTGATAGCCCTGTGAGAAGAGCAGGGTGGAAATTGTTCTCCCCATTTTTCAGATGAGGAGATTGAGCCCCAGAGTGATGAAGTGACTGTGATGAATTCAGCACACATTTCCTGAGTGTTTATTGTGTGCTAGGTTTCGTGCTGGAAACCAGACATCTAGGAATGAAGTCCATTAAGGCCCAGCTGCTCATTCCAACAGTGCTGAAGTGATATAAGGGCTGTTACAGTGTTCTGAGGGCACAGGGGCAGGAGTGCTTGCCTCTGCCATGCACAGGGAAGCTGGCACTTGACCTGGACCTCCAAGGATGGGTAGGAGTTTGTTAGGAGGAAAAGAGAATTCTAGGCAGAAGGAATATATGTATAAAGGGACAAAGGCAAGAAATAATGTGGCTTATTTGGCATAAAGTGTGTAATTTGATCTAAAGGAAGCACAGGTTGGTGAAGAGAAGGGGTATAGGAAGATAAAGCTTAGAGAGTTGGCTTTTTGGTTAGTTGGTTATTTGTCAAGTTGAGCAGTTTGGACTTCATCTTTAGAGCTGTGGAAAGCCATGAAAGTTTCTATTTTTTATTTATTTTATTTTTTAGAGATGAGGTCTTGCTCTGTTGCCCAGGCTGGCATTCAGTGGCATGATCATGGCTCCCCGCAGCGTTGAACTCCTGGGCTCAAGTGATCCTCCCACTTCAGCCTTCTGAGTCATAAAAGTTTTTAAAGCAAGAGAGTGATAGCTCTTTATACTGAGTCTTTCCTTGGATGCGCATGTGTTTGCTGTTCTTGGCTTTTTTTTTTTCCCCCTCTCCAAAATAGCTCAGGAGCTGCTTCCTCCAGGAGCCTTTCCTTGATCACCGGGCCTCCAGGCTCAGTAAGATGCTTCTCATGGACTTCCTCAGCCAGGACTCCTCTGTCTTATCACTTATCTACTGCTTTGTTACTCTGTGTTGACCCACCTTTTATTCTAGTCTTTGTCCACCTAGAGGTCAGGCACCATGTCTGACTCATATTTGTAAGTCCCATGACCAGCACAGGGCTTGCCCCACATCAATGTGCTCAGTAAATATTTGCTGAAGGAATGAATGGGAGGAGCTGGGTTCCACCCCAGTGCTGAGACAACATTTGGGGCAGGTGTAGTGATGGAGTGATTCTGAGTAGTGTGCATTTCCTCAGTGCTGCTGGAGTAAGGAGTGAGTGCGTGAATGGTGGGGAGACCATTAGAAGGTTGGTGACTCAAGGTGACACTGAAGGTCTCTTCCTGAGTGACCCTAGGTCTCTCTTGCAGATGGCTTCAGTGACGGATGGTAAAACTGGAGTCAAAGACGCCTCTGACCAGAATTTTGACTACATGTTTAAACTGCTTATCATTGGCAACAGCAGTGTTGGCAAGACCTCCTTCCTCTTCCGCTATGCTGATGACACGTTCACCCCGGCCTTTGTTAGCACTGTGGGCATCGACTTCAAGGTGAAGACGGTCTACCGTCACGAGAAGCGGGTGAAACTACAGATCTGGGTGAGTCCTGGGAATCTTGGGCATGATTTTCCTGAGAGGCGGCTGGCCTGACAATATAAGGGCTGGGAGGTGGGGTCAGCTTGGAACTTCTGGGGCTTGCAGCATCAGGCATTAATGCTGTTTCAGGTGTGGCCCCTGGGTTACCCTCTGCTAGCTTTATACAAGTTTGCTCTCCTCCAGGGGTTCAGTTGCTTCTGCTGTTTAACTATGCAGGAGGTTTTATGTTGGCTTGTCTAAATGAGTGACCAAGAAACTGGGGCTTGGAGTTAGAGACTTGGGTTCAAATTCTGCTTCTGCCACTTACTAGTCATGGAACTTGACTGAATGGCTTAACTTCTCTGGGGCACCCTTTCTTCTTTGGGGATTGTAATAGCATCTGCATCATAAGGCTGTTGGGTCCTTAGTTCCTTGGCATAGTTCCTGGAACATTGTAAATGCACACTAAATGTTAGCTACAGTATCAGTTATCTACTGTCCTATAACAGAACACTTTATAAGTTCATAGTGCCGGACTGGGCAACATTGTGAGACCTCATCTCTACAAAAAATAAAACAAATAGCTGAGCATGGTGGTGGGCGCCTGTAGTCCCAGTTACTTGGGGGCTGAGGTGGAAGCATTGCTTGAACCCAGGAGGTCGAGGCTGCGGTGAGCCATGATCATGCCACTGCACTCCAGCCTGGGCAATGGAGCAAGACTCCATCTCAAATAAATAAATAAATAGATAGATAGATAAATAAATTTGTAGTGTCAAAACAGCAATAATAATTCATTATGTTATAGTTTCTGTGGATCAAGCATTTGGGAGTGGCTTGGGGCCTCTCATGAGGTGTAGCCAGCTGTTGGTTTGGGTTGCAATCATCTGAAACATAGACTGGGGCTGGAAGATCTTTTTTTTTTGTTTTTTTTAAGACACAGTCTTGCTCTGTTGCCCAGGCTGGAGTGCAGTGACATGATCTCGGCTCACTGCAACCTCCACCTCCCGGGTTCAAGCGATTCTCCTGCCCCAGCCTCCCGAGTAGCTGGGACTAACAGGCACCTGCCACCATGCCCAGCTAATTTTTGTATTTTTAGTAGAGATGGGGTTTTTCCATGTTGGCCAGGCTGGTCTCGAACTCCTGACCTCGTGATCCACCCGCCTCAGCCTCCCAAAGTGCTGGGATTAAAGGCGTGAGCCACCGTGCCTAGCCTGGGGCTGGAGGATCTTAAGGCTGCACACTCACATGTCTGGTGCTAGCTGTTGGCAGGAGGCCTTACTTCTTTCCCATTTGGCCTTTTAGAGTGTCTTCACAGAGCTGCTTAAGTGTCTTTATTTGTGTAGCAGCTGGCTTTTCCCAGAGTGAGAGATGTAAAAGGCCACAGGAAGTGGCAATGTCCCTTGTGAGTTAGCCTTAGCCTTACAGCATTCTATTGGTTACTGATTCAGCATGGGAGGAAACTACACAAAAGTGTGGATATTGGGAGGAAAGTATCATTGGGGACCGTCTTGGAAGATGGCTGCCACAGCTACTACTATTATTAGTATCTACCAGTAGTACTAATAAATTATGTACATATTTTAGATGATATAGCAACATGTAGATCATATAGTTTTCAAAAATGAATTAGTATTTGGATTGGAAATTTTGAAAATTTGTGATTTAAAGTATTCAAAACATGTATTAGTATTATTTTATTTTATTTTTTTCGAGACCGAGTCTCACTCTGTAGCCTGGGCTGGAGTGCAGTGGCACTATCTTGGCTCACTGCAACTTCCGCCTCTCAGGTTCAATAGATTCTCCTGCCTCAGTCCCCTGAGTAGCTGCAATTATAGGCGTGTGCCACCATGCCTGGCTAATTTTTGTATTTTTAGTAGAGACGGGGTTTCACCATATTGGCCAGGCTGATCTTGAACTCCTGACTCAGGTGATCCACCCGTGTCGGTCTCCCAAAGTGCTAGGATTACAGGCATGAGCCACCACACCCAGCCAAAACATGTATTATTTATTATCTTTCTATTCTACGTGTTAAATGTACATTAATACATTATGCGTACGTCTTATTGGGGCAGTCTGTATATAGTACTTTTCTTTTTACTAATTATTTCCCATATATATTATCTCACAATTAACACTATGAAGCAGGTACTACTTTAATACACTCCTGTTTTGCCGAATAAGAAACTCAGACTCAGAGATTAGTTAACTTACCTTAGGTCAACGACACTGCTATAAAGTGGGATTTCAAGAAGATCTTCTGATTCAAAAGTATATGCTCTTTTCTCTACACTGTGCATCTGAGGTATTATAGAGTTCATATTTCCCTTCATGATAATGTCAAATATTATATAGGGATAAAAGTTCATTGTTCATTTGCTCTGTATTAAAGGCATTGAGGATTCAGAGATCGTTAGAAATAGGAGAAGCTATATGAGTCGTCTAGTTCACTGATTCCCAGACCCATGGCATCAACATCACCTTGGAATTTGTTAGAAATGCAACTTCTCAGGCCCACATTAGAACTATTGAGTCAGAAACTCTGGTGGGTGAGTGACAACGATCTGTGCTATGACAAGTTTTCCAGGTGGTTTTGCGGCAGGCTAACTTTGTAGAACCACTTAGTTTAACTAGCTTGAGGTGAAAGTCAACATGCGTTTACTAAAAGCACCTATTAGGTGCCAGGTGCTTTCACTTGTGTTATCTGACATCATCCTTGCAGTTCGTGCACAGGGGGATGTGAGCACAGAATATTTGGGGCGTGGTGAGCAATACAGTAAAACTGGATCAAGGTTGTGAAAGAGCAGAGCTGGTGCTGAGAGAGAAATTTGCTGGAGAGGCTATAGGCGGCAGATTGGGGTTCAAAGAGATCTTCCACGGCAAACAGAAAGTTCTTGTCATCAGCCAGAGGATTCATGCTTGATGATTCCTTAGGGAACTGAAGAAATTATTAGAGCTTACTTTTAATCTTGGAACATAAAATATTTTTTACTGATATTTACTATGTGGATTGTCAGAAGTGTCTTTGTTTGATCACCATATCAGATGGTCAGATAGCCTGCACTCAAAAAATCTTGAGACAGGAGGAGCCATTCTGCCCTTCTAAGGGGTTGACAGTGGACTGACTCACTTCTTTGTTTATGTTCGGCCAATTGTGAGCTTTTGTGGTTTTCTTCTGCCTGGTTAAGTGGATTTATTGATTACATGATCTAGTTTTAACTAAATGAAATGTCATAATGGATATATGGCTTTTAAAGAGTCCTATAAAGAAACCTCTGATTGAAGACTATACTAGAAGATTATAGTGAACCCAAATGAGCATAAAGAAAATGGCTGAACTGATGTTTTTCCAACTCCCAACACAAGTTCATTGTCAGCCACGTTTGGAGGTAAAATCAATGACAATGTAATTAGATCTGACATGGTCAATCTCCCATCCAAGTACTAACCAGTCCCAACCCCTCTTAGCTTCCAAGATTAGACGAGATCGGGCATGTTCAGGGTGGTATGGCCATAGATGATATGGTCATTCTCGTTGCTTTTGCTGAAGGGAAATTAACAAAGGGTTTTTATGTGTGTGTTTGTGCTTTTATGCAGCAAAAATAAAGTTTTCTGGACTGTTCATGAATACATTAGATTTTAAACATTTAAGTATTGTTTATTTTAACTTTATATATTTTAATATCTTTTGTGTATAGAAGTAGACATGTAGATATATAATCTAAGGAATACACATACACTGTGCATGCTGTATCTAAATTTTTCTTACTTAAAGGGATGTAAGTTGGAGACCACCACCATAGGCACTGGGAGCCATAAAACGGTTTAAACAAGTTAGATTTGCATTTTAGAAAAATTCCTGGCTTCAGTTTGAAGGGTAGATGTAAATGAGGCAAAGAAACCAGGTTTTGGATCCAAACTCATCAAATTGTATACATTAAATAAGTGTATTTTTTTTGTGTGTCAATTATACCTCAAAAAGCTATCTAAAAATTAATACACAAATATAGTAGTGACCAGCTATAAAAGAAAGGAAGCAAGCAAGCAAGCAAGGGCTTGGGTAAATTATATGGGGCTGAACTAAGTGTATTATTCTGCTCTGGCTGCCATAACAAAATACAATTGAAATTAATTTTCTCACAGTCTGGAGACTAGAAGTCTAAGATCAAGGTGCCAGCAGGGTTGATGTCTGATTGATGTGAGCTCTCCCCTCGGGCTGCCTTCCCACTCTGTGTTCTTGTGGCCTTTCCCTGGTGCATGGGCATGGGGGAGAGAGGTGCAAACTCTTTGGTGTCTCTTCTTATAATGACACAAATTCTGTTGGATCAGAACTCACTCTTATGACATCATTTAACTTTAATTACTTCCTTTGAGGCCTCATCTCCACATACAAGCACACTGAGGGTTAGGGCTTCAACATACACATTTTGGGAGGACATAGACATTCAGTCCATAACGCTAAGAGTGACAAAATGACATAAAGGATGGAAATGAGGAGAAAGATTTAGAACTACAATTTACAGAATTTGATGAGCAATTACTGTCCCCTCTTATCCTTGGTTTCACTTTCCAAGGTTTCAGTTACCTGGGGTCCTCTAGATCTGAAAATACTAAACAAAAAATTCTAGAAATAAGCTAATAAATTTTAAATTACATATGTTCTTTTTTTTTTTTTTTTTTTTTTTTTTTTGAGATAGAGTCTCACTCTGTCACCCAGGCTGGAGTGCAGTGACATGAGCTCAGCTCACTGCAACCTCCACCTCCTGGGTTCAAGCGATTCTCCTGCTTCTGGAGCAACTGAGATTACAGGTGCATACCACTATGCCTGGCTAATTTTTGTATTTTTAGTAGAGATGGGGTTTCACCATGTTGGCCAGGCTGGTCTCGAACTTCTGACCTCAAGTGATCCGCCTACCTTGGCCTCCCAAAGTGCTGGGATTACAGACATGAGTCACTGCGCCTGGCCTAAATTGCATACTGTTTTGAGTAGCATGATGAAATATTGCACTGTCTTGCTCTGTCCTGCCTAGGGCATGAATGATCCCTTTGTCCAGCGTATCCGTGCTGTCTTTGCTATCTGCCCATTAGACTCTCTGTAGCCATCATGGTTATCAAATTGAAAAAGCATAGTGTGGGCTGGGTACGGTGGCCCACGCCTGTAATCCGAGCACTTTGCGAGGCTGAGACGGGCGGATCACAAGGTCAGGAGTTCGAGACCAGCCTGGCCAACATAGTGAAACCCCGCCTTTACTAAAAATACAAAAAATTAGCTGGGCGTGGTGGCAGACGCCTGTAATCCCAGTTACTCAGGAGGGTGAGGCAGGAGAATCGCTTGAACCCAGGAGGCAGAGGTTGCAGTGAGCTAAGATTGGGACATTGCACTCCAGCCTAGGCAACAGAGCGAGACTCCATCTCAAAAAAAGAAAAAAGAAAAAAGCATAGTGTATACTGTATATGATTAGGTACTATCTGAGGTTTCAGGTATCCATTGAGGGGCTTGGAACTTATCCTCCAAGGATAAGGGGAGACTGCTTTCATTGTAAAAGGAAAGGGGGGAACATTTATGTGTGTTTATGTATATATCACCTCTGTACACAAAAGTTTTGTGATTTTTTTTTTTTTTTGGTTTTGTGAGCTGTGGTAAATCTCTTCATTTTTATGAATAGATAATGTCTTCAACTATAAAAGCCTCATAGGTTTGCTGGTGGTGAGGGGGCCTAAATGTGATAAGATAATACTGTGTCTGGGGAATGCAATACATATTGGGTTCCTTCCTTTCTCTGCCTTCAGGTCCACATGCAAGGGGTCACTGGGTTGCTTTCTTTCTTTTTTTTTTTTGAGGTGGAGTCTTACTCTATCACCCAGGCTGGAGTGCAGTGGCACGATCTCGGCTCACTGGAAGCTCCGCCTCCTGGGTTCACGCCATTCTCCTGCCTCAGCCTCCCAAGTAGCTGGGACTACAGGCACCCACCACTACGCCCGGTTAATCTTTTATTTTTTTTGTATTTTTAGTAGAGACAGGGTTTCACCATGTTAGCCAGGATGGTCTTGATCTCCTGACCTCGTGATCCGCCCGCCTCGGCCTCCGAAAGTGCTGGGATTACAGGTGTGAGCCACCATGCCTGGCCACTGGGTTGCTTTCTAAGGTTTTCCATCTGTGGTTCCCGGAGTGTTGGAACAGCATTTAGTGGCTGACTAGCACAGTATGAAGTGTTCAGTTAAATACTTCCAGCCCATTTGATCTCTCTTAGGGGATTCCAGACAGAAGAAGAGGAGGTTATGAGCATTGCTGAGCAGGGCCACCCACAATAGGAATTTCTGTCATCTCTGGGGGATGAGGGTCTTGGGAGTGCCTTATTCCCTGGAGGCCCTCACCACAAAGGTCCCTGAGAGCTCCCTTTGTTTCCTGAGAAGCTAATGATTGTGGATCAGAGAAGAAAGTCTTACTGGGGAGGTGGGGGTAGGAGAGAAGCCTCATTATTAGGGAGCGAGAGCATGCACAGGTGTGAGACGAGACTTGGTAACTCCACAGCAACGAATCCAACTAGAGGCCACTTACTGCTGGGTGCTGGTTGCCAAGCAACCCCTGGAGACCTGTGGGAATAGAAGAATGGAGGGGGCTTCCACCACCTCTATGTGGGGCCCATTGCAGAGGCTGTCTGGTGCTGATCAAGAGAACAATCCAGAGGATGAGCTCACCTGGGACTCTGGGTCCTGGGTTCTAGTTTGTTTTTTTTTTTTTTTTTGAAATGAGATCTGACTCTGTTTCCCAGGCTGGAGTACAGTGGTGTGATCTCAGCTCACTGGAACCTCTGCCTCCCAGTTTCAGGTGATCCTCCCGCCTCAGCCTCCCTAGTAGCTGGAACTACAGGTGTGCCTGGCTATGCCATGCCTGACTAAATTTTATATTTCTTGTAGAGACTGAGTGCAACCAGCACTCAGCAGTAAGTAGTCTCTAGTTGGATCTGTTGCTGTGTTGGTGATGATTTAAAAGCTCTTAGTATAACTAAAGACATACATAGATAATGTGTATAAAGCACTAACATAGTGTATAAAGCACTAACATAGTGTATGGCACAGAGTAAACACTCAACAAATTGTAGTTTTTGTTAAGGTTCTAGGGAGATTGATAAATAGCATTCCTTTTTTTCCCCACCTAAACCCATTGAGAAATAGATGCAGGAGTCAGAGAGAAGGGGAGTAATGTAAGAAAAAAAGAAAAAAAAAAAGGCTTATTACTCATAAAAACGAGGATGAAGCCGTGGCTAAAGTCCTCCGGCAAATGGGGCTTGCTAATACTTTACTCTGGAGTCAGAAAGACACACAAACCCAGTCATAGGTCAACGTGGGCCACTGGCTGTAATTAGCCCGTACAACATTCACTCAAAGTCAAAGTCTGTGTGGCCCAGATTTACTAATATTTAAGGCCTAAAGCATTCCACTCAAGTCTGTAGGAGGAGCCTCCATCTCCATGGACAGAGAAAGGAGGGTCCCTCCTCCAACAGCTTTTTTAAATTATCATTTTTGGCCGGGCGCGGTGGCTCAAGCCTGTAATCCCAGCACTTTGGGAGGCCGAGATGGGCAGATCACGAGGTCAGGAGATCGAGACCATCCTGGCTAACACGGTGAAACCCTGTCTCTACTAAAAAATACAAAAAAATAGCCGGGCGAGGTGGCGGGCGCCTGTAGTCCCAGCTACTCGGGAGGCTGAGGCAGGAGAATGGCGCAAACCTGGGAGGCGGAGCTTGCAGTGAGCTGAGATCCAGCCACTGCACTCCAGCCTGGGCGACAGAGCCAGACTCCGTCTCAAAAAAACAAAACAAAACAAAACAAAACAAAACAAAAATTTATCATTTTCTTCATGTATTTAATTTCGAGACAGGGTCGCCCAGGCTGGAGTGCAGTGGAACTCTCATGGCTTACTGCAGCCTCGACCTCCCGGGCTTAAGCAATCCTCCCACCTTAGCCTCCCCAGGAGCTGGGACTATAGGTGCATGCCACCATACTTGGCTAAGTTTTGTATTTTTTGTAGAGACAGAGTTTTGTCATGTTCTCCAGGCTGGTCTCTGACTCCTGAGCTCAAGTGATCTGCCCGCCTAGGCCTCTCAAAAGTCCTGGGATTACAGGTGTGAGCCACTGCTCCTGCCCAATAGCTCTTACTATAATTAAAGACATAGATAAGAGTGACCATGGGTTCCAAAGGGGGGTTAGACAGAATGACAAACACTGGGACAAACAGGAGGAGTTTTAAGAGATTTCCTGGGAATCTGAATTCCACAGTGATGAGAGTAACTCCCCATATAAACAGGAACTGAGAACAAGGTCAGGGTGAGATGGAGTGCTGGGCAGTCAGTAAGGTTCACTTATCAGTCATCTGCCTTATGTCCACACAGCAGCCTCCATGAAATGTTAGGTCACAATGTGGCTTTGGAGTCACTTATAAATATTAAAGCTAGTGAGTATTAAATCTGGGAATGTCAAGGATCTGTATCTTAGGGCCAGTAATATACGAATAAGTGAAATGTAAGGGAACATAGGAATGTGGGAAAGGTAATCATACCAGAAACTTGGACGAAGGAGGACTGTGGCTCTTCAGCAGCCATTTAACAAATGTATTCTGTGCCAGATACTGGGGATAGAGATATTAATATAAATGTGACATTCCCTGCTCTCTAGAAATTAATGAGACTGAAATTATGAGCCCAAAAGTGAAATAAAATGAATACCATAGCTCTCTTGTTCTGATTAGAGGAAGAAGAATAGGATATCAAGAGACTTTTCCCTAGAATTTAAGAATGTATAGTAATGGATTATTATATGAGATTGGGTAGCTGTCTAATGGGCTTCTGTATTAGTTTCCTATTGCTGCACTAAAATTACTACAAACTTAGTGACTTAAGACAACACAAACTTATTATCTCACAGTTCTGGAGGTCAGAAGTCTAAGATGGGTCTCACTGGGTTAAAATCAAGTTGTTGGCCGGTTTCAGTCTGTGTTCTCTCTGGAGGGCCTCATCTGGGGGCGGATCTTTAATTTGCCTTTTCCAGCTTCCAGAGGCTGCCTGCATCCCTTTGCCTGGGGCCCCCTTCTTCCATCTTCAAAGCCACAGTGGAACATCTTCCAACCTCTCTGAACCTCCTGCTTGTCTCTTATAAAAACCCTTGTGACTATAATGGGCCCACCTAGGCATTCCAGGTCAATCCTCCGTTTTCAAGATCCTTAATTTAATTACATTTGCAAAAATCCCTTTTGTCATGTAAGGTAACATATTCACAGATTCTAGGGATTATATATTTGGGAGACTATTATTCTGACTACTACAGCATCTGTTAGTAACATGTAAAAGACCTGGCTGGGTATGGTGGCTCGTGCCTGTAATCCTAGCACTTTTGGAGGCCAAGGCAGGAGGATCACTTGAGCTTAGGAGTGAGACCAGCAGCATACTGAGACATTGTCTCTACAAAAAATTTAAAAATTAGCTGTGTGTGTGGTGGCGTGTGCCTGTAGTCCCAGCTACTCATGAGGCTGAGACCAGAGGATCACTTGAGCCTGGGAGGTCGAGGCTGCCTTGAGCTATAACCATGCCACTGCACTCCAGCCTGAGTGACAGCAAGATCCTATCTAAAAAAAAAAAAAAAAAAAAAAGAAAAAGGAAAAGACCTGATAGAAATTCCCCCATCCTTTAAGACTCTGAAGCAGGTAATGTCCATGTTTTAAGTTCACACTGCCAATTAAGATTTCCTGTCACCTTGTTAGGTGTCAACAAGCCTGTGAATTTAGAGCTCATCACATCTCAGTCTCTCATTTTATTTTATTTAATTAATTATTTTTTGAGGTGGAGTTTCACTCTTGTTTCCCAGGCTGGAGTGCAATGGCGTGATCTTGGCTCACTGCAACCTCCACCTCCGGGGTTTAAGCAATTCTCCTGCCTCAGCCTCCCGAATAGCTGGGACTACAGGCATGCACCACCACGCCCAGCTAATTTTTGTACTTTTAGTAGAGATGGGGTTTCACCACGTTGGCCAGGCTGGTTTTGAACTCCTGATCTCAGGTGATCCTCCTGTCTCGGCCTCCCAAAGTTCTGGGATTACAGGCGTGAGCCACGGTGCCCAGCCTCAGTCTTTCATTTTAGATAGGAGGAGGCTCAGAGTGAGATAGGGACTTTACTGAGGGCTCATGGTGATGTCCCTTGACCCATTCCAGTGCTCCTCCTGCCACATTCAGGAAGGTGCAATCTAGTCTTGAATGTAAGCTGGAGACCTGTAGAGAGATCAGTGGCCAACACAGAAGAGTCTGGAGGCTGAACAGGGAAACGGCTGCTCTGACAAGTCTCTGTGGCTCCAGGAATGTGAGGACAGTTCCTGAGTACACCATCCTGTGCTCGGCTCTTATGATAATCAGAATTGATTTTTCTAGGCAGCAAGTTTCCTGGTGTGGCTGCAGAAACATGCTGACACTTTTATCTCCCCAAAGCCTGTAGAAACCAGCTGCTAGAGGAGGTTTAATCTGATTTTAAAAATCACAACAAAGACCATGGGAAGTCAAATCAGGCTTAGTCGGCCTCCGTAATTTTCAAATGAATTAACAAGCCATCCTGACTGACTATTCAAGGGGTCTCTAAGACACACTATTTAGGGCCACAACCCCCTTTCCTTCTATTCAAACTGGCATAGGAGAAAAATAAATAATCTATAAGCCATTTGTGTATTCGTTAATTCATTCAATAAACATGTGTCATGTACATATTATATGCCAGGCATTGTCATAAGAGGGCAAAAAAACAGCTACAATGTGATACAAGCGATGTATTAAAGGGATGAAGAAAGTGTTGTAGGAACAGCTACCTCTGCCTGGGAAAATCATTGCAGGCCCCATAAAGGAAGGGACATTTGAACAGGGTCTTGACAAATGAGTCTGAGTTTTTCAGGTTAATGTAGGTTAAGAGCTTTACAGGTGGAAGAAATGACATTTGCAAGAACATAATTGCTTTCAAGGACCCTTTGTGTGCCTAACTGTGCTGGGCTCTGCAGCAATTGGTAAGACAACATCCCTGCCTCTTAGGGGCACTCAGTGAAGCAGGGGAGAAGGGGGATATACAACAAGCACACACGCATTGAAATGCATTGCAGACATGGAGCAGTGGAATGACATGCTCTGACTTACATTGTTTTAATAAAATTTTTAAATCTTTGGGTAATTTTAGGTTTATAGAAAAGTTTCAGTGATAGTGTAGAGTTCCCATGTGTCCTTCGCCCAGTTGCCCTAACGTTAACATTTTATATAACCATGGTACATTTGTCTACGAAATCGACATTAGTACAATATGATTACACTACCATCTTTACCTGAATTTCACTAATTTTTTCCCACAAATGTTCTATTACCATTGCAGGATCCAATCCAAGATACATTTAATAATATTTTTTCAATAGACATATAATTTATATACCATAAAATTCACTTTTTTTTTTTTTTTTTGAGATGAAGCCTTGCTCTGTTGCCCAGACTGGAGTGCAGTGGCATGATCTCAGCTCACTGCAACCTCCGCTTCCCAGGTTCAAGCAATTCTCCTGCCTCAGCCTCCCGAGTAGCTGGGATTACATGTGCCCGCCACTGCACCTGGCTAATTTTTGTACTTTTAGTAGAGACAGGGTTTCGCCATGTTGGCCAGGCTGGTCTTGAACTCCTGACCTCATGATCCACCCACCTCAGCCTCCCAAAGTGCTTGGATTATAGGGGTGAGCCACTGGGTCAGCCAAAATTCACCCTTTTAAAGAGTATAGTTCAGTGATTTTTAGTATATTTACAGACTTGTGCAACTATCATCACTAATTCCAGAACATTTTAACATTTTAGTGACATACATCTTTCTTTCTTTTTTTTTTTTTTTTTGAGACAGAATTTCGCTCTATCACCCAGACTGGAAGGCAATGGCACAATCTCAGCTCACTGCAACCTCTGACTCCCAGGTTCAAGTAATTCTTGTGCCTCAGCCACCTGAGTGGCTGGGATTACCAGCCTCTGTGTGCTGGTGTGCGCCACCATGCTAATTTTTGTATTTTAGTAGAGACCATGTTGGCCAGGCTGCTCTTGAACTCCTGGCCTTAAGTGATCCGCCTGCCTCGGCCTCCAAAAGTGTTGAGATTACAGGCGTAAGCTACTATGCCTGGCCAGGTGACTTACATCTTAACACTTAACAGGATTTATCTGAGGCGGATTTATCTGAGGCAGAGTTATGCCTGTTTCAAGAATAAATTGCAAAGAGCAAAGGGCAGAAGCAGGGAGAACCAGTTAGGATTTGCAACAATTGAGGCTGGGAATGATGGTGGCTTGAACTAGGCAGGTAGTAGCGGTGGTAGTGAGAGTAGTAAGATTTTGCATGTATGTTGAAAATACTGAATATTGAATTGGATGTGGGGAGAGAAAGAAGGAGAGAAGTCAAGGATGTTGCTGAGGGTTTGGGCTGAGCGACTAGAAGTTTGGAGATTCCTCTAACTGAGATGGGGAAGACTGCAGGAAGAACAGGGTTTAGGGAGATAGTTGGTGATTAAGTTTGGTTATGCTAAGTTGGAGATGCCCGTTAGATAACCAAGTAAAGATATTAATAAGCAGTTGGATAAATGAGTCTGCATGTGTATATTAGCAAGTAGTATTTTAAATGATGATACCAAATAAGATCAACAAGGGAAAGAGTGAAGGCAGGAAGAAGAAAAGGTTCACAGACTGAACCTGGAGACATTCCAACACCAAGGTGTTGGGAAGATGAGGGAGAATCGGCAAAGGAGACTGAAAAAGAGCAACTGAAATGAGAAAGTGTGGTGTCCTGGCAGCCAAGTAAAGATAGCTTTTCAGAGGAAGGAGAGATCAACTGTGTCAAATATGGCTGCCAGGTTATGAATATGGGAACTGAGGATTGACTGCTGTATTTAGCAACATGGAGTACATTGATAACCTTGATACAAGTTGTTTTGGTGGAGGGGTGAAAGCCTGCTAAAAACGGCAGAAGAGAAATTGGAGACCTCAAGTATGACATAGCACTTTCAAGGATTTTTGCTCTAAAGAAAAGGAGACAATTGGGGTGGTAGCCGAAGGTGAATGGGGAAGTGAACCAGAAGAGGTTTTTGTTTTTTAAGATGGGAGAAGTAGCAGCACGTTCGTATGCCGGTAGAACAATTGAATAGAAGTCAACAAACCAAGTCAACAAAGAAACAAAAATACAAAGCTGATGATTTGGAAACAAAGGGGAACTGCCGGGACAATATCCTTGAATTGGGGAGAGGGGATAGGATCGCATGCAGGGGGTGAATCCTTGCTAGGAGCACAGACTGTGGACCTACATTCCCAGGGGAGAAAGCAGCGGGTTTGGGCACAGGTGCAGCTTGGGGGTTCCACGTGCTGGTTCGAGTTCTCTTAAGTACAATTTTCTAATAAAGCAAGGTCATCAGTGGAGAGTGAGGATGAGGGAGGAAGTTTGGAGAGTCGAAGAGACAGGAGAATGTCAGCTAGGAAGGTGGGAGAGTGAACAGACTGGGGAAATGTAATTTGATTGCTGATTAGCATTAAGACTTCATTTGAAATTAGCAATCATAAATTTAAATTCATCAGCTCATGAATTTGAAGCATGATTATGTGTTTTTCTCCAGCCATGTTTTGCTCTGAGGATAAAGGCATAGAATAGGCAGAGAGTTGACTTTAATGAAAGTGTGGTTTTGCTGAGTATAACAAAGCAAGAGGGCCTGGGGAGTCAGGGGCATGTGCAGGGATGTCACGATTGACCTTAGAATTCAAGTTGGACCGAGAGGGAGGTAACGACACAAGGGATGAAGGACAGTGAAAAGGTGGTAGGGAAAGAAGACTGTTGATGCTGGGAATCTACGAGGAGTGAGCTGGAAACAGCATAGTGGTCTAAGTATGGGAGGCTTGAAATTACTATTGGTAATGATAAGGGCCAGGATATGACTGTGCCAGTGAGTGACTGAGGTAGGGTCAGAGATCAGTATCACTGGAGGAGAAGCATTCAAGGAAATGAGAGTCCAAGGTGATGGAAGCCTCATCTATGTGGATATTGAAATCACCAAGAATTATGGAGAGAGTAACAGTGAGCCAGGAGCTTCACTGGCCAGTAGAGGGATAAGTGGGTGGTATAATCTCATGATACCGAAAGCTGGAGGTGTTTTGTTTTGTATTTTTGAAGGAGGGAAAGAGAGTGATATGAAAGCAGGGGTGAGAAGCAACAACATCTATCCCACCTCCAGCCCCATGATTCAAGGGTGATGAGGGAGGAAGTGAGCAACAATTTGGAGGCTTTAAGAGAAGCCATGTCCTCAGGGAGAGCTGGGTTTTGATGACAGCAAGGAGGTAAAAGAAATGTTCAGATGAGAGACTGAGCAAAAATAGATTTTTCTGATGACCGACTGAATTTCAGAAGACTCAGGGAAAGGTTTCAGTGGGGAGGGGAGGAGATAGTGTTAGAAAAGATGATGTACCGAGCTATATGGCAATTGGAGTTCAGTGATCAGGGACGGCTTTGGAGACATGGGCTTCTTGCCATAATTGACGTGAACAGAGGGATAAAGAGAATGCAAAACAAATTATAAAGCATACAGGTGGTCCCAGGACAGATAGTGGTTGTGTGGTGTGTGTGGGAGGATCCCTGCTTCCTTTTGATCCCTGCATTTGGAGGCCCAGAGTCTGGCAAAAGTGTGGTTCTTATTCTGAATGCCTGGCATTCTTCTTGACTTCACACATCAATAATTGTGGCAATGAATAGCAGCTTTCATTTAGACCTTCACCTCTAAATGGGTTAATACTATCTCCCACAAGGCCGATGTGAACTGACAGTGGCACGGGCTTTCATGCCAGCATTGTACTCAGTGCTTTTATGAACTGATTTCATCCTGACATTAACCCTGTGAACCAGGTTCTGTTATTATCCCCATTTTATAGAGAAGTAAACTGAGGTCCAGAGGAGTTAGGTGGCTGTCTCAAGTTCACACAAATAGTAAGTTGCAGAGTCCAGATTTGAATCAGGGTCTATCTGGCTTCAGGCTGGGTGTGGTGGTTGATGCCTGTAATCCCAGCACTTTGGGAGGCCAAGGCAGCTGGATCATTTGAGGTCAGGGGTTCGAGACTGGCTTGGCCAACATGGTGAAACCCTGTCTCTACTAAAAATAAAAAAAAAATTAGCGGGGCTTGGTGACTGATGCCTGTAGTCCCAGCTACTTGGGAGGCTGAGGCAGGCGAATCATGTTCAGAAGGTGGAGGCTGCAGTGAGCTGTGATCGCCCCACTTCACTCCAGCCTGGCTGACAGAGCGAGACTGTCTCAAAAAAAATATAATAAAAATAAAGGTCTGTCTAGCTTCAAAACCCATGTATGCTCCATGCCCTGTCCCCCTCTTCCCCTTGTTATATCTTCACATAGGTAAAGCACTCTGTAAATGGTGAAAATGTTAAGAATTATAATTTTGGGGGCACTTTTTACATGCTTTACAGGTGCTTTACTTGCAGTTTTTTCCTTGTAATTATCACAGCAATGGTGCCTGGAACAGATGAGGAAACTGACACTCAGAGAAGTTAAGGGACTTGACCAGATCTTACCAAGCCTGGAAAATAGCACATTTGGGATTCAAAATTAGGGATGTTTGCCACTGGAGTGTTCTTTTCACACCAAACTGCCTTTCCCACTCTTTCCACTGCCCTGTGGTACCCCAGGGACCTCACAGGTGGTTGAGAGACAACGTCACAGCTAAAAATCAGAACCTCCAAGCAAACACTCTCAGAAAGGGAAGTGTTATCTGTTGCAAACTATCATCTTTTAGCATCCAGCTCCCCTCCTTTTCTACTCTCTCTGTCCTACTACAACTTTACAGGGCAGACTAATGGGCATCCAAGGTTGAGCAACACCGATGTATAGGTATGTAATTAAGTGACTTGGCACTGAATGTGGTGGTCTCTGAAGAAGCTGCTGCATGTTCTGGCACAGGGTGAGAGGAGTGGTTGGGGGCTTAGTTACTTCAGCTGTGGTATAAGTGGAAAGAACACGTGATACCAGCAGTGTGATAAGTAATGTCTCTGAAACTCTGTTTCCTCAGCTGTAAAATAGGAGAATATTAATGCCTACTTCTTAGTGTTGTAGTAAAGATTGAATGAGATAATATAGGGAAAGGACCTAGCATGGAGCCTGTAACATATTAGGTGCTAAATAAACTTACCCAAAGTCATACAGTGAAGGGGAGAGCCAGGAGTAGTTCATGAGGTTTCTATTATGCTGTACTGCCATGACTCATCTTAGGGTTACCACCACTTGAAGATTGCGAGCCACAGGACTTACAAGGCAGAGTCATCAACAGAGAAATTAGTTGTGAGTTGTGGCCCTTTTACTCCCATTTTTAATGGATGGAGAGAGCAGCAGTGCTCTGCCCCTGAAGTCGTCCAGTTGCCATCTAAGGCTGGAGATTCTCCTAGCTTGCTTGGAACCTGCCTGATGTCTTGCTAAGGAGAGGGGAGGCCATTCAACTGAGGATTTATAATCCCTTTCTTCTGCAGAATCCTCCTTCCCCCACACCATTGCCCAACACCATTGCCCCACACCTTGGGTTGCCAGGCGACAGCTGAAAACTCTTATCCTGCCTGTGCTCCTGTGCTTCTCCTTCCTCTGTGAAGTCTGTGAACTCTGTGCTAATGACGCAGGGGCTCTGTGCTCAGGCACAGATGGCTGGGAGGGCAGGTCCCGGGGGATACAGTGCCCCCTCTCTTGAGTGCCCCACCACTGCCCCCAGCTCAAAACTGAGGGTTGTCCTTTACTCCTCTCTGCTCTTGTCCTACTCATCTGATTGTTCATGAGAAATATCCATTCTATTTCCCAAATTTCTCTTGAACGCATCCCCTGGTCAGTTCTGTTCCATTAACATTTATTGAGAGTCAACTGTGAGCCTGGCTCTCCCCTTTGCCCTTTCCTACCTTAAATTCCTGTTCTCCCCCTTGGACTGCAGCTGCCCGGGTGGCGCTCCCTGCCCTCAGGCTTGCCCTTCATAATCACTGTCACTCCAGTGCCTAAAACCTAGGGGGAGCTCTCTTGCATCCCCCTCAACACATTCTTGGCCATTTCTGCCTCCCCAGCCCCATCTGGACCCTTCAGGCAGTCCATGCACCACCCACATGTACTCTAAACCCCCAACCCGAACACAGGATGCAGTTTTAAAAATGCAAAACCTTTATTTTTTAGAACAGTTTCAGATTTACAGAATTGCAAAGATAGTATGGAGAGTTCCCATTTACCCCTCACGTGGTTTTCCCTGTTATTACCATCGTGCATTAGTAGGGTACATTTGTTATAATTAACCAATATCAATATGCTATTATTAGCTAACATCCCTAGTTTATTCCACTTTCCTTAGATTTTATCTAATACTCCTTTTCCGTTCCAGGATCCCATCTAGAACACAACTGACTTGAATTGTCGTGTCTCCTTAGGCTCTTCTGGGCTGGGAGTCAGGATGCACTTTTTTTTTGTTTTGAGATGGAGTCTTGCTCTGTCTCCCAGGCTGGAGTGCAGTGGTGCGATCTCGGCTCACTGCAAGCTCTGCCTCCCGGGTTCACACCATTCTCCTGCCTCAGCCTCCTGAGTAGCTGGGACTATAGGCGCCTGCCGCCACGCCTGGCTAATTTTTTTTTTTTTTTTGTATTTTAGTAGAGATGGGGTTTCACCGTGTTAGCCAGGATGGTCTCGATCTCCTGACCTCATGATCCGCATGTCTTGGCCTCCCAAAGTGCTGGGATTACAGGCGTGAGCCACCGCGCCCAGCCAGGATGCATGTTTTTGCTCCTTGCCTTACCCAGGTTGTTTCCTCCTCTCTAGAGATTCCCTCTCTCCCCCCATTTCCTTTTTGTTTCTCTTCCTTTTTTTGGAATAGGGTTTTGCTTTGTCACCCAGGAGTGCAGTGGTGTGAACATAGCTCACTGCAGCCTTAACCTCCTGGACTCAAGCCATCCTCCCACCACAGCCTCTGGAGTGGTTGGGACCACAGGTACGTGCCACCACACCCGACTAATTTTTTTTATAGAGACGGGGTCTCTCTTTTTTGCACAGGCTGTCTTGAACTCCTGGGCTCAAGTGATCCTCCTGCCCAGCCCTCCTAAAGTGATTAAAGGCATGAGCCACTGCACCTGGCCTCCTCCCCCATTTTCTATCAGCAAACTCCCATTTGACTTTAAAGACTCAGTTCAAGTATCATCTCTTCTGGGAAACCTTTGCTGACCCACCTCCCCACAACTCAGTGGTGGTTAAGGACCCTTTCCATACTAACCAGCTGTATTGCATGCGTCTGGAATTCACCTGTCTTCCTCCCAGACTGCATGTTTCCTGAGGGCAGGGGCCGGGTCTGATTCATGTCTACAGCTCCAGCACCAGGCACAAGGCCTTGCAAATAGTAAGGGTTTAACAAAGATTGGCAAAATGAAAGTCAGTGCTCCAGCTAAGGCTGTATACCTCTCAAAGTTGAGGCCATCTCTTCTCTCTGCACTTGCAGTGCCTGATCTCTCTCTTGGCCTCAGATCAAGTTTTGTGCCACCCCCACCCCTATCAGTTCTGCCCCTCAGTGGCTGGAAGGTCTGAGGCTCCTCTTGGGTTAGCCTCTCTAGAATAAGTATGCCACTTTCTTACCGGCTTTCCTCTCAGCACCACGGTGGACACCAGTCTAGTCCAATCATCTGATACATACGAGATCTCATTTGATCACAAGAGGAGGTCTTGTCATCCTCATTATACACTTGAGGAAACTGAGGCCCAGAGGGTAAAGTGTTGTACTTTATTAGAGTTGATAGATGGGCTAAGTGGGCCCTGAATGCAGGCTTTTGGGACTCATTCCCTTGCCTGGGCTCTTCCCACTGGACTTCTGCATATAAAAAGTGAGACCTAACCTTAGTCAGCAATCAAGTGCTGTACTAGAGCCATCCCAGGACATCCCAGCCTCCTCTGCCTCAGCCAGAACACGGGGAGGAAGAGATAAGGAAGGTAAGAGAGAAGAGAAAGGGAAGCTAGAGAAAATCCGTGGCAACTCTGAGGTTGGACCCTGTGTTCAGGCTGCCACGAGGTGCCATTTTGTGAGGAGAGAAAATGTCCTCTCAGGATACCGGCCTCCCCTGGCCTGTGTGTTGCTGTGTCAACTGATTGAGCCCAAAGGCTGGCTTGGAAATTTACCACCAACGGAGGCTTAATTAGCCCTTTAATTTCCTTCCAGCGGAAGTTTGCTCAGGCGGTTCCCAGCCCTGCTTTCTTGGGCTCCTCCCTTCTCTCACTTTGCTACAGCTCTAGCTCACCAGGAATCTGAGGCCCATTCTGGGTGTTGACACCAGGGAGAAGAACAGCAGATTACTGAGGGCAAGCAGTAGACTAAATGAAGACGACTGTTTATACAGAGCTTTACAGTTTACCAAGGCACTGTCACAACACTTATCTTACTTTATCCTCCCAACAATACCAAGAAAAGGATATTATTATCCAACCGATTTTGCAGTTAACAGATCTGCAGCTCAGAAAGTCAAAGACAGCAACGGGTCCAAGGTCACATGCCAAGAAGTGACAAAGCTAGAATTTGCTTGACTCCAAAATCCATACTCTTTCTGCTGCCCTTCACACTACCTGTTCATTAAGTGCTTACAGTGTTTAATTAAATGACACATAAGTGCTGAAGGGACACTAAAATTAAGGGGAGGATCAGAATGAGGGTAATTTTAAGAGGCTTCTTGGAAGATGTGATGAGGACAGAAGAGGGTGCCAAGGTGCAGGAAATATTTTTAAAATATATTTTTGTCTTGTACCAATAGGGATTTAAAGTGGCAGAGAAAGATTGACAGAGTGAGGGCCTTCACCTTTTTTTCTTTCCCCTAGTTTGGTCCTGACTCTAGCCTAATTTTTCCTCCAGTTATGCTGCTACAGATTATCTCCCAGCAGTTCATTTGATCACTCAAAAATAAACAAAACTACTAAAAGAGTTTATATAGAGTTTACATAAAAAGCACTAGAAGATTTTATAGTCTGGTGGAAAGATAAGCACCTTGGCAATTCATATACACAGTTTCACGGGAGAGAGGATAGAAGAGAAGTTAGGAAGGCTGTGAAGTTTGACTATCTGGCTCAGATCTTTTACCAGCTGTATGGCTTCAGGCAAGGTGTTTAATCTCTGAATCTCATTACTTCATCTGTAAAATAAGTATGAAAATGGGACCTCGCTCAGAAAGTTGTTGTAAGAATTAGCACAGTGCCTGGCACAGCCCATCTAAACAAATGGCAGCCAGTCATTATTTCTGCCTGTGGGTGTTGCAGGAAATGCGAGTCATACAGGAGGAAGCATTTGAGCTGAATTGGAAAGGTAATTAGCGAGTGCTTTGGCAGGGAAGGGGAAAAGGCTGTTCCAGGCAGAGGGTACAGCATGAGCAAAGCACTGAGACTTAGAGGAACACAATGTTTGGGACCTATGGAGTTTTCCAGGTTGGTCAGAACCTGAGGAGAAAAGAATGGAGAGGGGTGGCAAGAGCTGAAGACAGTGAAATTGTTAGTTAGAAAACCAGGGATAAGTTTAGCATCCTAGCAGGCAGTATAACATAGGCGTTAAATTCCCAGCTCTGACATTTGCTAACTTGGGCAAGTACTTAACCTCCCTGTGCCTCAGTTTCTTTGTCTTACTCCAAAGAGCTGGTTGTGAAGATTGATGACGTAGTGCATGAAAAGTGCTTGTCACAGTGTTTGACACTTAGTAAGTACTTAATTCATGTTAACAATTATTATTTGATTATAATAATTATTACTATTTATCCTGACTCCTTATAGCTAGAAGGGGCCCTAAAAAAGTAATCTAGTCTAATATCCCTATTTAAAGAGGAGAATCCAAGGCCTAGGGTGCACAGTATTCTTAAGCCCACAGAACGAGTTAGTGGTAGGATTAAACCGTACCCAGGCCTCCGGCCTCCCAGCCTCAGCTGTGTGGCTCCCTTGCCATTCACTGTCAGGCTGCCTCTGACAGGCTCCTCCTTGCTCCTCAGTTGCTTGTCCCCTGTCCCTTGTAAATAAATTTCAAGGCATTTGTTTTGTGGAGATGAGTGTTGATCCTATTTTTAGAACACTCTGCCACCTGTATGCAAATGATCCTCAGGGGACTCGTCTGCTATGGTGACTCGGGCCAACTCCTGAAAGAAAGCAGCTATGAGACCAGAGGGAAAACACAGACCAGGGCAGGATGGGGATCCTGGACTCCTGATTTCTCTGTCTAGTTAAGTCTCTGAACTCCTCTTGCCTGCCCTGTATATGTTAACTCCTTGTGTCTCCATTTGGAAATGAGTTCAGAAGTAAGTCCCAAGGGTCAGGCACGGTGGCTCACATCTGTAATTCTAGCACTGTGGGAGGCTGGGGCTGGCAGATCACTTGAGGTCCGGAGTTTGAGACCAGCCTGGCCAACATGGTAAAACCCTGTCTCTACTGAAAACACAAACATTAGCTGGGTGTGGTGACATATGCCTGTAGTCCCAGCTACTCAGGAGGCTCAGGCAGAAGAATCGCTTGAACCCAGGAGGTAGAGGTTGCAGTGAGCCAAGATCGCACCACTGCATTCCAGCCTGGGCGACAGAGAGAGACTCTGTCTCAAAAAAAAAAAAAAAAAAAAAAGAAAAGAAAAGAAAAGAAAAGAAAAAAAAAAGAATAAGTCTTTGGGCCAGGTGCCAAGCCAACATGTTGGCTTTGGAATGTCATGTCAGAGGGTGCTGTGGAACCCAGGGCTGTGGACATTCACATCAGCTATGGTGTTGGCTCAGCTTCTGGGGAAATATTTATTGCTTTCGGGAAAATAGAAGTAATTGGGGAATTAGAGGGATAAAAATCACCTTAATATACAACCCAATGATTCTGCCCTGCAAAACTGGAGAGAACTGAAACTCATGAGATGACAAGTCGGAGAAGGACGGCAAGGCCTCAAACTTCGCCCACAAATGTCAACGTCCCCCGGCCTTTGGCAGAAGCAGCAGTGACCTGATCCTCAATGGCCTTACTATTTAGCACATACTAACTGAATGTCCTCTGGGTGATAGGCCCTATGTTGGGCACACTAAAGGCCTCAGTGGCTTTCTGTTCTTGTCAGGACGACATCCAAGCACCTTGACTTGGCATTCAAGACCTCCATGATCTAGCTACAGCCTCACTTCCTACTTCCTCTCCTGTCTACTATTTTAAGTATTATGTTTCCAAGAATCTAAGATGCTATCAATTATAAGATACATCCTTTTTAAAAGATGCTAAAATGTGAAAAAGTAGACATCTGAGAATCTATGAAATACAGTGTTTTACAAACTAGTGAAAATGGAACTGCTTGCTTTCTCCCCAGATGCTGTGCTGTTTCAGGCTTCTCTATTTTTTAAGCTATTTTATCATGGAAAATTTCAAACACACACTCAAGGAGGGAGAATAAGTAGTACATGAACTCCATCCTCCAGCTACAACAGTGATCAGCTCATGGTTGGTTCACATGCTTTTTCTATACTTCCTTCTCCCTGGACTAGTAATAACAGTAAGGATAGCAACTGCCAGTGCTTACTAAGGATTTAGTTTTTTTCTTAATTATACAAGTTAATATATGCTTATTTAAAACATATTTTGAAATCACAGCCAAGCATAAAGAATAAAATGTTGCTGACATTTGGGTTGGCTCCTTTCGAGTTTCTTTTCTATGAATTTTTAACACAGTTGAGGTCAGATTATATATTCAATTTTATTAAACTTGACATTATAACATAAGCATAGCTAACATTGTTAGAAAATCTTTATATATTTGTAATGACTTCATTGTACTTTATGCAAAAGACGAACCATATCCATTCATTCATTCATCCAGCAATATTTGTTGCACTTACCAGGTGTCAGGCACTCTCAACAGTGGTAAAAGAGTGAGGCCCAATCTCTGGCCTCTCAAAGCTTAGTTTCCCCCCATTGTTTGACATTGAACTACTTTCCAATTTGAAGCTGTTATCAATAATGTTGCAGTGATTATCCCCATGTGTAAAACTTTTCCTGGGTTTCAGATGGTTTCCTTTAGATAGATTCTTTGTAGTGAAATTCCTATTTTACTTTACCTTTGTGAACATTGAATGTTATCTTAATTTTAGTTTAGCTAACTCAATAGGTTAAAAAAAAGTATCTCATAATTTCAATTGCATTTCTTTGATTATTTATTAAACAAATCATCTATATATTTATTAACCATTAGTTTTTTTTTTTTTGTTTGTTTGTTTTTTGTTTGTTTGTTTGTTTTAAGATGGAGCCTTGCTCTGTCAGCCTGGAGTGCAGTGGCACAATCTTGGCTTACTGCAACCTCTGCCTCCCAGGTTCAAGTGATTCTCCTGCCTCAGCCTCCCAAGAAGCTGAGACTACAGGTGTGCACCAGTGCACTCAGCTAATTTTTGTATTTTTAGTAGAGATGGGTTAGTATCTTGGTCAGGCTGGTCTTGAACTCCTGAACTCAGATGATCCACCTGCCTCGGCCTCCCAAAGTGCTGGGATTACAGGAGCGAGCCACTGTGCCTGGTCTACCATTAGTTTTTGTGAATTGTCTTTTGACAAGAGTCCTACTTTTATCACCTGCAATTTCTCAGCACGAGGCCTGACTCTCATTTCCTTTTGCTTGCTGTGACCTGGGGATGTATTAAGAATAATCTTGTTTCATGCTTCTTTTTTTCCTCCTGGCTCTCTCCCACCTCACTTCTCTCCCCACATTTTCCTGTCTTGAAAGGGAGTTGGGTGAGTCACATAAAGGGTACAGCGGGTGGCATATGAAGTAAATTCCCCAGAGAGACTTCTCAGAATGCTGTGAATGGTGCTGATGTCAATTTGGAGGCAAAAAGAGTGATGAGGAAATGAATTGGCAACTCTGGTGCTAAATTTGTCCATGCCAAAGCACTGGGGTATTATGAATGATGGTTCATTCTGCAGGCATCTTTAGAATACTGCTATATGCCCAGATATGCGTGGGGTACTCATAAGGGCTTAATAGCTGGAGAAGACACAAATGAAATAGGTCATGATTAATAGTCAACCATATACATGTTGGACAGTTTCAGACTAAGTGGAGGTGCCCAGCCGACAGTTGGAAATTTCCATCTGAAACTCGAAAGTGAGGGCCCAGGGAAGGATAAGGAGCCAGTGTAGGAGACACAGCAGGAGCCGGCAGAGCTGAAGGGAGAGAACAGGGGAAGAGAGACTTCACAGAAGCTGAGGAAAGAGGGAGTTTCCAGAAAAGGGGTGTGTTTGGGGGTGATGTCATGTTTTTATTTTTTTTTTTAATTTTTTTATTTTTTTATTTTTTTTATTTTTTATTTATTTATTTTTTTTTTTTGAGACGGAGTTTCGCTCTGTCACCCAGGCTGGAGTGCAGTGGCTGGATCTCAGCTCACTGCAAGCTCCGCCTCCTGGGTTCACGCCATTCTCCCGCCTCAGCCTCCCGAGTAGCTGGGACTACAGGCGCCCGCCACCTCGCCCGGCTAATTTTTTGTATTTTTTTTAGTAGAGATGGGGTTTCACCGTGTTAGCCAGCATGGTCTCGATCTCCTGACCTCGTGATCCGCCCATCTCGGCCTCCCAAAGTGCTGGGATTACAGGCTTGAGCCACCGCGCCCGGCCCATGTTTTTAATTTATTGCAATGCAGAGATTATATTATCCATCCATCTTTTATTTTCATTTTTCTTCATTTTTATCTTCTTTTTTCTTCATTTGTTCATTCCTTTATTCGTTTATTCATTCCTTTGTTCATTCAGTATTTTTTTTTTTTTTGAGACGGAGTCTCGCTCTGTCGCCCAGGCTGGAGTGCAGTGGTGCGATCTCCGCTCACTGCAAGCTCCGCCGCCTCCTGGGTTCACGCCATTCTCCTGCCTCAGCCTCGCTAGAAGCTGGGACTACAGGCGCCCGTCACCACGCCTGGCTAATTTTTTTGTATTTTTTGTATTTTTTTTGTATTTTTAGTAGAGACGGGGTTTCACCGTGTTCACCAGGTCTCGATCTCCTGACCTCGTGATCTGGCCGCCTCGGCCTCCCAAAGTGTCATTCAGTATTTTTGGAGTACCTTCCAGGTGCCAAGTATTGTTGTAGACACTGAGGGTACAGAAACAACAAGACACAGCCCCTACTCCATAGTCTAAATGAGAGATGTAGGTGAGAGGAGAAGCAAATTCCTGATATAGGTGCTATGATCCATTCATTAAAAAATATTTATCGAATACCTAAGATATGCCACATACATTGAGGAACAATGCAAGGAAGCCCTATGACCTTCAGCTAATCCACTTGAAGTAAAAAGTAATGCCTATATCTTAGTGGAAATCATGGAAATCAATAGCCATATCCATGAGAATTTTTGAGTTTAGAGTATTTGAGGGTTTTGTGTGAGAGACCAATGCCAAAAATAAGAATACAGGGCATTCATCTTTCTGGGGTCCTGTTTTCTATCTGTAAAATGGGTGTGTACACCTCTCATAGGATTCATCACATGTGTCTAACTTCCCTACTAGACTGTGAGTGTTCTGAGGGTAGGCATCACATATGGCACGGGCTAAGATCAGTGAATATATGTGGAATTAATTACTCCCATAAGGGCTTTCTATCTTTAAGGGTCTGTGCTCTGCTGTCACTAAAATAAAGGTTCAAGTACATTCTGTGGAAGACTGGAAGCAATGGTGATGAATTTAGACACGGTCCTGAAGGACTTCCCAAAAAATGTGCACTTGACCTGGACCTCAAAGGTTAGATAGGATTACAGAGGGCAGGGAGGCACATTAGAATCCCTAGTCCTGGATTCCAGTGACTTCTTTTCTACCGCCTGCTCTCGAGGACCTAACCAATTGCTACCTATGTGTTCTTGGACTCCAATTTACTTATTTTTTTGAGACACGGTCTTGCTCTGTCACTCAGGCTGGAGTGCAGTGGCATGTCCATGGCTCACTGCAGCGTCCATCTCCTAGGCTCAAGTGATTCTTCCATCTCAGGATCCCAAGTAGCTGAGGGACCATAGGCGTAGGCCACCACACCCAGCTAATTTTTTTATTTTTTGTAGAAACACAAGTCTCACTTTGTCACCCAGGCTGGTCTCCAACTCCAGGGCTCAAGCAATTCCCCCACCTCAGCTGGGATTACAGGTATGAATGACTGCACCTGGCTGAATCCAGTTTTATTACCTGTAAATCAGTAGTGACAGTGATACATGGTGGGCTAGAAAGTACACTGGATGTGGAGTCAGAATATTTGAATTTGAGTCCTAGTTGAGCCTAAAAATAAATAGCTATGTGGCCTTGGGAAAGTCAGTGAGTGTCTAAGTCTCAGTTTTTCTATCTGTAAAAGAAAGGAGTCAGACTGGATGAACTCTAAGATTGATTTCTTCTGGTTCTAAAATGTCTGCATTGGGGACAAGGGCTGCAAAACTGCCCATTGGGTACTATGCTCATTACCTGGGTAGTGGGATCAGTCATACTCCAAACCTCAGCATCATGCAGTATACCCATGTAACAAACCTATACATGTACCTCCTGAACCTAAAACAAAAGTTGAAATTGTTAAAAAAAAAAAAAAAAAGTCTACATCACAGATTCATTGTCAGGCTCCCGTGAGATGATGTGATAAAAGTACTTGTAAACTGTAGGGTGCTTTATAATGTGGTCTATATGGCTGAGGACAGATAGGTATAATATTAAGCTAGCTCCAAAGGACCATTTTTACCACTTTCAGTCTTCTCTGTCTCCCAAGCTCCATTGAACTGCTCTCTTCTTCCTAAAGAGCTCTCCCCTTCTAGTTTCCTTCCACTCCCATGGGACATAATGTCTCAGCTCCCAGATGCTGCAGAAAAACAAAGTGCTTGGAGCTGAGCAGCTGTGGGTTAGAGGGTAGGGCATGGGGGAAAGCTAACTTGAAAGCACTCATTACCTGCCTCCCTGGTGCTCATCATCCCCACCCCCTAATCTTGCCTGGATTGAAGACGGGGAGAGAGAGGAGTATGGCTGGAGGAATGGGCAGGCAACAGGGCACGATTCAGGGATGAAGACCTCAGAGATAACCTCTTAATCTTTGTGTGACCTCTCAAGTTGTCACTGCTCTGGGCCTCCCTCTCTTTGTCTACGACATGGAATGTGCCCAGAAAAAGGAGGTGGTATGTATGAGCTCACAGACCCTATTCCAACCAATCCTGAAGTTCTAAATGAGTTTTCCCTTCTCAGCACAGTCAGCCCTTGAGTTTCATTTGCTAGCATCCTTGTAAGTGCCTACTATGTGGCAGGTGCTATGGTTGAGGGCCTGAGATTTAGCTAAATATGACTTGATCTTAGGGTGCTCATAGCCTGAAAGAGGAGACAGAAAAACAAACCGGTAACTATAACAAATGTGTGCAGTGATATTGATAGCAGCAGGAGGCAGTCAAATGCCTAGGCAGATAGGGACAGGTCCCCAGTGAAACCCCACCTTTAAGCCCAAAACATCCAGGACTGCTGCTGGTTTTGGATGAAACCCTTGACCCAGAGTGAGAACTTCTGTTCCTGTTTGCCCACCCTTTCCTGGTTGGTTCTTTCTGAATAATGCATTTTAACCAATTGAATGTTGCCTTTTCCAATACTACCCACAGCCCACCCCTCCCCTGTCCTGTGCCTAAAAAAACCCCAGACTCAGCCACACTGGGGGAGATGACTTGACTTTGGGTGAAAGACCCCACCTTCCTGATCCCTCTCTACTGAGAGCTGTTTCGTTGCTTAATAAAATTCTCCACCCTCATCACCCTACAGTTGTCAACGTGACCTCATTCTTCTTGGATGTGGGACAAGAGCTTGGGACCCACCAAATGTGGGTGCCCAAAAGGCTGTGGTACTGTGGCCTTCTGCCCTCCATCGGTGGAAGGCAGCCACCCCATGTGACAGAAGCAGTGGTGGGGCCAAGCGAGTCCTGGAGCTGTGGGCCAGAGTGGGGCAAGGAGCTGAGTGAGCCATTAGCATGCCACTGTCTGTTGGGCTGCTGATGGTGGGGCTGAAAGAGCTAATTAGCACACTACAACACCCCTCTGGGGCTTTGAGGTTGCAGGCACCCCTGCCTGGGCACTGCCACCTTCCCCTTGGGGTGACATGCCTGGTCAAGCCACAAGCCCCTCACAGAGCCTGCTCTCATGTCAGCACTTGGAACGACTGGCTGGACCCTGCACTTGCTCATTCACACATCCCCTCCTGCCAGGGACTGAATGTGCAGTTGCAGTGGCCACGGGATTTGTGCCAGAGGCTTGCCCTCAGGTGCACCCCAGAGGGCCTGAGTCGATGGGGTGTCTCCTTCTGTGAGCCTGGCAAAGGGGCTGAGAAAAATCCTGTGCCAGTGTAATGGCAAACATTTAAAGGGCAGGGGAGGAATTTGTGGGGAAAGAAGGTTAGGGAAAACTTCAGAGGATGTGACCTTTGAATATGTTTGTGAATTATATAAGGCAAGGGCATTCCAGGCAAAGATCAGCATATGCAAAGGCCCAGGGGTGTGAGGGAGCTGGGAAACCACAAGTAGTTAAGGCAAAAACCAGAGCTCATTGTTTCAGTCTAGGAATGACAGGAAAGGAACTAGCAGGGAAGCCTGAGCTAGATCCTGAAGGGTCTGTATCTACTGAGAAGCTTGGACTCCATCTTGTAGGCTTTGGGAGGCCAGCAGATGGAGATGGGTAGGTTTGGATTTTTCAGAAGGACCATTTGACATTCTATGTGCTCTATCCAAATTGTTACACCCCCATACCTTTATCCTTTCAACAAATATTTATTGGAACACTCTGGCCCTATGTTCCAGGTGCTGTGGCATGCACTGGAGATGCAATAGTAAGCAAAACCAGACATCCTGTTCTTGTGGCACTGGTAGTTTGGCAAGGGAGACAGACCTTAATCAAATAATTACACAAATAAATACAAAATTACAGTGGGAGTGAGTGGTACAAAGGAGAAGCTCATGGTGCCAGGAAAGCATATAATTGGAGCATGTGACTTTTCCAGGATGGTCAGCTTCTCTGCTGAGCTGAGCTCTGAAGAGAGAGCATTACCTCAGGGAAGGGCACTAGGAAGGCTCTCGGGGAATGGGCCTTTCCTGCTTCAGAACCCCCACCCAATACATGTTTACCTCCTATGGTAACAGACACTGTAGACTTTAAGCAAGTACCGGCTTGTATTCATCTGTTTATCTTCAGGACCTAACCAATGCTTGGCACAGAATCAGCACCAAGTGAAGATTTGAAAAAATGGAAAAGAGAAGTGCCTTTAGGCACTTTAAATAGTTGAAGGTAGCAGTACCATCACCCCCACTCCCTCCCCAGGGCTAAACATCTTCCTTCAGCTGGTTTCAACTTCCCTTCACTATTCTCTGGCTGTTCTGCTAATAGTCAAGGCCCCTGTGACAAGAGATTTAAATCAGTGAAGTAGCCTTGTGAAAGAGGATGGTCTGTTGGGAGGCAGAAGACCTGGTTTTATTTAAGCCCCCTTTCACGATTTCCTGTCATTCACCTCTTCAAGCCTAAGTTGCCATTTTTATAGAATAGAGATAATGGTCCTTATCTCACAGGGTTTCTCAGGGAATAAACTGAGATAATAAGAAGAAAACATTGTAAACTCTAAGAGTTAAGGAAGTGTAAAGATTTGAATATTTGGAGGGCTGCCACATGAGTAAAGAATTAGATTTATCCTTTGTGTCTCCAGAGAACAGTATTAAATCAGTGGATAGAAATTACCGTATGTAGATTTCAGCTCAACAAAAGGAAGAAATGTTCTGGTAATCAGAACTGTCCATCAGTGGAATGGCTGCTTTGTGAGGTGGTGGGTGTCCAAGTTGGAACCACTCAATACAAGCATGTTGTGGAAGGAATTCCTATTTTGAGCGAGAGGATGGATTGAATGACTTCTAAGATTTCCTTTTAACTCTAGAATCCAAAAATCTGATGGTCAAGACAAGTAGAGAAGCTGGCAGAGGGTGTATTGTAGCAGAGAGTAGCATGAACAGAGATGTAGAGCAGAAATGAATGTAGCATGTGTGACGACTATGAGGAAAACTTTACGAAGAAATGAAGAGTGGGCTGGGTGCGGTGGCTCACGCCTGTAATCCCAGCACTTTGGGAGGCCGAGGCGGGCGGATCACGAGGTCAGGAAATCAAGATCATTCTGGCTAACACGGTGAAACCCCCTCTCTACTAAAAATATAAAAAATTAGCCGGGTGTGGTGGCCGGCACCTGTAGTCCCAGCTACTCGGGAGGCTGAGGCAGGAGAATGGCGTGAACCCGGGAGGCGGAGCTTGCAGTGAGCCGAGATCACGCCACTACATTCCAGCCTGGGTGACAGAGCGAGACTCCTCCTCCAAAAAAAAAAAAAAAAAAGAAATGGAGAGTGTATGTTGGATCACATGTGATTTCATTTAAGCTTTCCAGGTGATTTCCAGTCTTATGCTCTGGTGGAGGGGAGATGGTTGGTCCCTGGAAGCCTTAGACATGGTTAGAGGGCCTCCTGTATTGGGAGGCTGGAGAGGATCTTGGGGGCTGAAGAGGATCAAGAATACAAATCAGGTTGGACTTTAGGCTGTGTTGAAAATGCACAGGCTTTGGTCAAAAGACAGAATTTGAATTTTTTTATTTTTATTTTTTTGAGGCAAGGTCCCACTCTGTCGCTCAGGCTGATATGCAGTGTGCAATCTCAGCTCACTGAAACTTCTACCTCCTAGGCTCAAGTGTCCTCCCACATTAGCCTCCCAAGTAGCTGGGACTACAGAACAGGAGCATGCCACCATGCCCAGCTAATTTTTGTATTTTTTGAAGAGACAAGGTTTCACCATATTGCCCAGGCTGGTCTTGAATTCCTGAGCTCAAATGATTCGTCTGCCTCGGCCTCCCAAAGTGCTGGGATTACTGGCATAAGCCGCCGTGCCTGGCCAGAATTTGGATTCTGTCTGCCTCCTTATTGTTTGTGACCCTAGCAATTTACTTAACCTCCATGAGCCTCAGTTAATTCATATATCAAATGGGGACTCAAACTTGTCCTCCTTCAAGCTGATATAACAATTAAGAGAAATAATGTAAACGGCATCCTGGAAACAGCACAAGCTTTGGAATCAGACAGACCAGGTTTGAATCTCAGTCTGAAATGAACTGACTGCAAGATCTTAGGCAAGTTATTTAAAACTTTACCTCATCTGTAAATAGAGATAGTAGTATTTCAGAAGGGTGTTTTGAAAATCAAATAAAATAAGAAAGGTGCCTCCTAACATGTGCCTGGCATGTAGTAATGCCCAACTAACAGTGTTATTTTGTTGCCACAAATAATGTAATGGGTCTCATATATAAAGCACTTACCAAAGTGCTCAGAACATAGTGGGTGTTCAGTTAACATTAGTCCCCTTCTCTCTTGCCCATGTGTCTGTCTGCCACACTGACCGGGCTATGGGAGACCAGAGCAGTGGTGCTTACTCTCATGTCTGTGCTCTGGCATAATCCTCTGCCAGTATGAAGAGCTCCATGAATGTCTGTTGTGTAGAAGTGAATTGATTTCTCTTGATGACATGGTCTCCTTCCTCAAGTAGCCAGTGAGTCATTCCTCCTTCCTTCTCCTCCTTCCGATCTCCTCTGTGGTTCTATTTCTGACTCTCATCAGTGGGAGGAGAATCAATGTTCATCAATGTGATTTTTAAAAATAAAAGGGAAAGATTCAGGAGTGATTCTCTGGGCTGCTTTCCATAGAGCACAGGATAGTGAGAGCTGGAGTGTTGTGTTTCCAACCTTGCTTTTCTTTAAGTGAAATAAAAGTGTCAACAATATCAACAGTAATAACAGCACTTACTATGGGCTTTATTGAGCACCTACCATGCGGCCAGTGCTCTGCTAGGCTCTACCCCTACATTATCTGTCATTCTCACACAATCACTTCAAAGTATAATATTATTATCACCACCTTACTGTTGAGGAAACTAAGGCTCAATTATTTAAAAAATTAATTTAAAAATTAAATAATAAACACTTCTATGTTTGGATACCTATTATAAGCCAGACACTTAAAAAACATCTTACTGTGAAAACTCTACCAAGTAGGCATTTTTATTTCCATTCCAGATGTGAGGAAACTGAGCCTCAGAGAGAGAAAATAACCAACCAGTCCAAAATCACATTGCTGATTAATGGCAGAGCTGGGAGTTAGGTCAAGGCCTGCTCAACTCTTAAGTTCACCCATTCTCTTTCTATCAGGCCATGTTGCTGCTCTTTAAGGGAAACATTATACTGATGCTCTGGCTGGAGGCAGCCCTGGGCAGGTTTGAATGGAATGGGAAATGACTCATACAGCATGAGACCCATCCACTCTAGCAGGGCAGACCCTGGGAAGCTGGCTGCTGCTGGAACTGTCTTTGGAAGTACAAAAACAATAACTGGTGACTGTGGTATTTACTACACACCAGGAACTGTTCTAAGCACTTCGCATATAATAACATTATTAATCCTCACAAAACTCTGAGGTAGGTACAGGCATACCTCAGATATATTGCAGGTTCAGTTCTAGATCACCACAATAAAGTAAATATTGCACTAAAGCAAGTAACATGAATTTTTTGTTTCCCAGTGCGTATAAAAGCCATGTTTATACTATAGTAGCCTATTAAGTGTGTAGTAACATTATGCCTAAAACAATTTACATATGTTAATTAAAAAATACTTTAGGCCAGATGTGGTGGCTCATGCCTATAATCCTAACACTTTGGTAGGCTGAGGTGGGAGGATCACTGGAGCACAGGAGGTTGAGGCTGCAGTGAGCTCTGATCCCGCCACTGCACTCCAGCCTGGGCAACAGAGTGAGACCCTGTTTCAAACAAACCAACAAAATACTTTATTGCTAAAAGATGCTAACAGTCATCTGAGCCTTCAGTGAGTGTTAATCTTTTTGCTGGTGGAGGGTCTTGCCTTGATGTTAATGGGTGCTGACTGATCAGGTTGGTGGTTGCTGAAGACTGGGGTGACTGTGACAATTTCTGAAAATAGGACAACAGTGAAGTTTGCTGCATTGATTGATTCTTCTTTTCGTGAAAAATTTCTCTGTTGCACGGTGATGCTGTTTGATAGCATTTTACCCATAGTAGAACTTCTTTAAAAATTTGAATCAGTCCTCTCAAACCTTGCTACCGCTTTATCCAACTATGTATATGTCATATTCTAAATCCTTTGTTGTCATTTCAAGGATGTTCACAGCATCTTCACCAGAGTAGACTCCATCTCAAGAAACTATTTTCTTTGCTCATCTGTAAGAAGCAACTGCATCCATTCAAGTTTTATCGTGAGATTGCAGCAATTCAGTTACATCTTCAGGTCCCACTTCTAATCCTAGTTCTCCTGCTATTTCCACAAGATCTTAGATCTGCAATTACTTCATCCACTGATGTCTTGAACCCCACAAAGTCATCCATAATTCCAAAGTTTGGAATCAATTTATTTCAAACTGTTATTAATGTTGATATTTTTATCTCCTCCCATGAATCACAAATATTCTTAATGGTAGAATGGTGAATTATTTCCAGAAGGTTTTCAATTTACTTTGCCCAGGTCCAAATAAGCTTTGAAAGTCAAAATTACTCCTTGATCCATGGGCTGCAGAATGGATGTTGTGTTAGCAGGCATGAAGACATTAATCTCCTTGTATATTTCCATCAGAGATCTTGATGACCAGGCACATTGTCAATAAGCAGGAATATTATGAAAGGAATATTTTTTCCTGAGAGTAGGTTTCAACAACGGGCTTAAATTATTCAGTAAACCATATTGTAAACAGATGTGCTGTCATCCAGGCTTAGTTGTTCGATTTCCAGAGCACAGGCAGGGTAGATTTAGCATAATTTTGAAGGGCCCTTGGATTTTCAGAATGGTCAATTAGCATTGACTTCAAATTAAAGTCACCAGCTGCATTAACCCCTAACGAGAGAGGCAGCCAGTTCTTTAAATTTTGAAGCCAGGCATTGACTTCTCTCTAGCTATGAAAGTTCTAGATGGCATTTTCTTCCAATGCTATTTTGTCTACATTGAAAATCACTTATTTAATGTTGCCACCCTCATCAATGATCTTAGCAGGTGTTCTGGATAACCTTGCTGCAGCTTCTACCTCAGCACTTGCTGCTTCACCTTGCACTTTTAGGTTATGAAAATAGCTTATTTCCTTAAACCTCATGAACCAACCTCCGCTAGCTTCAGACTTTTCTTCTGCAGTTCCCTCACCTCTCTCAGCCTTCATAGAATTGAAGAGAGTTAAGGCCTTGCTCTGAATTAGGCTTTGGCTTAAGGAAAGATTGTGACTGGTTTGATCTTCTGTCCAGAGACCACTAAAACTTTCTACATATTGCCAATAAGGTTGTTTTGCTTTCTTACCACTTATGTGTTCGCAAGAGTAGCATTTTTAATTTCCTTCAATAAATTTACATTTGCATTTGCAATTTGGCTAACGTTTGGTACAAGAGGCCTAGCTTTCAGCCCATCTCAGTTCTTGGCATGCCTTCCTCACTAAGCTTAACTATTTCTAGCTTTTGATTTAAAGCAAGAGATGTGTAATTCATCCTTTCACTTGAACACTTAGAGGCCATTGTGGTGGTATTATTATTATTATTTTGAGGTGGAGTCTTGCTCTGTCACCCAGGCTGGAGTGCAGTGGTGTGATCCTGACTCACTGCAGCCTCTGCCTCCTGGGTTCGAGTGATTCTCCTGCCTCAGCCTCCTGAGTAACTGGGATTACAGGCATCTGCCACCATGCCTGGCTAATTTTTGTATCTTTATTAGAGACAGGATTTCACCATGTTGGCCAGGCTGGTCTCAACCTCCTGACCTCAAGTGGTCCACCTGCCTCGGCCTCCCAAAAATGCTATGATCACAGGCGTGAGCCTCCACACCCGGCCCATTGTAGGGTTATTAATTGGCCTAATTTTAATACTGTTGTGTCTCAAGGCATAGGGAGTCCTGAAGAGAGGGAGAGAGATGAAGGAATGGCTGGCTGGCGGAGCATTCAGAACACACATAACATTAAGTTAACTGCCTTAATATGAGTGTGGTTCATGGCACCCTAAAGCAATTACAATAGTAACATCAAAGATCACTGATCACAGATAAACATGACAGATATAATGATAATGAAAAGACTTGAAATATTGTTAGAATACCAAAATGTGACACAGACATGAAGTGAGCACATACTGTTGGAAAAATAGCTCTGATAGACCTGCTTGAGATAGGGTCACCGCAAACATTCAATTTGTAAAAAATGCAATATCTGCAAAGTGTAATAAGTTGAAGTGCAATAAAATGAAGTATTGTTATTATTCCCACTTCATAGATGAAGAAACTAAGGCTCCAATAGGTAAGTTGCCCAAAGAGACGATTACACAAAAGCATGAATATCAGGAGACATTTTAGAAGCCATTTTAGAGGCTGTGTACTATAGTCACATAGTGAGTAAGTGGTAGAATCAGGATTCACACCCAGAAGCCTAACTCCGAAGATCATGGTCTTAACCTCAAGACTATATGGCCTTTTTGTTTAACAAACAGTGGTTGAATTGCTACTGTGTGCACAGCCCTGTGCTACATACTGGTAGTACAGAGATAAAACTGACTCCATGTCCAAACTCATTTATGGGGTATATACCAGAATTTCTAATTAGTTGGGATTCAGTTGAGTGACAAGACTCTTCTTTTGGAGAGCTTGGGCACGGGGCTAGGCTTCAGGCAGAGATGGAAGACTAGACATTCTCACAGAATAACAGGGCATAGTGTAGGTAGACTGAGGAGAGTTGAGGCCTGATGGCAGTGCAGGCACTCAGAAATCCTGCCTGGGCCTCTAGACCAGGAAGAGTGGCTTAATTCCAAATCCTGCAGGACAGGATTTAGGGACTGAACCTACAGATCAGTGGGCAGTCTCTTCTTTGGAGTTGGCTCTGAGGAGCTCAGGAAGCAGAGGCAAGGGCATGGGAGGAGTGGATCAAATACTGCTTTGATGTTTCTTAATTACAAACACACAGAGCTTTGATGTGGATATGGCAGATATCTCTCAATAATGTCTAAGATTTCCAGTGTTAAATGTTCACTCACTCATTTATTCATTCACTCACTTATCCATTCATCTATTCATTTATCCTCCCACTCACTCATGAGCTGGAGAAAATATCTTCCAGAACTCATAGGGAGAACTGCTGTATGTGTTCAGAAGGAATACTTTATAAGCTGAGTCAGATGGAGAGTAAGATGCTCAAAGACCTTGCTCAGTGAAAAGGAGATGGTGATTTGTATGCTCTCCAAGGAGGGTGAGTATGTTAGATGCAGGTTTTGTTTTATGGAGTAAGGTTATGCCAGTCTGGGCCAGAGCTGAATTGCTGAGGACATGGAGAAGCCAAGACCTGACAGAAACAACTGCTATCTTTGTTTTTCTTCTCTTCATCTAATCTATCACCATTCCCTGTAATTTTACCTCTTAAATACCTCAATGAATCTGTTCTTACTCTATGCCTGTTGTTACCATTCTAGCTCAAATTCTTATTTAGTCTGACCTGTACTACTGCAAAGATCTTCTAACCAGCCTTCCTGCCTCCTATCTTTTCTCCTTCCAGTCCATCCTCTACACCATTGTTAGAGTGATCTTTCTAAATCTCAGATCTAATTATGTTAATCCCTTGGCTCAAAATCTTTGATCTTAAAAGATAAAGTCCATACCCCATAGCATAGTATTCAGACCTCTTTCTAGCTTCATCACCTACCTATGTCCCATCTCCCACCATTCCTTAAGTTCTTCAGGAGTACTCACTGTCAAAAACTCTCCCGTCTGCCAAAATACCACTCCTTTACTTTTCTGCTTGGAAAACTCTTCTTTAGAAAAGTTGTTCTCCTTATATTGCCAAATAAGCACATTTTCATGTGATGCTCCTGGGCTTGGTACAGATTCCACCCATGGGGATCATTATGCCTTCTACCATATAGTCCCATTTTCCTCCTGAGCATATGATAGTATGGCACTTCCTTACCCCTTGAAAGTTGGGTGTGGGTTTATGACTTTCTTTGGCCAATGAAATAGGAAAAGTGCAAGTTTTTAGAGCCAATACATGACTCACATACTTTCTTCCCCTCTGGTAGTTGCTCTGTCAGTCTTTATCCTGGAATAAAGATGACTAAAAGCAGAGCACCCAGCCAATCCTTAATGGATATGTAATAATAATAAAAAATAAAACCTTGTTGTTTAAGCTACTGAGATTTGAGATTGCTTGTTCCTGAAGAACCCAGCCTATCCTAACGGATATATTATCTCCTCTTTGACATCTTCCATGACTACCCCAAACCACCATGTTTCTACTTTACCTGAACTTGTGTGACTCATTTTTTTGTCTTTTGAGACAGTCTTGCTCTTTCACCCAGGCTGGAGTGCCGTGATGTCATCTCAGCTCCCTGCAACATCTGCCTCCCGGGTTCAAGTGATTCTCCTGCCTCAGCCTCCCAGGTAGCTGGGATTACAGGTGCACACCACTAAGGCTGGCTAACTTTTGTATTTTTAATAGAGATGGGATTTCACCATGTTGGCCAGGCTGGCCTCAAACTCCTGACCTCAAGTGATCTACCTACCTTGGCCTCCCAGAGTGCTGGGATTACAGGCGTGAGCCACCATGCCTGGCTAACTCATTTTTTTAAATATCTGGTGCTGATGACATATTACCTCATATTGCTAATTATCAATTTGCTGTTATATCTTGGCTACCTTCACAACTCTATTGAGGCTTCCTGAGGGTAGGTATGGTGGTTGTTCCATGTTATTATCACACTAAGTATAGTTCATGGCTAAGGCAATATTTTGTAATGGGTGCAGGAGAGAGACAGATTACTTCTGAATGAATCTTAGTTTCCTCACCTGTAAGATGAGAGTAACAGCATATATTCTCCAGGGTTTTCCAACATTTGTGTATAACAGGTGCAACCTATATAAAAATAATGGCATACTGAAATTATTTTTCTCATTATTTATTTTTATTATAACTATAGATGGCATTCAGTAGATGCTTGTGAATAAAGCAATCTTTCATTGATGGAGGTGTGGTGGTACCTGCATTAGACATGGAATCAGAAGTCCTGGATTTGGCTGGGCACGGTGGCTCATGCCTGTAATCCCAGCACTTTGGGAGATTGAGGCAGGAGGATCACTTGAGTTCAGGTGTTCCAGACCAGCCTGGACTACATAGTGAGACCTTGTCTCTACAAAAGTAAAAAAAATTAGCCAGGCAGGGTGGCACGTGCATTGTGGTCCTAGCTACTTGAGAGGCTGAGGTGGGAGGATCACTTGAGCTTGGGAATTTGACGCTGCAGTGAGCAGTGATCATGCACTCAGGACTGGATGACAGAGTGACACCCTGTCTCAAAACAAAAAACACTGGGTACAGTGGCAAGCGCCTGTAGTCCTAGCTATTCGGCAGGCTGAGGTGGGAGGATCACTTGAGCCTAGGAGTTCAAGGCTGTGGTGAGCTGTGATGATTGCACCACTGCTCTCTAGCCTGAGTGACAGAGTGAGACCCTGTCTCTTTAAAAAAAAAAAAAAGTCCCAGATTTAAGGCCTAGCTTTTTGTCACTAGCTTTGTGACCTTGACCTTGGGAAAGTCACTTGCCCTTTCTGCATTTTTTGCATTCTCAACTATAAAATGTAAATAATAATGACACCTACCTCACTGGAATCTCATAGAATTTAAATGAGATAATATATGAGGACATGTTTTATACATGCTTAAGCATCGCACATTGTAAAACTGTAATGATACAGAGAAGATTGGCTGGTCCCTCACATGAGGACTGTGTGGAAAATTTGGAGGCATCCCAGTTTGCTGTTGGTCTTGTCTTTGTTGCTTGCTTATGTGTTTGTCTTTCCAACTAGACTATGAACTACTTATGATTAAGAAGTGTCTTCAAGTTATTTTTTGAAAAACTGTTTATTTCTTCTTATATAAGAGTAATACGTGCTCATCGTAGAGATAATAAAAATACATGAAGAAGTCTGGGCACAGTGGTTCACACCTGTAATCCTAGCACTTTGGGAGGCTGAGGTGGGTGGATTGCTTGAGCTCCAGAGTTTGAGACCAGCCTGGGCAACATGGTAAAATGTCGTCTGTACTAAAAATACAAAAAATAGCCGGGTATGGTGGTGTGCTACTCAGGAGGCTGAGGTGGGAGGATCGCTTGAGCCCAGGGGTTGGAGGTTGCAGTGAGCCAAGATTGCTCCACTGCATTCCAGCCTGGGTCACAGAGTGAGACCTTGTCTCAAAAAAAAAAAAAAAAAAAATTACATGAAGAAAATTAAAATCTCAGTAATTCTTGTCTCTTATTCAAAGATAGTCTCTATTAACCTTTTGATGTGTTTCTTCTATTTTTTTCTGTGCACATATAGTTACAAAACTAATAGATCACACATACAAGTATTGTCTCATATCATTAAATATTCTTACATACATGAACTTACATAAAAATTCTTACATTTTAATCATTCTCCTGTTGTTGAATATATAAGTTGATGATATGTTTTCACTGTTAGATAAAGTTGTAACAAATGTGTTTTTGTGCATACGTATTTGTCTGATTTTCTATTTTTATAGGGAAATTTTTTCTAATTTTGTAGGAAAAATTCCCAGAAGGAATATTTATGGGTCAAAGAGTATGCACATTTTTAATGCTCTTAAGACTTCCCAGTTGATTCCCAGAAAGGCTAAACCAAGTTCCACTCCCACAAGCAAGATGTGAAGTTATATATTTCACTGCATGCTTATCAATAATGGGAATTATTAAAAATAAGGGGCTGGGCACAGTGGCACAAAACCTTAGTCCTAGCTATTTGGAGACTGAGGTGGGGGGATTGCTTGAGCCCAGAAATTCAAAATTGCAGTGAGCTATGATTGTGCCAGGGCACTCAGCCTGGGCAACAGAATAAGGCTTTGTCTTAAAAAAAAAAAAAAAAAAAGAAACAAAAATAAGGTTAAAACTTTTTATGTAATAATTACCCACTCAACGTTTCTTCTGTGACTTACTTGTTCATGCCTCTTGTCCACTTTTCCATTAGGATTTTAATTATTCTTATTGAATTCTATGAGATTTTAAAAATCATTTTATTCTAGTCAACAAGCACAATACAAGACACATAATAGATGCTCCTTAAATATGCCTTGGGTTGGTCATGGTGGTTCACCCCTGTAATCCCAGCACTTTGGGAGGCCAAGGCGGGTGGATCACCTGAGGTTGGGAGTTCGAGACCTGCCTGACCAACATGGAGAAACCCCGTCTCTACTAAAAATACAAAATTAGCTGGTCATGGTGGTGCATGGCTGTAATCCCAGGTACTCAGGAGGCTGAGGCAGGAGAATCGCTTGAACCTAGGAGGCAGAGGTTGCAGTGAGCTGAGATCACACCATTGTACTCCAGCCTGGGCAACAAGAGCGAAACTCTGTCTCAAAAAAAAAAAAAAATGCCTTGGGTTATTAGTTAATTGTCTTGGGGACTTTTTAGGAACCAAAGCAGACTTTCTAAGAGATTGCTTCTTTTCTTTTCCTGCCCAGGACACAGCTGGGCAGGAGCGGTACCGGACCATCACGACAGCCTATTACCGTGGGGCCATGGGCTTCATTCTGATGTATGACATCACCAATGAAGAGTCCTTCAATGCTGTCCAAGATTGGTATGAGACTCATATTCATTCATTAATTTAGCAAACTGTTCATTAAAACCTAACATGTGCTAGGTCCTGTATTGCGTGCTAGGGAAGCCCCGATGACCCAGATGAATCAGACATGGTTCCTGGCCTCAGGAGTTCACAGATGAGAGGGGAAGATAGATCCATAAGCAGGAATGAAAATATCATGTGATAGGCTGGGTGCAGTGGCTCACGCCTGTAATCCCAGCACTTTGGGAGGCCGAGGTGGCCAGAGCACCTGAGGTCAGGAGTTCGAGACAAGCCTGGCCAACATGGTGAAACCCCGTCTCTACTAAAAATACAAAAATTAGCCAGGTGTGGTGGCACGTGCCTGTAATCCCAGCTACTCAGGAGGCTAAGGTAGGAGAAATGCTTGAACCTGGGAGGCAGAGGTTGCAGTGAGCCGAGATCACACCACTGCACTCCAGCCTGGGCAACAGAATGAGACTCTGTCTAAAAAGAAAAAAGAAAAGAAAATGTGTGCTAGGTGCAGTGATGAAGCCAGTCATCAGAGCTGTGGGAACCCAGCAGAGGGCTCTCTGACCCAGTTTAGGGAGTCAGAGAAGGTGCCCTGAAGTTGCTGACACATATGCTGCATTTTGTAAGATGAACAGGAGTTAGCTCGAGGGACAAATGAATAAGGGTGTTCCAGAAAACAAGTACAGATGTGCAAAGGTGAGAAGGTAGGTGTGAGTGTTGAAGGGCACAGGTCACGAAGGGTTTTGTGTGCTGCTATAAGGAGTTTGGATTCTGTCCCATAGATGATGACATATGAATTAGAAACCAACACGTTCAGATTTGTGTTTCAGGAAGATTACTGTAGCTCTAGTGGAGAGTGAATCCACATAGCACTTCTCTATAAAGTTTATCCCTGAGCTGAGCCGGGTGTCCAGGAGCACATACAGTCCAAGTTCATCAAGGCTCAATATACAATGGAAATTAGTACAGCACCCCACAGTTGCAACCTCTGAGCAACTTATAGCTTTCCTCCGGGGGCACGATTCCCAGGAGAAGGGAGCCTGAGGGGAAGGACACGTGAGAGGGAGGGCCAGGACCCAGTGTCCCTGCTCAGATGAGGATGGGGGAAGATGGGACATCTGTGCAGTGGCTGTCCTTCAGAATCAGAGAGGCCGAGCAGGCCAGGCACACAGCAGCAGGGCAGGCCAGTGCTGGGCTCATCTCCTGCTCCCTTTTGCCCAATAGTGACCCTTTGAGGATTTCGCTTCTCCCAGGGAGCAGTTGTCATAATTGTGTGAAGCTGTGCTGGCTTCACATACACAGCTTGAGCTGAGAGTGACCTTGTGGGCTGCCTGCTACACTCCCCTGTTCTGACCAGCAGTTCAGGGTGTCATCAGCATGTCTGTCATTCCTGGAGGTCTGTGTTCTTTTCTGCCTCTTGGTTATCCTCTTCTTCCTCGTTTCTGCCCCTTCCTTTTTAATAACTCTTTCTTCCCTCTACCTTGGGTTTTTCTCCTCTCCTTCCTCTGTTCTCTTCCCCTTTCCTTTACTCTCTCCACTCATCATTTTCTTCCCTTCCTCCCCTCTCCCTGCTCCTCCTCTTCTCTCTCATCACATCTCCCCTGAAGTGTCTCCGCACTGCCCATTTCCCTGTTGGCCTTGACCCCCTTCCCTTCCTCCCTCAGTCTCTGTTCATTCTGCCTCAGGAACACAGTGACTTGAACACCTGGTGATGATTCCTCCAAGAATAACCTGAGTTTGTTGCTAATCTGGGAGCTGAGAGGAAATGGGGTGGGAGGAGGGAGGAAGATGAAAGAAAGAGTAGCGCCAGGCGTGGTGGCTCACGCCTGTAATCCCAGCACTTTGGGAGGCTGAGGCAGGCAGATCACGAGGTCAGGAGATCGAGACCATCCTGACTAACATGGTGAAACCCCGTCTCTACTAAAATACAAAAAAGTAGCTGGGCGTGGTGGTGGGCGCCTGTAGTCCCAGCTGCTCGGGAGGCTGAGGCAGGGGAGTGGCGTGAACCCAGGAGGTGGAGCTTGCAGTGAGCCGAGATCACACCACTGCACTCCAGCCTGGGTGACAGAGCGAGACTCCGTCTCAAGAAAAAAAAAAAGAGTAGCATGGGAGATAAGGAGAGCTGGACCAAGTTACCTGTCTTGAGTCTGAAGACTGAGTGTCTATCTCTCCCAAGCCCCGGCATTTGAGTTTTGTCTGTGGGTAACTTGGTCTCAGCCTCACCCCTACCTGCCATCCAAGCCCCAGTGCCCAGAATGGGGCCTGGTTTCTTGTGGGCCCACAAGAAGTGGTGGTTGAGTGAATTCCATCCTTTGGGGGAATGGCTTCTCACCATAAGTGAGAAGGTTGGTGGTAAGATCAGCTTTAAGAACAGGGTCAGTAATAGGTTCAGGTTGCAGTTAGGGTTGAGTTGGATTGTCAGTGTCAGGGTAGAGTCAGATTCAAGATCTGCTTCAGGACTAACCATTCACTGGCTCGTTCATTTATCAAACATTCACTGACACCTTCTCTACTCTGTGTTCTGTGCTGGGTATTGGCATCCCAAAGATGAATAAGCCGGTCCTTGCCCTCAGGGAGAGATAGAAATTCAGCCAAATATAATAGGTGCCATGGTAAATGTGCAGGAGACCAAAAGAGGAAGTAATCACTTCTAACTGATGGGGTCTTTGGGGAATGTTAGGCTCATCTCCACAAAAAGATGTCTCCATAATATAAGAGAGTCCTTTTTTATTTCCTCTTAAAATTTTGTTTTTAATTATAGAAGTAATACATGCTCACTTTCAATAATGTGAAAAGTACAGAAATTTGAAAAGTTTTTTTTTTTTTTTTTGAGACGGAGTCTCACTCTGTCACCCAGGCTGGAGTGTAGTGACGCCATCTTGGCTCACCGCAAGCTCCGCCTCCCAGGTTCACGCCATTCTCCTGCCTCAGCCTCCTGAGTAGCTGGGACTACAGGCGCCCGCCACCATGCCCGGCTAATTTTTTTTTTAATTTTTAGTGGAGATGGGGTTTCACCATGTTAGCCAGGATGGTCTCAATCTCCTGACCTCGTGATCCACCCACCTCTGCCTCCCAAAGTGCTGGGATTACAGTTGTGAGCCACCACGCCTGGCCGAAAAGTTTTTTTTTTTTTTTTTTTTTGAGATGGAGTCTTGCTCTGCCGCCCAGGCTGGAGTGCAGTGGCCGGATCTCAGCTCACTACAAGCTCCGCCTCCCGGGTTTACGCCATTCTCCCACCTCAGCCTCCCGAGTAGCTGGGACTACAGGCGCCCGCCACCTCGCCCGGCTAGTTTTTTTGTATTTTTTTTTAGTAGAGACGGGGTTTCACCGTGTTAGCCAGGATGGTCTCGATCTCCTGACCTCGTGATCCGCCCGTCTTGGCCTCCCAAAGTGCTGGGATTACAGGCTTGAGCCACCGCGCCCGGCCCGAAAAGTATTTTTTAAAAGTCTTATAATCATCTTATGTGAAGGTAACCACTGCTGACATTTTGGTTTCTGCAAATAATCATAATCCAAGGCTTCAGGGAAGGTTTGTGAATCACATAGGAGGAGGTGGAGGCTAAGTGGATCTAGGGGAAGCTTGAAGAGGTTCCCCTAGATCCACTTAGTTGTGGGATCAGCACTGGGCCCAGTTGTAGGATCAGCACTGGGCCCTGGAGGATGAGTTAGTTGTGGGGAAGGAATTCTCAGTGTAGGCAAAGGCACAAGCCATGGAAGAGCTTTCGGGGAATGAGTGAAAAGGTTGGGAGGCAGGAGAATGGGTAATGAGGCTGGAGAGGGCACAGCATGAATGGTCTTGAACTAAGGAATCTGGACTTGATCACATAGCTAGCTGGGGGCCAGAGAAGGCTTTTAAGAAAGGATACATTGTGATCAAATACCTGTTTTAGAAAGAGCTCTCTGCCCAGTGAGGAGAGGGATGGCCAGATATGGTAGAGGTGGACTTCAAAGAGATGGATGAAGTTTGCAGCTAGGGCTTAGGAGTCAGCATCTGTGACAGTCAGCAGGGACAGGTATCTGTCTGTCCTCAGCTGAATTAATTGGCAGTAACTTGGGTGTTGCTAGTCCTGTCGTAGAGAAACCATTTCTTCACACTTTGCAGTTTTCTTTTTGTCATAGGAGGGTATGTGTCTTGGTCGGTTTGGGCTGCTACAACAAAAATGCTATAGACTTGGTGGCTTAAATGACAGACATTTCTTTCTCACAGTTCTGGAGCTAGGAAGTCCAAGATCAAGGCTTCAGCAGCTCCAGTATCCGGAGACAGCCATCTTCTTGTTGTATCCTCCCATGGCCAAGAGAGAAAGAGGGCTCTAGCCTCTTTCTCTTCTTGTATGGACACATTTATGAGGACTCTAGCCTCATTGACATAATTACATCCCAAAGACTCCACATCCAAATACCATTACATTGGGGATTAGGCTTCAACATATAAATCTGGAGGTAGGGACACAGACATTCAGTCTAGAGGAATATGATTAACATATCTCTTTCTATCTCATTTTAGGGCTACTCAGATCAAGACCTACTCCTGGGACAATGCACAAGTTATTCTGGTGGGGAACAAGTGTGACATGGAGGAAGAGAGGGTTGTTCCCACTGAGAAGGGCCGGCTCCTCGCAGAGCAGCTTGGTATGTACATGACACGTGTGTGCACGTGCGCAGGTGTACACATGCTCATGAGAGTGGGGTAAACAGGGCACGAGTGTGTTTGTATTTATGACATTAGTGTTGTGGTTGTGAATTATGTACCTATGTGATCTGTGCATGTTGTTTTATATTTGTATGATGTACATATGGGCTTTGTGCTGTGAGTTTTAGATAATTCATCATTTTTGATATGTATATATTTTGTTATATGGAATATGTAAATACATTTTAAATTTATAAACTCTTTTTTTTACCAGTTCCTTCCACAAAGGACTTGAGATGTCTTATAAAAATTGTCACAGTACAATAAAAATAAATAAGTGAGAAAATTGGAGCAAAGGGAAAGCAAGGGTGAGGGAAAAATAAGAGGAAGCTAGGGTAAGTATTAAGTTCTTGGACACCTGCAAGAGTTGGGCCAAAATGTTGCCTTTGAGCTTCCTGGCAACCATTGCCAAGAGGAAAACATAACCAGTTATATGGTTTAGAGTGTCCTAGTATAAAAACAAACTCGTTATTCCAGAGAAGCGCTCCTCTTCATCATCAACTGTAGAGCAGACTCTGTATGCTGAATGTGACCATGTCCTGAATATCAAACATCCTTCCAGCACTGAGTATTTATATGCTGTTCTTACAGTTTATTTCAATGCAAACTCATGCTTCTCACCAAAACACAATTCACAACAAAAGGAACTGTATGAAGGAACAAAATTATGTGGTTTGGGTATGTAGCTCATCAATGTCCTGACTTTTTTCAAGGTTAAAATATTTTGATCCTTGTGCTCCTTTGAGGCCTAGGTGCCCAGACCTGTCTCAGTGGCCCCAAAGCGGAACTCTACCTACCTTTGCTTTTATTTTATGTATTGGGGTCCGGGGTAAGGTTGCCTTACAAAAAGAGTTCCATGCCTGTAGGTTTGAAAGTTTGAAATCTCCCTCTAGAATAGATGTACTGCTTAGCTTTTAGCCAGTCTCCCTAAGTATATCTCACATCCTAAGTGTTGTAAGTATTGAGGAGTGGAGAGTTTAAAGTCTCTGATAGTTTCTGAAGAACAGATATGTGGGCTTATAGATGGGTAATCTGTATAAAATACAAGTGTGAATTGTGTGTTTTATATATTTGTATTATGTGTATTATGAGTATGTGTGTATGTGTGTGTCGTATACTTTATTCTCCCCAAGGTGGCCTGTAAACTGTAGCAAACTATAAGTGCTTAATAAACAGGGAGGTTGGGTCATCTTGGGCCTTGCTGTTTCTACACTATTGCAGAGGTTCTTGGAGTCCAGAAAGTGCCTCCATGTGGTCCATAGAACAATAAGCAAGTGATGAAGCCCACACCTCGAGAACTTCAGACAGTCCCTTTAGGCTTTCAACCTGCAGCCTCCCTGGAGGCTCCCAGCACTCTCCCTGGACTGACTATATTTCATCTGCTTGGAATGCTCTCTTCTACTCCCCATCTTCTACCCTCATCCAGCTGCTGAGCCCCCACTCAGCTTTCAAAACAGCTCGCACTTCACATCTTCTATGAAACCTTTCCTAGCCCCCAGCCAGAGCTCTTTATTTGTTCCCTCACTTAATGCACCCCACACATAGAAGAGTCACAGTACCCATCATACTTGGATGCACTCATTTACTTGTCTGTCTCCTGAAAGCTCCTTGCAGACAGGAAATGAATCTTGTTTGTCTTTGTGCCTACTGTGCCTAGCATACGGCCAGACACGGAGGATGCAAAAATATGTTTTGAGTAAGTTTATGATGTTAAGTATTTGGGTTCATTATTTTATTGTCCAGTGAAGACTTCCTGCGTGCCTACTCTGTTCTAGGCCCTGAGCTGTGAAATAGGCAACATTCCCTGGTCTGAAGAAGCTCGATCCAGTGAGAGAGCCCACAGTAACAGTCATAGTCCAAGTGGTCAGGGCTGTGACAGAGGGATGTTGGGGGAGCATAGAGGAGGAACCTGATTCTCCTGGGGTCAGAGAACATGATGCCCAAGCGGAGTCTTGAAGATAAGTAGGACCAGTCAAGTGAAGATTAGAGTTAAGGGTGTTCCAGGCAGGGGCATAACCCTGGCAGAGGCAAGGAACAGCCTTGTGGCATCAGGGAACCATAAATCACTGGATGGTGTGAGTCTGGAGTAGTGTTGCCCAAAGAGGGGACTCGTGCCACTGGAATTGTGCAGGATGATTTTCTGTATTTATTTTCTAATACATATTTGGATATGTATTAGAAAAAAATATACCAGCTTGCCAAGCCCTTCTCACTAAGATTTTTTTTTTTTTTTTTGAGATGGAGTTTCACTCTTGTCGCCCAGGTTGGAGTGCAGTGGGGCGATCTCAGCTCACTGCAATCTCTGCCTCCAGGGTTCAAGCGATTCTCCTGCCTCAGCCTCCTGAGTAGCTGGGATTACAGGCACTCACCACCATGCCTGGCTAATTTTTTGTATTTTCAGTAGAGACAGGGTTTCATCATGTTGGCCAGGCTGGTCTCAGACTCCTGACTCCAGATGATCCACACACCTGGGCCTCCTAAAGTGCTGGGATTATAGGCATGAGCTACCACACATGGCCATTCTAAGATTTTTTTAAAGGTGAATTGATTAAACACTTATTAGGTGCTTACCTTGTGTCAGGCACTATTTATTCTAAGTGTTTTAAAGTATTACGCATCTAATTTAATCCCCCTAAAACCCTCCAAGATATGTTCTTTCCTTATCTCCACATTTTGTGTGTGTGTGTGTGTGTGTGTGTGTATGTATGTGTGTGTGTTTAACAGATGAGAAAAGTGAGGCACAGAGAAGTTGTGTAACTTGCCAAAGTCACACAGCTAGTAAGAGCGTAGAACCAGTATTTCAACCCACACGGTAGTCTGGCTCCCAGAGCCTGTGCTCCTAACCAGTTAACTTCACTATACAGCAAATGTCGTAATCATAGCTAATATATATTTAACAAGGCACTATGTGAAATGTTTAGCATTAATTATCTCATTTAAGTCTCTTTATAAACCAAGGTAGGTACTATAGAGCATGTCCAAAAATGAGGTTCAGAGAGGTTAAATAACTTGCTCAAGCTTATACCATTAGCAAGTAGTGGAGTCGTATAAATCTATCAAATGTATTTAGGAACACGGATAGAACACATGAAATTAAATCTTAGTGCAGTGTTTTTAGGAAGGTACTTGAAGAAGACCTTAATTAATTGGTTAGGTTTGGGCAGGTCGAGGTAACCCATCTCTGCCCAACTCAACTCCCTGAGCTTTCTGCTATTGATCACCAGAACTTGCCTATTTACATGTTTATCTCTCCTCCTAGGCTTCTACTGCATGGATTGTGTCTGATTTGTTTCATTATCCTAAGGACCCAGCATAGGGTAGATATTCATTAATACATTTTACTTATTCAGTGAAAAACATTTATTGAGCACGCTGAGCCAAGTGCTGCCCTGGCACTTAGGATATAATGAATGATGAACAAACAGCTGCAATCCTTACTGTCATGGAACTAATGGGGAAAGAGACATTAAACAAATACTTATAAAAATATTAATTAAAAATTGTGTAAATAAATGGGTAAACTATATGGTATGTGAATTATGGCTCAATACAGTTGTTAAAATTATGATATGTTCTACTTGAGTTAGGACTCTTGTTATTGCAAGTGATAAAATCACAAATCAAACTAGCTTTAATAAAAAAAAATAGAATTGGCTGGGCACAGTGGCTCATGCCTGTAATCCCAGCACTTTGGGAGGCTGAGGTGGGCGGATCACTTGAGGTCAGCCTGGTTTGAAACCAGTCTGGTCAGCACAGTGAAACCCCGTCTCTACTAAAAATACAAAAATTAGCTGAGCATGTAGTCCCAGCTACTCAGGAGGCTGAAGCAGGAGAATTGCTTGAACCCAGGAGGTGGAAGTTACAGTGAACTGAGATCACCCCACTGCACTCCAGCCTGGGTGACAGAGCAAGACTCCATCTCGAAAAAGGAAAAAAAAAAGAGAGAATGTATGAGCTCCTGTAACTGGGAAGTCCATGAGACCCAGGGTTCAATTGCACTCTCCATTTCTCAGCTTTACTTATCCCCTCAGCCTCTTTCTATAGCCAGACTCTCTGCATGGGGAGTTAGAGGGATGATGGCAGATTCATGGCTTCCCAATTCCTGCGAAAAGAGACCTTCTCTCTCCCAACCACTATGTATCAATAGCAGGGAATATTATGATTGGTCACCTGTGAGTCATGTGCCCATCTCAGTGGCTGCGGGAGGCAAGTATGGCAACATAGTCCTAATATAACTGTTTAAAATGGTGGTTTCCTAAAGGAGGGAATGAAGGGGACAGATAGAAGTTAACATAAGTCCACCACAAGTGCTATGAAAAAAGTGCAAGAGAGAAACCTAATTTTAGGCTGGAGAGTTAAGGTTTTCTGAGAAAGTAACACTTAAGGTGAGAACAAAAGGATGAGAAAAAGCTAGCCAGGCAAAGAGTAGAGTGTGGGGAGGGGCATGTTCCACATCAAGAATAGTCCCAATGTGGGTTAAAGTGTGAAATATTCATGAAATTGAAAGAAGGCCATGGCACAGGGACTAAATAATCAAGGGAGAGTAGCATGAGATGAGGATGGACAGATGGGCAGGGATCAGAAGGTACAGGATCTTGTAGACCATGTTAAGAATTTTGCCAGGATATAATCAGATCTGGGAACAGTGATGGGGGATACTCAGCCTCACCCAGTGCCTACCCCTCTGCTGTCTCAGATATTAAGTCAGTTTCAGTGGTGTCTTTGCCAGTACAGTAATGCCATTCTCTGATTTATGGGATCCCTCCTCAGGATTCCCTTTCTTGTAGCTTTTCTCAGCTCACTCAGTCAAGACTATTGATACGGCTAATGATTCACATTTATTAAAGCTGTGAGGTCAGGCTTGGTGGCTCACACCTGTAATCCCAGCACTTTGGGAGGCTGAGGCGGGTGGATCACCTGAGGTCGAGAGTTCGAGACCAGCCTGACCAACATGGAGAAACCTCATCTCTACTAAAAATACAAAAGTTAGCCAGGTGTGGTGGTGGGTGCCTGTAATCCCAGCTACTTGAGGCTGAGGCAGGAGAATCGCTTGAACCCGGGAGGCGGAGGTTGCGGTGAGCAGATATTGTACCATTACACTCCAGCCTGGGTAACGAGCAAAACTCCGTTTAAAAAAAGAGAAAAAAAATGCTGTATGTGGTTGGCCTTCCATATCCTCAAAGTTCCTGGGACTTGGTTGAGATCATATAGATGATGAGGCAGGTGGGTGTTTAGGAGTAGAGGAGTTTTAGGGACTTTTATTTCAGGAAGCATGACCTTTTAGGGTTCTGCCTCCATGTGCCCCTCGGAAAGGGGCTTCTTGTCCCTTTTCCTGGATCTGACTGGAGATCCGGCCAGAACCTAGGGAGGCTAGTAAAAGGGAAATGTGCTTCTGCCTACAAAGGAAGGAGAGACCATCCACAATATAGTTTTTTGTTTTGAGACAAGGTCTTGCTCTGTCATCCAGGCTGGAGTGCAGTGACACAATCTTGGCTCACTGCAACCTTCACCTACTGGACTCAAGCAGTCTTCCTGCCTCAGCCTCCTGATCCCAAATAGCTGGGATTATAGGCATGCACCACCATGCCCAGCTAACTTTTGTGTTTTTGTTTGTTTGCTTGCTTTTTTGGTAGGGATGGGGTTTCACTGTGTTGCCCAGGCTGGTCTCAAACTCCTAGGCTCAAGTGATCTGCCAGCTTTGGTCTCCCAAAGTGCTGGGATTACAGGCATGAGCCACCATGCCCAGCCTAAAATGTAATTTTGAAACACACACATACCATCATAGTGTAGTGTGAAAAGCATGCCCAGACTAGGAGTTAGGAGATTCAGAGTTTTATCCTGCTTCTGCTACTACTTTATAATGCGACTTTGAGCATTGCATTTGCTGTCTCTGGGTCTCAGTTTACCTATCTGTAAAACATGCAGTTTGGATTTGTTGTGTAGGAAGATCTGTTTGGCGCTATCTCACTTTGATTCTGTGATTTCAATTTACCCAACTCCCCATTCATCACTCAGACCCCGCAGACCCTCATACACTTCCTTGTTTATTTTAGGTGCTCAATAAATGTGTGCGTGTGTGTGTGTGTGTGTGTGTGTGTGTGTGTGTTTTCTAGATTGAGAGCAACTATAGGAACCTTGCATCATTGAGTCTGGTTGCAGAGAAAGAAAGGCCTGGTTGGCAATGATTATAACTAACAGTGACTTAAAATTCACAATATGCTTTCATGAAAATCCTCTTGTGACCTTTGCTGTCACTCCTAGCATGGAAAGCTGCATTATGATACTATAGTAATACAGTATCTGTATTGCTGTATAGTACATAGTATATTATCATCAGTACAGTAAATCAGTGATTTTCTGGATGAAGAAGCTGAGTCCAGACCACTTGCATTTTCTTGCACACAATGAGCTGTGCCACACTTCTGTGTCTTTATTTTCCCACTCTAAGGTTATGTAACTTTTCTAAGCTATGTAAGTATTAGATGGCAGGCCCCGTACTCAAACTCAGACTTTGGACTCAAAATCCTAATGTTGTCACGTCATCCAATGGTGTTTTTCCAAAAGCCTGTCATAGTTTCTCTTCACATTTCCACCCTCAGTCACAAAGTTGGTGAGATTGCTTTAGATTATGCTGCGGTAACACACAACCTGAGTCAGGAGCTTAGATAATAAGGGTTTCTTTCTCACTCATTCCATACCAACTACAAGTCAATTGCAACTCTGTTCCATGCATTTTCTTACTCTGGGGTCCGTTTGGGATGGCTCAACCACACAAAGCCTTTTAAAGCTTCTTTGGGACTTGGATCACATCACTTCTGTCCACATCCATTGGCCAAAGTCAGTCACATAATCAAACTTGATGTCGATGGAGTGGGGAGACGTATTCTTCCCACAAGGAGGCACTGCAAGCTAGTGGTAATGTGGAGGTATAAAATCTCTTTCAGGGAAGGCAGTTTACAGTCACTGAACACATCATGGACTCTGGGGGCACAGAGGTGAGTGGGTTCCCTTCCCTCAAGATACACACTGACTAGGGAAACAAAATTGTACACAGATAATTATAACCTTCTTTGGGTCAATGGCTATGCCGGTCCTCAGCCTGTTTGCTATTATTCTTCACCTCTCCTGTTCTTTTTCCTGCAACCTTTTCTGAGGGGTTGACCTTTGCAGGCTATGTTTCCCAGGCTCTTGTGATAGTAGCTTCTGGCTGGGACTAGCCAAGGGAAGATATTGGCAGGTGATTGGAGATGCAGAAAAGGGAGAAATCCAGGTATTTTCCCCCTGCCTTGGCTGGTCCCCCAGCAGGGGCTGCTTCTCTACTGTGACTCCTGTTCTCATGGTTCCAGCTTCTTTTAGCTCTAATACTAGTATTTTTTGCTTTTGACAATCTCTGGGTTTCCTCAGTATTCTGTTTAGCTTCTTAGTTCTTCCATCACCTATATAAGCAATTCCTTCTGGTTTAAAGAATAGTTCCCATTTTTCTGGTTGGAGTCTGACTGAAACAATCACACAAAGTGCCATGAGAGTGCAGGGGAGAGAGACATTGTATGTTCTGAGTGGTAGAGGTGTTGCGGGGAAGAAAAAGTGAAGCTTCTCTGGGATCAGTAATTCCACAGGTGAGTAATGAAGATGATTGGGAGTAGGAGCTAGAGATTAATAACATGAGCAATGGCACAAAATGAGGAAGCGCTGATATTTCTGGGGCATAGTGTGAGCCGGGAAGATGAAGCTGGGGAAGTAGAGACCAGGCCTTGCCAGGTCTTGGGTGTTCAGCCAGTGAGGCTGGATACTGAATTGATCAGACCTCTTTAAATTCCAGTGACACAAATCCAAGTCAAAATAGCTCAGGTTACAGGGACAGGTGAATAGCTGAAGCAAAATGGAATAGAAGGTTCGTCCAAGGTGGCGGATGGATTGTCCACATGACACTCAAAGTTCCTGAGAATGAAAACAAGCCTTGAGTAGAAAGGAAGACAGTGAGTCCCGCTGAGCCCAAATCATCAGTGACCAGAGGATGTGAGTTGAAGGTTGATAAATGACAGAGATGAGGCAGTGTCAGAGCAGGATGGAGAAGGGATTTGAACTGTGGAGGAGACATGTTCTGGAGTAGTGTTGGGATGAAGAGAGGTGAGTTTAGCTGGTTGCAAGTTTCTGAATAGAATTCTGAGGTCGGCCGGGCACGGTGGCTCAAGCCTGTAATCCCAGTACTTTGGGAGGCCGAGACGGTTGGATCACGAGGTCAGGAGATCGAGACCATCCTGGCTAACACGGTGAAACCCCCGTCTCTACTAAAAAATACAAAAAACTAGCCGGGCGAGGTGGTGGGCGCCTGTAGTCCCAGCTACTCGGGAGGCTGAGGCAGGAGAATGGCGTGAACCCGGGAGGCGGAGCTTGCAGTGAGCCGAGATCCGGCCACTGCACTCCAGTCTGGGCGACAGTGCGAGACTCCGTCTCAAAAAAAAAAAAAAAAAAAAAAAAAGAATTCTGAGGTCATATTCAGAAGCAGGCAGTGTGGATGCAGTCTGTGGGTCTCTGACAGCTGCCTTTGGACACAATTGATAAACATCATTTTTGAGGGGTGGGGGAACATCTCAGATTCAGTTAAGAACTGAGCCCCATTTAAGACAGCAGAAATGTCGCTGTTTTGAAGCCAATTAGGAGGAGAAAAGGACTGGGGGCTAGTCTGGTTAATTGGTTGTCATCTTCCTGGCCTCACTAGATTCTCAGCTCCTAAGAGTCCTTATTAATGAACCTGAGGAAAAGGTTACCTATGGACCTACTAATGAAGAATATTTCAGGAATCTGACAGTAATTGGGTGGGGTGCATTTGGGGTTATTCTGCTAAGCAAAAGAGGCCCTTGAGCTGGCTAGACCCATGAGTTGGTAACTTCAGTTCTCACACTCCGGGTACCTTTGAGATGACAGTAAAGACATCTCCTTGGCATGACACAAGAGCTCCCCCTGTTTGGCCCCCTATTGACTCATCTCTCACCACTTAGGATTTTCTGCTCTAAGGATAACAAACTGCTATGGCCCTTTTGGCATAGACCTAGGCTGATTTTGCCCCCTTATCTGTGCTGTATTCATGCTGTCTCCCCTGCCTGCTGTGCTATGCTAGACATGCCTGTGCTCACACATACACTCACAGTGACGTGTCTTTGTCTAGTTGATATCTGCTTAAGCATCAGCTTCTCCAAGAAACCTTCCCTGGTCTCCAGGCTTGGTTAGATGCTTTCTGTGTGCCCTGACAATCTACCCTGGCTTCCCTCCATTCCAACACTTATTACCCTGTAATATTGTCAGTGTGTCTATCTTCCACATAGACTAGGGGCTCCTCAAAGGTAGGGGCTGTGTCTGATTCACCTCACTGTCCCCAGTGCCCAGTACAGGGTCTACCATGCTCATTGAGCTGAGCTTTCATGACCCACACTATCCGTATCCCCTCAACCACACCCTCCTTGCTCATTCCCACCTCTTTAATTCAACTATTCATTCCACCAACATTCACTAAGCAGCTACTCTTCTAGCTGGTGCTGGGACTCAGAATGACATAGTTCCTGTTTGGGGAAGCTCCCTGTCTATATGGACTTCTGCCATGCAGTGTAAAAAGTGCTATGGCAGGAGGAAGCACAGAGGAGAATGAAGATACCATATGTAAGCTGAGTCCTGAAGAATGAGAAGAAGTTAGGTGAAGAGTCTAGCTTAATTATTTTTAATGTAATTTATTTGTGTATTCATTTATTTATTTATGGTCTCGAACACCTGACCTTAAGCAATCTTCCTGCCTTGGCACCCCCAAAGTACTGGGATTCCAGGCTTGAACCACTGGCACCTAGCCAGTTTTGCTCAGTTTTGACTTTTTTTTTTTTTTTTTTTTTTTTTTGAGACAGAGTCTCACTCTGTCCCCCAGGCAGGAGTGCAGTGGCACAATCTCAGCTCACTGCAACGTCCCCCTCCCAGGTTCAAGCGATTCTTCTGCCTCAGCCTCCCAAGTAGCTAGGATTACAGGTGTGTGCCACCACACCTGGCTAATTTTTGTATTTTTAGTAGAGACGGGATTTCACCATGTTGTCCAGGCTGGTCTCTAACTCCTGACCTCAGGTGATCCACCCACCTCAGCCTCCCAAACTGCAGGGATTACAGGCGTGAGCCACCGCACCCGGCCTGAGTTCTGATTTTAAAGGCTCACATCCTCACTAACTTCAAGAAGCTTCCTCCTCCTCTCCTTCCCTGCCAGCCTCTCCCTCTCCTGCATCCCTGCATGACCTCTGGTTTCCTCTATCTGGGTTAGAATGTTACAGCTTGTTCTGTTGCTGTTCCAACTGAGAGTGAGACAAGGAGGCATAAGGGATAGACCTCTGGCCCATCTCTGAGTCTCAGTTTTCCTGTCTGCAAATTACAAGTGATAACCTTTACCTTGCCCCACCCCACTCACATGATTGCTTTTGTATTTGTGAACTGTTAATGTGAACTGCAGATGTGAGAGACTGATGCCTTTATTAGTATGTCTTTTCTACGACTATAATTGATCTTCCTGTATCTGTATCTCTAACACTCAACACAAGACATGACACAAGGTCAATGTTCAATAAAGACTTGGTGGGCCAGGCACCGTGGCTCATGCCTGTAATCCCAGCACTTTGGGAGACCGAGGCAGGCAGATCACCTGAGGACGGGAGTTCCAGACTAGCCCGACCAACATGGTGAAACCTCATCTCTACTAAAAATACAAAAATTAGCCGGGCATGGTGGGCACCTGTAGTCCCAGCTACTCAGGAGGCTGAGGCAGGAGAATTGCTTGAACCTGGGAGACAGAGGTTGCAGTGAGCTGAGATTATGCCACTGCACTCCAGCCTGGGTGACAGAGCAAGACTCCGTCTCTCAAAATAAATAAATAAATAATTAAAAAAAAAAAAAAAAAAAGACCTGGCTTATTGATTGATCTTAAGTGATGAAGACAAAGACCCTAGGAGACAGTAGAGGTTCAAGGAAGCTGGGAGTAAGGTGGGCCAGGAACATATAGGAAAGAGAATTGCCATGTATTCGCGTGCCAATCACGTCATACACTTTCATGGGTTTAATTTTCATTACTATCCTATGGAGTAGGTAGTATTCACCTCATTCTACAGATGAGGAAACAGAGACTGGGAGCAATTAGGCAACTTGCCCAAGATCACGCAGCTAGTAGCTGCCCTCTGTACAATGTGGCATGTCCTCCCCTCAGTGCCACTTCCTCACAAGGGATTTGTACCCCTGGCCTTGAACTGTGTCCTCATCTTCATCTGAGCTGAAAACCTATTTACTTATTTACCTGTCTGCCTCTTTATTAAATAAGCAATACATTCCCCGCACCTCCCCAAACACTGCCACTTGTGATAAGGCAGTCAAAGACTGGGTAGTCAATTTTTGTGATGTTCATTAAGGAAAAACGATATGCTGGAGGGTCTCTGAAGCTGACTGGGTTTCTATGGCCTGAGGATAATGAGCCAGCAGCTGCCTCCTTCATCACATGTCCACAATTAGCAGGCACTTCTGCCGCTTGTCTTTCTCAGGTCAGGAAATGGGCCACGGGAGAGGCTGTCAGCTGGAGGGGTGGGCTGGCAGGAACGGCGTGTGCCTTCCAGCCAGAAGGCTGGGAAAAGAGGGGCTTGGTTTATACCTGGGCTGCTTCAGCCCTCTCTGTGGACGGTGGAATAATAGGGAGAAAGAGGGAGGGGGAAAGAGATCCCTCCTTTGTTAGAGAAGATGATAAAGGAGGGAGAAAGAGATGGATAGGAGGTGGGAGGAACAAGTTGAAAGAACAGAAAGAAACTGTCTTTATAACAGGCCACTTTTTTACAGCAATGTATTCATCCTCTCACTCACTCCTCCCACCTGTTCTTGGTAGGAAGCCACTGTTGTTTTCCTTATCTGACAACAAGGAGTCTGAGAATTAGAGAGGTTAAGTGAGCAGAGAGGTGAAGTGACTTGCCCAGACTCAGATACTGTTAGTTGGATTAAAGCAGAGGAGGTCAAAGACACTTGTAAAGGAAGAAAAAGGTATAATTGGCGGGGGGGGGGGGGGGGGAGCCAAGTGAAAGAGAAAAGGGGGAAGAAATGAGAGGCAGAGCTGTGTGTGGACTTTGCAGACAGCCAATCCCAGGTCTAAACCCAGTTTCCGCTGATACAGCCACATGACTGTGTGAGTTATGCTGTCCCTCATATTCTCGTTTATAAATTGGAGATGTTATTTACCCAACTGGTTATTGTGAGGATTAAAGATGATATCAGTAAAGCTCCTAGCATAGTGTCTGGCATATAGTAGTTGCCCCAAAGATATTAGGAATCCCAAGGAGAAAGTGGAAGGGACACAGGGGAAAGGCTCCGAAAGAAGGGAAAGAGGAAGGCAGACAGACAAGAGAAGTGGGAGAGGGCCAGGGACTGATGGAAAGTGCCACTTTTGCTTCTAAGGGCTGCCACCAAGTTGACCAAGATTCCTCAGGTAGAAAGCAGCCTTTTTGAAACAGGAGGGCCTTTGCTGTGTCTCTTGGGACAACCAAGTTCTGTTCATCACAGAAAGTGTCGCTAAGGGTCTCAAGATACAAAATAGACAAGAACGTTGCACACCTCAGATGTAGTTTTCCCTGGGCCTTTTGTTGGGTTTGTGGAGGGAGGGTGAGATCTGTTGGATCATTTCAGTGGAATTCAGGGAGGGGAAACCCCACTAAGTGGAAATAAACCAGTGTGGCTATGGGTGGAAAGGGCAAAGAAGACTTATTCAGTGTGAATCTTGAGGTGCCTCCTAGAGCCCAGACTGGAGCTGGCCAGCCTAGGGGGAATGAGAGGCAGGGGAAAGAGGAGGAAAATCCCTGTGAAAAAGTCCAAAACTGGGGTTTCTCATACTGGTGCTTTTCCTTATCTTGGGCAAGCTAGCTTACTTCTGTAAGCCAGTGTTTGCATTAGTGAAGTGGAGAGGATCTGACTGACACTTCTTCCCCAAGGGCAACGTGAAGATCAAATAAAATAATCTATGTGATAAGTGCTTTGGAAACTGTGAAGTGCTGTGGACACACATTTATGCATTTGTTCTGTCAGCAAACACTAATGACCCCCTTTGTGTCAGGCACAGGGCTATACATTTCACATACATCGTCTTGCCTGATCCTTGAAATAACTCTATGAGGTAGGTAAAATTATCCCTTTTTTACAAACCAGGAAATTGATTTGTAAAGAGAATAAGTGACTTAGCCTGGAATTAAACAGCTGGGCAGTGGTACAGCTAGGATCAGTCTGACTGAAAGACCAGTGCAGGAAACTCCTGCCCTGGGCCGTCTCCTTGAAGCAGAATCACCTGTCCGTGGAATTGGGCCTCTTTGCTTCACTCCTGAGCACTGGAAATATTAATCCAGAGTGCTTGGGCTGAGGGCACAGAAGGGTTCCAGCAGAAGGGATGGAAAAGGCCTTATCTGTATCTCTCCTCTTTCCAGGGTTTGATTTCTTTGAAGCCAGTGCGAAGGAGAACATCAGTGTAAGGCAGGCCTTCGAGCGCCTGGTGGATGCCATTTGCGACAAGATGTCTGATTCGCTGGACACAGACCCCTCGATGCTGGGCTCCTCCAAGAACACGCGTCTCTCGGACACCCCACCGCTGCTGCAGCAGAACTGCTCGTGCTAGGCAAGGCCCACCTTCCTGACCTCCCCTCGTTGTGGCCCCACACCCAGTCTGCTTCTCCCTGTTACACACTGTCCACTCTCAGCCCCGACCAAGATGAGCTGCTGCTGTTCTTTGCCTGCCCCCAGGGTTCTCTGCAGATGTTCCCAGTAATAGATACTCAGCACTAGACTAACAGAACAGGTCACTACATGGGTGGAGATTCACTTTGCAGAAGAAGACTCTGTTTTATGAAGGGGATTCACTACAGGGACTTAAAAGCAGTCTCTTCTCTGCCTTTAAAATGAGAGTTCCTCCATTTACCAAAATTTGACACACCCACATTCTTCAGGGGCATGCCAATTGCGTAAAGTGAGGCTGGCCTGCATAGCTAATCCTATTAAAGACAACTTCCCAAAGCACAACGTGCTTGTTTCCTATCGGGCTCCCTGTGGGGCTTTCTCTCACTGCAAGTCAAGCTTGGGCTCTCAAAGCCCTGTGCCTGTTACCACGGATGCCCACAGGGCCTGGGCAGTTGCTGTGGTGACAGGCAGAGCTAATCTTCAGAGAGCTCAGACTCTCTAATGATGCTGAAGGAGCAAAGGCTGAGTCAGAAACACACTTAAGAGAAAATGATTATCCCCTACAGAATGTCAGAGGTTCCTGCTATAGGAAAGAGCAGGCACATATGCTCAAGAAAGACAAACAGAGAAAAAGAGAAACAGGCAAGATCAAGACACAGATCACGAGTTTCTGATTTTGCTGCTTTCCAGTTGGTTCTTAACTGTGGGAACTTAGTAAAATTGGCGATTGGTTCTTAGACTTCTAGAACCTGAGGATTTGAGAGTTGATGGGATTCCCAAATTTCCCTAGTTTGACTAGTCAATTCTAACCTTCCTTTTTCTGACAAGTGACTGTCAAGCCTGACAACCAAATCTCTTTCTTCTAAAGCACACCTTCTAGGCAGGGACAAGAGCTCGTTTTCCACACCATCTCGGTTAACTCTCATACAAAGTTTTCCTTGCTTCAAGCTCAAATCTGCCTCCTGGAAATTCTTCTTCTTCCCTCCCTGTTGGTACCAGCTCTGCTGTCAGAGACTTCACAGTCTCTGCCCTCTCTGCCCTGTGACACCCTCGGACTATTTGAGAACACGAATCATGACTCCTGGGACTTGCCTTTTCTCTAGGTCAATACCTCTATAATTCCATCGGCTGTTCTTCATAGGCTCTTCTCCCCATCCTGCCCCTTTCCTGCAATCCATCTTTTAATTGCTCTTGAGCAGTCTAACTGAGAAGTGTGATTTGAAGCAAAATAAATCTAAGGCGGTATGACCCTGAAAAAATTGAGAAAATTGAACTCAAAGATCCCGATCCCAACCCCATTCTCCTGGGAGTGAAACCTTAGTTTCTACCAGAGAGCGTGGGAAACCACTTCTGGTGGAAGCCCCTTAATTAAACACCTGAGGAAAAAAAGAAAAGAAACTCAGAGACCAGAATGAATTCGCTCATTATTCTAACTTGCTTGGCCACAGGGACGTATTTGGTTTGGGCTGAAATAATGACATAGAACTGGCAATGATTCCAGAAAATCTTTCTTCTATATCATGGTCTGAATCCTCAGCCGCCTCAAAAGTCAACGGGCCGGGGGAGTCTCTCCCCAGTTTTCTCTTCATTTCAAATGAGGCTCATTGTCCTAGAAAAGTACATTAACTAGCAACTAGTCCAATGACTAAATAAAAGGACCATCCAGGGCACTGTGGCTCACACCTGTAATCCCAGCACTTTGGAAAGCCAAGGCAGGAGGAACACTTGAGGCCAGGAGTTCGAGACCAGCCTGAGCAATATGGTCAAATTCCATCCCTACAAAAAAAAAAAAAAAAAAAAAATTAGCCACATGTGGTGGTGCACTCCTATAGCCTCAGCTACTTGGGAGGCTGAGGCAGGAGAATTGCTTGCACCCAGGAATTTGAGGTTGCAGTGAGTTGTAATCATGCCACTGCATTCCAGTCTGGGTGACAGAGTAAGACCCTCTCTCTCTTTATCTCTCTCTCTCTCTCTTTTTTTTTTTTAAAGGAGTCAGCTCTACAAAGATGCTGCTTTCTTTGATGCAATGCAGAGAACAGAGCTTTGGACTTGGAATCAGGAGACCTAGACTCTGTCATTAAATCAACTGTGACTCTGGACCAGTTACTCCCCATTTTTGAGTCTTGATTTCCTACTTATAAAATGAGGGAGCTTATTTGGATGATCTTTAAGGTCCCTTTTGGCACTAATAACTTGGTGACTCTTTTTTCTTACCTTTACCATTTCAGTTGATCCACCAAACAAACCTGAGAGATCAGGATCGGTATCCCAGTGTTGTCTTGGCCAACTCTGATGTCATGCTTACTCTGTACTAGACATTCTTCCAAGCATTTTACATGCATTAACTCATTTATCTTCCCAACATCTTGTGAGGGAGGCACTACAGTGAGCCTCATTTGAAGATGAGGAAACAAAGGTACAAAGAGGTTCTAGCTTGACCTCTAAGGTCACATAGGAAGTAAGTGGTAGAGCTGTAGTTCACATCCAGGCAGTAAGTTCCAAGGTCTGTGTTCTTAACCACATTCTGGGCTGCATCTTTTATAGACAAACTATGATCCAGAGGGATTATGAGAATTGGATCACATACCAAGAGAGTGTTAAAGCCACATTAGGATTCAATTCCAGGGCCATCAGTTTCCAAGTCCACTGGAGAAAAGATGTATATCTCTAATCTGTTAACAAATTGCTCAACTACTCAGACTAATCCGAGGTGATGGATGTCTCATGCTCAGGAAAGGCGAGTCAGTCTCTGAGGCAACAGATCCCATGGGCCTGGGTAGAAAATGCCCAGTGCTTCCCAGTCCCAAGTGCTGGCTTTCCCTGTACCTGCCTCTGCCAGGCAACACTTAGCAGGCTCCCAAGCAGCAGGAGCCTCCATGCTCCACTTTGAACAGCCTCCATGCTCCAGCAAGGGGGCATTTGTGAAGAGTGACTTGATTAACTTTTCTGACCATGGGTATAATACAGTTGCTTCAGAGGGCAGTGATTCTGGGTGTGATTTTTACACTGTAACATTGTATACAGTGTCACAGATAATTACTGGTTTTTTTCTGGTCATTAACACTCATCTACTTTAGTACTGGGATTTCAGACCAAGGTTCTCATGACCCCTGGATATTTTAGTATCTGTATCCAATAATCTTTTCTCTCCTACTGAATATTCAGGCAAAGATCAAATTGTTTTCTTTAAAACTGTCAAATTCTGTAAAACTCAGGAGCCAGTTCAAGGAAACAGGCGTCTTCACAATAGATGGAATCAAGAGTTAAATGTTATAGTGGCAAGCTCATCTACTGGGCAACAGACAACCAGACCTACTTGTGAGATGGCAGCTCCCCAGCCCTGCTCTGTGACCTCATTTCTGTCAAATGAAAGGCAGCAGCTTCCAGCTGATTGCAGCATAGTGGTCATCAATCACAGTAATAGCGCAATTAGCCACCAAGGTTCAAGCTGCATAATATGTGTTAGTGGCAACTTGTCCTGGATTTAATCTTCCTAAACAATCCAAATAAAATATTTAAAAACTCTTGACTTCTGGCTGGGCGCAGCAGCTCACACCTGTAATTCCAGCACTTTGGGAGGCTGAGGTGGGCGGATCACCTGGTTCAAGACCAGCCTGGGCAACATGGTGAAGCCCCATCTCTACTAAAAATACAAAAATTATCCAGGCGTGGTGGCGGGCACCTGAAATCCCTACTCAGGAGGCTGAGGCAGAGAATTGCTTGAACCTGGGAGGCGGAGGTTGCAGTGAGCCGAGATCGTGCCACTGCACTTCAGCCTGGGTGACACATCAAGACTCCATCTCAAAACAAAACAAACAAACAACAACAACAAAAAAAAACCTCTTGACTACTAAAGAGGCAAAAGTAGGCCAAAAGTGGGATACAGTATTGTGTTTGTTTATATCTATTTTAAATGCATGTGTATCTGTAAATACAAAGTGATTCGTGACTTATTGTCTCCTCAGTCTGTAGCATTATTAACTTCTAGGAGCAGCAGTCGGGTATAGTGTACTGAATGGTCACAGACTCATTGATCATCAGATCTGGAAAGGAGCTTAGAGAAGATCTGTTCCAGCCTCCTATCTTATAGAAGGGAAGGTTGACGTCCAAGGATTGGAAGGAAATCTCCTAATTATTCTGAGAGTACTGCAGTGATGGCGCCAGGACTAGGTCCTGGATCACCTCTAAGAAGACACTTAGCTATTTGAGTATCGACTAGGGCCTAGCATTATTAAGCACTAGATAAATACAGGTGAAAAGAAATGATCCCTGCCTGCAAGGTCCTTATGGTCTAATGGAGGTGCTGTTTCTAAAATATTGTTATCCCAATTTGGTAGTCAAGGAAACAGTCCTGGAAAAGTTAACATGCTCAAGTCACCCACTAGTATCATTTGAACCCTCCTCTCTCTGACTCATGCTCTTTTAAATTTTTTTCTTCAGATTGTCTTAGAAGGGTAGGTGGGATATACCCTCTGGTAGTACCAGGCGCCCAAGGATTCTTAGAGTTAAATAACCTCAGTTAATTAAATAACCACAATTGCTTGGTGACCGAAGCCTTATAACGTCTGTAGAATAATACCTTTCTCCAGACCTGACTCCCCAACTCTTATCACCTGCTCCTGCCGCCACTAAGCTCCTTGCTTGGATATCAAGTATATCCAGGAAGGCTAAGAAGTATATGAGGAATGTTTGTTTGACTTTGTTTGCCAACAGTTTGGGGGAAAGGGGAAAGAACTACAATAATCAGTGTCCTGGGATCTCATTGATTTCCGATTCCCCGTCCCAAGCCTACACCCAATTACCTGCCATAGTTGGGGAATCAAGTAGCATCCTGTGGCTGGAAGTAGATGTAAAACACTAGTCCATGAGATATAAATACTGTTAAATGATGGCTTTTTAAGGTCCTGATCTGTTATATGAAATAGGCAAAATTCAAATTTATTTATTCATTTATTTTCTCAACAAATGAATATATATTATGTGCCAGGATGCAAGTAGTGGCAAATTAGGCACCGTTCTTGCTTTCATGAAACGTATAGCTTCATGATTTAGTCTAGACATTGTCAAATCATCACCCAAATATAATTACAAAGTACTCTAAAGGAAAGGCACATGATGCTCTGAGAACATTCACCTGCGAAACCTGAATCACCTTTGAGAAACTGTTTCAGGGGCTCTTGGAAGTCTACTGCTCCCAAATATCTCTGCTACCCACTGGCCATTGCTTTACATTCCTCAACTTAGCTTTCATCTTTTAGTGCTAACCTTTGATGGCTGATCAAATACAAATGCCCCAAGAAGAGTAAGGATACGAGAAGGAATATCTGTACCTGTGAAACATTGTTAGGCTGCCTGGCTATGAGTTCATTGTTGTTTTCTGAAGGACATAACCAACCACTCCAAAACGTATAGGCTTAAAACAACAAACATGTATCATTTCTTATGATTCTGTGGGTTGACTGGGTGGTTCTTCTGGCTGAGGCAGGATGGTCTAGGATAGCTACATCCATATGTCTGGGGTCCCAGCTGAGATGACTGGGGCTGTTGAGGTCTTTCTCCCTGTGGTGTCATCCTCCAGAAGGCTGCCCAGATTTGTCCATATGGTGGCAGGAGTTTCCTCAAAGCAAGAGAGGGCAAGACCCAACACAGAAGCACTTTTCAAGCTCTGTTTCCATCACATTTGCAAATGTCTCACTGATGAACACAAGTTCCCTGGCCAAGCCCAGTTTTAAGAAATGGAGAAATAGGGCTAGGCTTGGTGGCTCAGGCCTGTAATCCCAACATTTTGGGAGGCCGAGGCATGCGGATCACTTGAGGTCAGGAGTTCTAGACCAGCCTGGCCAACATGGTGAAACCCCGTCTCTACTAAAAATACAAAAATTAGCTGGGCGTGGTGGTGGGCATCTGTAATCCCAGCTACTCGGGAGGCTAAAGCACAAGAGTTGCTTGAAGCCAGGAGGAGGAGGTTGCAATAAGCCTAAATCATGCCACTGCACTTCAGCCTGGGTGATAGAGCCAGACTCAGTCTCAAAAAAAAAAAAAAAAAAAAAAAAAGTTAGGGGAATAGATGCCATCTCCTTATGGGAGGAGCTACAAAATACAGTGACCAATTTTTCAATCTACCACAGGAAGCATCCTCAGTTCTCTGAAACTATGTCTGGTACGTGTCTTGGGGTCTTAAAACGTGGCTCTGATGGTATCACCAAAGACAAGTGGCAAAATCGTTTAGGGCAGGGCAGTCTTATCATTTGTTTAGTAGTTATCCGAAGGATTTACTTTGGAGGAATCAAGACACTTCTAGATGAAGAAGTTTTGATGCTTGTTAAACAGTCCATTTGGATACTTCTTAGCTATCCTCGAGGGATGAATCTGACTTCTCATTTCACAGGATTCACTGTAGATAATGGTTGTAATTCCTACCTGAAGTTCCTGGCCAGAAGCCCAGCAGAAAGATTCAGTATATGCAGAAAAGATGACTCCAAAAACAGTTGGGCCTTCTGTTCTAACTGTACTTCCTTCCTTGACATACTCGTCTAGTCTCGAGGCTTTAAATGTCAAGTCTTTGATAATAACATGTGTACCTAAGTGCCTACTGGACATTTTCATGTCTCAAACTTAACATGTCCAAATTGAAACTTGTGATTCTGTCCCCAAACTTGTTTGAACCCCAGTCTTCACAGAAAACTGGGTGCCATCCTTAATTCTCTGATTTTTCTCTTTTTCTTAGCCTCCTTGTCTAATCTAGCAGCAGATCCTAGGGTTTTACTTCTAAATATATCTCAAATCTGATCATTTTTCTCCATTTTCATTGCCATGACCTTGGTCCAGGCCACCATTGTTTTCTGCCCTAGAGAGCTACCACAGAGTTCCTAACGTTTCCCTACTCGCATAATTACTCCCCATTAGTCCATTTCTCTCACAGGAGCAACTCTCTCTATATATATTATTTATGTATTTATTTTTTGTAGAGACAAAGTCTTGCTATGTTGCCCAAGCTGGTTTCAAATTCTGGCCTCAAGCGATCCTCTTGCCTTGGCCTCCTGAGTCACTCGGATTGTTTGTATGAGCCACCTCAATGGCAATCTCTTAAAAATCTAAATAAATGAACAGCTCAGTAACACTGAGGTTTACTTCAATACCCCATACGAAAACAATCCAAACCTTGGCAAGGTGGTGAAACCCTGTCTCTACAAAAAATACAAAAAATTAATTGGGCATGGTAGCCTGCACCTATAGTCTCAGCTACTTGGGAGGCTGAGGTGGGAGGATCGCTTGAGCCCTGGAGGTCAAGAATACAGTGAGCCATATCCATGATTGTACTTCTGTGCCACTCCAGCCTGGGTGACAGAGCAAGACCCTGTCCCCCCTCTCAAAAGAAAAAAAAAGAAAAAGAAGAAAAGGAAAGAAAGAAACGAAGAAAATTCAGAAACTTCCATTATTAATAGTACCTATTTTATTGATTCTGTTTCTAGCCTGAATCTGCTTCTAACTTGCTATAGGATCTCTGGTAAATCATTTCCTGTAATAAGCAACTATCACCTCTCTCATTGTTTCTTTCAGAAATAGTAATCTCTTCTTTAGTAGTACTACTACTCCCTTACCCAAACCAGGTGATTCTAGTGAAGACTGTCATTAAAGGGAGCATGTGACCAAGCAGGGCCCATCAGAATCTTTCCCTAAGATTTTTATAAAAGCTGGACCTATTCTTTTTCCACTTGAGTGGCAAATATGTGAAGATATGAGGTCTAAAACTGTGATGGCTTATTCTCCACTCCTGTGTAGATTCTGGTCTATAGTAAGAGAAAACAAGGCCATTAGGCAGCGGGCAGCAGAGACAGGTGAGAAAGAGTGTGGCCTCTGGTTTTCCAGTCCCTGATTCTGGTTTCTTGAGGCTTGGCTGATCACCTCTTCCTTTGATTCTGTTAGAAAGCTCAGTGTATCTTTCTTTTTTTTTTTTTCTGAGATGGAGTCTCGCTCTGTCGCCCAGGCTGGAGTGCAGTGGCCGGATCTCAACTCACTGCAAGCTCCGCCTCCCGGGTTTACTCCATTCTCCTGCCTCAGCCTCCCGAGTAGCTGGGACTACAGGCGCCCGCCACCTCGCCCGGCTAGTTTTTTGTATTTTTTAGTAGAGACGGGGTTTCACCGGGTCAGCCAGGATGGTCTCAATCTCCTGACCTCGTGGTCTGCCGGTCTCGGCCTCCCAAAGTGCTGGGATTACAGGCTTGAGCCACCGCGCCCGGCCAGCTCAGCGTATCTTTCTAATAAAACCCCCCTTTGCTTTGCATGTTGGAGTTAGGTTCTTATCACTTGCAACCAAAAATATGTTGTCTCCTCTTTGGTTCTCAGTTTTCTCATTTATATGTCCTTCTAGCTCCAAAGTATAGAAATTCTAATTAAAAAAAAACAAAAAAAAACAAAAAAAAAAACTGGGTCTTTCCGAAAATCCCGCTGATATGGACTTTCTGATCCAGACTGTATAATCTGGAAAAGAAGCCTACCCTCATCTCTAACCTCTCTTCCTGTACCTGAAGGAACGAAGAAGAGGGATTTCTCAAGGTGAGAAGCAGTTCTCCATGGACACTGATGACAGCACAGGCAAAGGTTCCTATGACTAGGGATCACTGTCCACACAGAGTCTGGCTTCCCAGGTTTCCAGCAGGTAGACGAAACAGCTAACTCCACTGCCACTCCTTTCTCCACATCCGTTCCTATTTCTCAGCCATCTCAGTGACATCCACCATCTTGAGAGTCAACTACTGACTAGACTGAGTTGTGTGCTTCTGTTTACTTCTCTTCTGTCTTTTTCAAGTGGCCAAATAGCAAACGCTTAAATAGGAAGTCTCTGGGAGACTTGAATAAAAGACTTTGGTTGGTAGAAAATCATGTTACAGAAAGACTAATAGACAGCAAAGTAAGTCAGCAAGTCCCTGAGCAGTAGGATTAGGATTCCTGTCTCCTTTCAGATTCGAATGCATCTCTTTCTGGGGTTAACAGTGGACTGGGATAAAGCTAAGAGGTTGTGTAGCTTGGGTTAAGTCATTCTTATCTCTGGGCTTCAGGGGCTTAGACCAGATAGTTTCTATGGGCTCTCTTGGTGCTGATGCCTTGGGGTTCTGTGGCTGTTTTCTGTCAGAGCTGCAAGGGGCAAACAGGATTTTGGCAGCAATCCTTTCATTACTAAAGCTTCCTTTCTTCTCGGGTGCAGTGAAAAGAGCCAAGGCTGTGTGACCCCCTCGTCACTTAGCCAGGTGTATGGTCCTGGTTTCTGAGGCTGCCAGAAAGTATCTTAGCAATTTGTGTCTGGTGGTCCATGCCTGACTATCCTAGGCTAGGTGTTCCTAAAGAGTAACAAGAAGAAGAAGAGAAACAAGAATCTCTGACACTTGTTGAGAATAGAGTCCCATTTGTTTGAGAAGAGACACCAAGCAGCCATGTTTATGTGCCAGAAATGCATTCCACCTCAAGGAGGACTAAATTAATGGACCAGTGTGTGCCAGGCTAAGCTGGGCAAGATCTGTCTGAGGACAAACTCTGCCATGCAGCTAGAAGCCTGGAAACTAAAAGGACTGCATGTAGTAAACTATCTTCAAACCCCTGTAAGCATCAGACCACAGGATGAGGTTTCAGAAAGTCATAAGGCAGAGTAGTTAAGGCTACAGGGCTTACAGTCTGACAGACCTGGGTTCGATTCTTGGGTCTTCGTCACTAACTAGTTTTGTGACTTTGGGAAGATGACTCCGGAGCCTCAGTGAATTTCAGTTACTTCATATGTAAATGAAGTAATAATATCTACTTCACGGGGCTGTTGAAAGGATTAAACGGAGAATGGGTGTAAAACCCTTAGTGCAGTGTCATGCACACACGGTAGATGCCGAACGTGTGATGTTGGCACTACACAAAGTAATCCCAATCAGGCAGAGGTAGGCAGGCAAATCTAATCCAGGATCTTTTGTAAGGGGACTGAGAACCAGAGAATGGAGAAAGCCAGTGTAAACACCGTGAGCAAAGGAGCAAGAGAAGGGGTGTTGTATAAGTAGGAGATGGAGCCTGGACTTACTAATTGGATCAGGGTAGAAGAATCCAGCCAGGACCAAGGGAGGAGAGTCCAGGAAAATGCCATGAGCAGCTCTGTAGCATGACCTTGTTGGGCTGGGTTAAAGTAGGGGCTGCCACCAGTCACCTGATGGAAAGGTACCTCATGCACTTCCTCCTTCCCCCGGAGATCAGCCTCCAGGAGTGAGGAGTGAGCCCAGAATGAGAGTTTAGAGTGCTCTGGAGCCTTTGTTAGAGGTACCCTTCAACACTCAGAAAACCAGGATTCCAGAGATCTGGGTTTGAGTCCTGACTTTGCAGCATACTAACTGTGTGATCTTGAACCAACATATTTCCACCTAATGAGGCTGACAATCTTCCCTACTTCACAAAATAGTTATGAGAGTCAAATAAAAGTACATTTTAGAAAGTGAAATGCTGTGGACATTTAAGGTGGAGCCACTGTGAGAGTCTTGGGGAGAAGATGGTATTTGTCTCAGAATGAAACCGAATACACCCCTCCCAGAGACCTTTCCAAGGATCCCCTCCTTCCTTTAGCTCCTTCCCCCAACCTCAATACACATTCCTGTCCCCGGAACCTAACCTCACCAAAAATACCCGGGCCAACATGCCTTACACCCAGAGGTTTGGTTGGCTTCAGAGAAACTTCTGGAGGCTAAAAGCAGCCAAGAAGAATCAGCCACTACAAGCTGGGCCTGGATGAACAGAGCAGTGAGCTGTGATGGGGCTGGGGTCCAGGAGGAGCAGGCAGGAGACATAATATTCAAATATTATAACAAAAATCATTGATCATGTGTTTGGCGCTTTACAGTTCCCAAAGCACTTTCCCATCCATGCCCTGATGATCTTTGATACAACACTGTGATGTGGGTTTTATTATTCCCAGTACAGATGAGGAAAATTGAGGCCTGCGTCAGTGAAGCAATCTATCCAAGACTACATAGAGAAGGCAGTAAATGGCAGGGTTAGTCTCAGAACAGGGTAGCGTCTGTACCCCCTGCAGTGGGCAGTCCTAATTCTGAACTTCACCTATCTGGGGGTAATAGAGGGGAGCAAGAGGAAGGCTACTGAAGAGAACACCTAAACATCTGTTTTGTCTACATATGACTTCCTCTGCTTGTGGGAGAGAAGGAAGGAAAGGAACACATTCCCCTTGCCAGCCCCACAACCCCAACAAAATTAAACCCTGGAGCAGGTTGAGCAGCAGCGGCTTCCCTCAGATCCAGGAGCCAGGGGCAGATGATCTATCTCTGCGGCCACACAGAGATGTCACCGTATGCAGTTTGCATGTCATCTTCAATTCCCCGAACTGCTCTTTCTAATTTATTCAACCGGGGACCAGGCTGGTCTCATCCAACCTAGGAGATGCAGTATGAGCAGAATTCCTCAGGAGGAACAATTAGCAAAAACCGAAGTTGTCTCTCGATAGGCCTGAGCGGAGAGAGGAACAATAGCTCTCATGTCTCTCCCCATCAGATTCGAATTAAGCAGATGTTCTCATGCTTTTTTCTTCTTCCTATGTTCTGTATACTGACACCTGTTCTCAGTGGCATATGAAATATGAAATGTCATGTGGTGTTGTGAGTTTGTATAAATATAAAGGAATATATATACACAGTAGCAAAAGAGAAGATCTCATTTACAAATGTCTATGGTGTTTCCTTGTTCTGTGTTGATCTGTTTTGTGGATACAAACTGAATTTTCTTAATGTATCTTCTATCTCTATTATAGTGGCAATGATGGTATATGCATTAAAGTTCTTCTGAATTGTGTATCATTTGTAGAGTGACTCTTTCCTGAGTTTGTGCTAAGAACTTCGGGCAGAGGACACTGGCCGCAGCGACTCATGCCTGTAATCCCAGCACTTTGGGAGGCCAAGGTAGGTGGATCACTTGAAGTCAGGAGTTCAAGACCAGTCTAGACAACATGGCAAAACCCCATCTCTACTAAAAATACAAAAATTAGCGAGATGTGGGCACCTGTAGTCCCAGCTACTGGGGAGGCAGAGGCAGGAGAATTGCTTGAACCCAGGAGGTGGAGGTTGCAGTGAGCTGAGGTCATCCCATTGCACTCCAGCCTAGGTGACAGAGCAAGACTCCGTCTCAAAAAAAATGAACTTTGGGTAGAGATTCTTGCATTCAGAGATCTTTAAGAGGAACTGGAAAATAGATCCAGCACTGATGCAACAAAAGACACAATATGATACAATAGCTCATGATGGACTCAGGAAAGCGGGGTATCAGGATGGACTACAACAATCAGGGAAGGCTTCATGGTGAAGGAAGGACTGACATTGCAAGAGGTCAGGGAGTGCCTATTAGTGTGCACTTCTGGAGACCTGATGGGCTGTGGCTCTGTGCTAGGTGGTATAGAGGTTGCAGAGAATAACAAGGGGCAATGTGTGCCTCCCAGCAGCTTACCTCAGTATTAGCTCATAGTGGAGGTTTAAGATACATTGCTGGACGGCACGTGGGAACAAGGCTGCTGAGCTGGAAAGCAGAGAGTCCACAGGAAAATGAAACCAAATGCAGACAGAACTCGCAGCCCCAGGAAGGGGCAAAACCTACTCCCTACCCCCACCTCTCCTCAAAAAGTTTAATAAGTCTAAGCAGGCAGCATATTCAGTCCAATTTTACTCCATCCCCACCATGATGTGCTAGAAACCTTTTCCCTTTCTTAGCCTGGTTAACTCCTACTCATCTGCCAGCACTCAGGCATGGGGACCCCGGTGGGCCAGGGAGGTCACAGAACTTTGGAAGCACAGAGCAGAGATAATGGAGGTGTCAGAGATGCATTCAGTTGGAATTCCTTTCCCTCCCTCCCTCCCTTCCTTCCTTCTTTCCTTCCTTCCTTCCTTTTATCCTCTTCCTCCTTCTCCTTCCTTCCTCCCTCCCTCCCTCTCTCCCTCTCTCTCCCTTTCTTTCTCTCTCTCCTTTCCTTCTTTCTTTCTTTCTTTCTTTCTTTCTTTCTTTCTTTCTTTCTTTCTTTCTTTCTTTCTTTCTTTCTTTCTTTCTTTCTTTTTCTTTCTTTTTCTTTCTCTCCTTCCTTCCTTCCTTCCTTCCTTCCTTCCTTCCTTCCTTCCTTCCTTCCTTCCTTCCTTCCTTCCTTCCTTCTTTTTCTTTATTTCTCCCTTCCCCTTCCCCTTCCCCTTCCCTTCCTTTCTCTTCTTGGCATTTTAAAGATCCCTGTATAGGATTCTTTCAATTACAAGGGACATAGACCCACTTTTAGTAGTCACACAGTAAAAGAGGGGATCGTGGTGCGAGGGAAATTAGTTAGCTCATGTTACTTATAAAGCCCAGAGCTAGATCTAGCTTCAGGCATAGATAGAAGCAGGTGACTAAATTATATTGTCAGAATTCTCTCTCTCTCAGCGTCACTTTTCTGTGGGTCAGCTTTATTCTCAGGCCACTCCAGCCTTATCCTACTCATATAGCCATCTGGACAGAGAGAGAATGCCTCTCCTTCAGTAGTTTTGGCAAAAGCTCCGGTCATGCTTAGAATAGTCTAGGATTAATCATTATGCCAGGGGATGGGGTGTTCTGGTTGGCCAACCCTAGATTTTATGCCAATCTTGAGTTGTAATGTGGGGTCAGTCCCACCCAAACCAGATGAACTGCAAGTGGAAGAGGCATGGTTGCCCCAAAGGAAAATTAGGGTGCTGTTTCCAGAAGAGAAGATAATAGATGTTGTCCAGGCAAACGTACCAGCTAGTCACAGGAGCTACAGAATCAGATCACTCCACAAAAGACATCCAAAAACTGGACTGAGAATGAGAATGGGTTATACCCTCAGGATATGGGGATGGAAGGAACAGGATGGGTAGGGATGTGGGGAGGGGCAGAACAGAAGCAGCCAGCTGAGGGCAGAGCAGTCAAAGGTCAGTACATGTGATTGAACAAGCCGTGTCCTGCTAAGGGGGCCAGAGGGAGGCTAAATAGGAGTTGAAATCAGCCTAGACTCCGAGTGCAAAGCCTTGTGTCCCGGTGTGGAGCTGCACTAGGAGAAAGGGCTCTTTGGTGTAATTCACACAAGGGTGCTGTCTCCTCACTAAGCCATGAGCAGAGGGGCAGCATCCATCCAGAGTGGGCACTGTCTCCACTCTGCACAAAGATGCAGTCCTGGGTTGAATCATATCCTCCCAAAAGATATGTTCAAGCCCTAACCTCTGGTACCTGTGAGTGTAAACTTATTTGGAAATAGCATCTTTGCAGATATAATCAAGTTAAGATGAGGCCATACTGCATTTGGGTAGACCCTAAATCCAATGACTGATGTCTTTAGAAAAGAAAAGAGAGGGAGATTCAGACAGAGGGACAAAGGGAAGAAGGCTTTCCAGGGACGGAGTCAGGGATTGGAGCACTGCAGCCATGAGCCAAGGAATGCAAAAGATTGCTGGCAGCCACCGCAGGCAAAGAGATGGGCATGGAGCCGGTGCTCCCTCAGAGCCTCCAGATGCACTGTTGACACCTTGATTTTGGACTGCCAGCTCCAGAATTGTTAAGAGAATCTGTTTCTGTTTTCTGAAGCCACCCAGTTTTGTGGTACTTTGTGACAGCAGCCCTAGGAAAGGAACCCAGGTGCTATATGAGCTAGCAGAAGCCTGAGAGTAAAGCTCCCCCCGCCCTGCCCCCACAGTGTCCTGGTAGAAGATAGAAACACTCGAGGTACCCAAGAGATCCCAGCAGAAGTATGTGGGCCTCCTCATGGGTACTACGGCCTAACAGTATCCTGGAAGTGCCTGTTTCCTCCACCTTCACACACAAAGTAAACAGTATTTTGAAACTATAGGGCTACAAGAAAAATGAGAGGCAAACTCTCATTGGTTTGAGAAGATGACTAGGGCACACTTTATTTTATTATTATTTTTTGTTTATTTTGGGGGGCACACTCTAGATGAGAGCCTCTGCATATGCTATTCTTTGTACTCCTCTGTCCACCAAGCTCAGTTAGGCACCTCCTCTGGGAATCCACAGCCCCTTTTGCTTTCCTTTGCCATGGAACTTCCTGTGCTGTATTGCAATTTTCTGGTTATCTGTGGAGTAGATTGTCCAATGATGCAGAATACATTTTCCTGTGAAGTAAAACAAATAAGCAGTAGGCAAATGGCCATTAAGGGGTCTGGGGACCTCCTTAAACAAAGGAAATGAGACTCCAATAGTTTCACCAAGATGCAGAATTATTGAAGTGTGTTGAGGTAAACCACAGTGGCTCTGAACACAGGCCAGTAGCAGGGAAGGGCAACAAGTCCCTGGAATGTCACTTCCTTAGAGAAGTGACCCTATCACATACCTTCATCTTTTTTTTTTTTTCTTTTTTGAGATGGAGTCTTGCTCTATTGCCCAGGCTGGAGTGCAATGGCACGATCTCGGCTCACTGCAACCTCTGCCTCCCGTATTTAAGTGATTCTCCTGCCTCAGCCTCTGGAATAGCTGGGATTACAGGCATGCGTCACTATGCCCGGCTAATTTTTGTATTTTTAGTAGAGACGGGATTTTGCCATGTTGGCCAGGCTGGTCTCAAACTCCTGACCTCAGATGATGTGCCCGCCTTGGCCTCCCAAAGTGCTGGGATTGATTACAGGCGTAAGCCACCACGCCCGGCCTACCTTCATCTTATTTTGTTTTCTTCATTGCATTTATCATCATGAAATTATTTTATTTGTTTAATGAAAGTTCCATGATAACAGATATCTTGCCTGTGTTCATGCAGTACTGTCAGAGGCTTGGGCAAGTCACTTAGCCTCTGTTTTACTTAAAACCTCTGTTACAAAATCTCTCATTGATAAATGTACCAACCCCTTAGGGTGATCGTGAGGATTAAATGAGTTAATATTAGAACTTAGATCAATTCTAGCTAACATTTATATTGCTCTTACTAGGTTCCAGGCACTATTCTAAGCCCTTTATATATTCATCAATTTAATTCTCATAACAACCTTATGAGACAGGTTCTATTATTATCCTTATAAGTAATATTATTATCCCCAATTTATGATGAGGAAACAAAGAGGACAGTTAATCAGCCTAAGGTCATACAGTTAGTAAATACACAGCTGGGACTGAACTCCCAGAGTTTCCACCCTTAACCTCTACTTTGTACTTCTGCCTAGTATAAATCCTTCTTGAATGAATACAGTTACCAAGAAAATGGAAATGGATGGAACCAATTAACTAACTCAGGAATCAGGACAGGTATTGAAGCGGAACAGTGGCTGGGGATCTGTGAGACAGTGATACTGGAATTTGCATCTATTCTAACTAAGCAGGCTTGGGTCTGGGAAAAGGGCTATCAGGGTTGATTTACAATGCAGTAAGTAGGAAGGAGCAAAGTAATTCTTGGTTAAGTACAGCCCTGGGATAGGGAATTATCCTCCTTCGCATCCTGAAGAGCCCCTGAAACCTGGGCAGGGATTCACGCTGATAGCAAGAATATGGACGGGTGCTGGAAACACAGTCCCCATCACATCTCATGGGACACATTCAAAGGAACCCACTCCAGCACTGGCAGTAAGAGAGCAAAGAAGAAGACCTCTCTCAACTATTCGCGTTTCAACCTCCTCTGGCCTTGGCAGCTGCACCCAGCGTTTTATGGGATACTACTGGGAGATCCTTTAAGATACAGAGTGTTAGGTGACCCAGCTAGTTATGTGCGTCTTTGCCGCCACTAGCAGTGAGCTTCTGGAGGTTGGGGAAGAACGTTTGGTTTCCTTTTCAATCCCCGGGTCCCACACAGGTTCTGGCACATTGAGGGTATCCAATGCCCATTTGTTGAATGAAGAGAACTGAATGCTTGTTCCAGATGGGATGGTACCTAGACAAGGCAGTTGCTGATATCTTAGATGTTTTAGCTGAAGGGTGGTGGTAGTGATGGTATTTTGGAAGGACATTGAGAGAATGGAGAAATCATAGTCTAGCTAGTTCTAGAGAGGTCTGTGAAGAAAATTGTTTGTTTAAGCCATCACAAATGTAAAGTCCTTCCTGGCCCAAGGTCTTATTTAAATCCTTTCCTAAAACCTCTGCAGTCTGCTTAAGTTGGAGAATTCTTTTTGCTATATTTATTCAAGAACAAGTTGGTAACAGTACACAGAGTCCGCTATTGCGCACCTATGGGAACTGTTTTTCCTTTCTTTTTGGGGGCGAGGGGCAGTGTCAGGGTCTCACTCTGTCACCCAGGTTGGAGTGCAGTGGTGCAATCATAGCTTACTGTAAACTTGAATTACTGGGCTTAAGCAATCCTCCCACCTCAGCCTCCCAAGTAGTTAGGACTCAGTCTCATGCCACCATGCCTGGCTAACTCAAAAACAATTTTTTTGAGAGATGGGATCTCATATGCTGCCCAGGCTGGTCCTGAACTCCTGGCCTCAAGTGATCTTTTCACCTCAGTCTCTCAAATTACAGGCATGAGCCGCAATCCCCAGCCAGGGAGCTGTTTTTTCCAGCTCCCTGCTTTTGCAAGAGCTGCCTGAATAAAATCTGTGCCTATAGAAAAGGAGGCCTCTAGCCCCTCATTAATGGTGTGCTTCTGCTTTGCACAGTAGATATACGGGATGTCTTTGAATCAGCTATTAATTGTCTACATTAAATACTTGGGTTTTCTCTGTATGACTCAATAAACCAACTCGTTAAAAGAACAGTAGCTAAAAATAAGTAGCTATTTTTCAGCATAGGGGTGTGTGTGTGTGTGTGTACAATATGCATATGTATGTATATATTTTACCCATCACATGAGCAGATTTCTTTACATTATATTAAAAATATGATTCTAGAAATACTTCTGTTCCATAAGACTGCTCATCCTCAGCAGATTAGATCTGCATAAATATCCCTTGACTGCTAGGATCAGGGTCACCCCTTTCCCTTTCTTCATTTGTTCGCTTTTCCAAAGGACTCCACTTATCTTTGTGCTGCTATAACAAAATACTCAAGACTGGGAAATTTATGAATGGCACAAATTTATTTCCTCACCATTCTGGAGGCTGGAAAGCCCAAGATAAAGGCTCCAGTATGACTGGTGTCTGGTGAGGGCTATTCTCTGCTTCCAAGATGGCACCTTGTTGCTGCATTCTCTGGAGGGGAGGAATGCTGCATCCCCACAAGGTGGAAAAAAATAGAAGGGGCAAAAAGGGCAAATCCCCTCCAGTAAGCAAGCCCCCTTCCTCTCTCTCTCTCTCTCTCTCTCTCTCTCTCTCTCTCTCTCTCTCTTTCTTTCTTTCTTTCTAGATGAAGTCTTGCTCTGTTGCCCAGGCTGGAGTGCAGTGGTGCAATCTTGGCTCACTGCAAGCTCTGCCTCCTGGTTTCAAGCAATTCTCTTGCCTCAGCCTCCTGAGTAGCTGGAACTACAGGCGCCTGCCACCACCACATCTGGCTAATTTTTGTGTTTTTGGTAGAGATGGGGTTTCACCATGTTGGCCAGGCTGGTCTTGAACTCCTGACCTCAGGTGATCCACCCACCTCAGCCCCACAAAGTGCTGGGATTACAGGCATGGCCACAGCTACCGGTCCTCCCAGCAAGCCCTTTTTTTTTTGAGACGGAGTCTTGCTCTGTCGCCAGGCTGGAGTGCAGTGGCACTCAGGGAATAATTTCCTAGGAGTACTGAGTCATTCATTCATTCAACAAATATTATAGAGCACTTACTATGTGCTTCATATGATGAGAGTAACTAAGGATAAGGGTATGAATCAGGACTAGTGGAGCTTGGCAGGGAGAGAGACATATAAACCAATAAATGTGATATCAGAGTTAAAGACAGTCATAAAAACAACAAAAGTACTGTGGGCATCCAAAGGAAAGGAAGGACTGGTTTGATCTCAGGGTGGTCCTCAGCCACAGAGGATGGTACTTTAGAGCTAATATTTCTAAATTCCAACAGGTGCCCCCCTGTTTCTCTGGGATGATTTATTAATAAAGATTTATTAAGAGCCAAGTGTGGTGGCTCATGCCTATAATCCCAGCACTTTATTTGGGAGGCCGAGGCAGGTGGATCACCTGAGGTCAGGAGTTTGAGACCAGCCTGGCCAAAATGGTGAAACCCCATCTCTAATTAAAAAAAAAATAAGAAAAGAAAAAAAATTAGCTGGTTGTGGTGGTGGGCGCCTGTAATCCCAGCTACTTGGGAGGCTGAGGCCTCATCCAGCCCCGGTGACAAAAGCAGGACTCCATCTCAAAAAAAAGAAAAAAAAAAAGCCTGGCACGGTGGCTCACGCCTGTAATCCCAGCACTTTGGAAGGCTGAGGCAGGTGGATCACCTGAAGTCAAGAGTTTGAAACCAACCTGACCAACATGGTGAAACCCCGTCTCTACTAAAAAAAATACAAAAGTAGCCGGGCGCGGTGGCTCACGCCTGTAATCCCAGCACTTTGGGAGGCCGAGGCGGGCGGATCACAAGGTCAGGAGATCGAGACCATGGTGAAACCCCGTCTCTACTAAAAATACAAAAAATGAGCCGGGCGCGGTGGCAGGCGCCTGTAGTTCCAGCTACTCGGGAGGCTGAGGCAGGAGAATGGCGTGAACCCAGGAGGCGGAGCTTGCAGTGAGCCAGGATCGCATCACTGCACTCCAGCTTGGGCGACAGAGCGAGACTCCGTCTCAAAAAAAAAAAAAAAAAAAAAAATACAAAAGTAGCCGGGCGTGGTTGTGCGTGCTTGTAATCTCAGCTACTGGGAAGGCTGAGGCAGGAGAATCACTTGAACCCAGGAGCTGGAGGCTGCAGTGAGCCAAGATCCTGTCATTGCACTCCAGCCTGGGCAATAGAGCGAGACTAAGTTTCAAAAAAAAAAAAAAAGAAAGAAAATCTGTATTCGTAACCAATGAATCTCATTGCTTCTTGATCTCAACTGATCCTCCTGGGATTAGCAACAATCTCTCTTAAATTTCTTCATTTTTCCCCATTTCATTGATATTGCTGCAATTTTTTTTTTTTTTTTTTTTTTTTTTTGAGATGGAGTCTCGCTTAGTCACCCAGGATGGAGTGCAGTGGCACGGCTCACTGCAAGCTCCACCTCCCGGGTTCACGCCATTCTGCTGCCTCAGCTTCCCAAGTAGCTGGGACTACAGGCGCCCGCCACCACGCCCGGATAGTTTTTTGTATTTTTAGTAGAGACGGGGTTTCACCGTGTTAGCCAGGATGATCTTGATCTCCTGACCTCGTGATTCGCCCGCCTCAGCCTCCTAAAGTGCTGGGATTACAGGCGTGACCCACCGTGCCCGGCCTATTGCTGCAGTTTACACCATCAATTTACCTCACCAGAAGAGCATAGTAGTTAAGAACACAGGTTCTGGAAACAGACTCTGTAGATTTGAATTCTGGTTCACTAGCTATGCATCTTTGGGAAAATTAATCTCCTTAATCTCTGTATAACTCAGGTTCCACATCTGTAAAGGCGGGATACTTCTTAGGGTTGCTGTCAGAATTAAATGAGTTAATATATATAAACTGCTTAGAAGAATACCTGGGAGGCAATAAATGCTAGCTGCCATACTCTTCCTGGTTTCTTTCTGTATCAGAGTTCTGGCAGGAATCAGAGGGCATACTCAAACTAGATAATTTGAAGAGTGCTTAATAAAGGAATCATTTATAAGATGAGCGCAGGGTTCAGGGAGACCAAAAAGGGATACAAAGTTTCCCCAGTGCTAGCTAGCAACAGCTTGCTAATCATCACTACCCAAAGGTAGTAACAAGGGCTGGGGTGGGAGTGATTTGATTACCAGAATCTGAAGAGAGCAACTGTGTGGCAGATGTTGTCTGCTAAGAGCAGTGACCTTTGGTGGAGAGAAGTGTCCTCACACAAAGACTCACTAGGGAAGGAGCTGGGGGATCAATTATTGGACCTGTCTTTCCCTCTGACCTCTGATCTACTGCTATCTGCCAATGCTGGACTCAACCAAAAGCCAGAGGGCAAAGGAGTCCAGCAGGAGCCCATATAGGTCAAACTTCAGGGATATGCAGCAGGTAGAGTAGAGGGAGTACAGCAGGTCTTCCATTAATGTCATTATGTTCAGCGACGTTTCATTATGATGCGGATGAAAAAATTGATTCCTGGCAGAGGCCGCTGTGTGTGAAGTCTGCACATTCTCTCCATGACTGCGTGGGTCTTCTCTGGGTAGTCCAGTTTCCTCCCACATCCCAAAAATATGCACATTAGATGAACTCATGTGTCTGAACGGTCCCATTCTGAGTGTGGCATGTGTGTGAGTGTGCCCTGTGAGGGAATGCCGTTCTGTCCAGGGCTGGTTCCTGCTTTGTGCTCGGCTGCTGGGGTAGGCTCTGGCCACCTGTAACCCTGATCTGGAATAATTGGGAAAAGAATTATCTTATACTTATTTTTATTAATCTTTCTTAAATGTATGTATAGCTCACATTTATTATATTTCAAGGTTTAATATTGGAAGTGTTTTGGGTCTTTATTTAGATGTTTGATGATGTTTTGTGACCAGAAATATGCCATAGGAACTTAATTATTTATATCAATTAGCCTACAGCTAAATTGGTTTCTTTATACGTTGTTTCCCTTAGTCACAGTTTCCAAGAATCTATCGATAACATTGAGGACTTACTGTATCCTGGAGATGCAAACAGAAAATATCTAGCACACATTCCTCCTAGCCTTGCCCTCCTCCGTTCTTTGTCTTGCAGCCAGAACGATCTCTCTAAAGCAGAAAATGATCTTGTTCTGCCTCATCTGATGCACGCTGGTAGCTCCCCATTTCTCTCAGGATAAAGTCTTTACTCCTTAACATAAAATGCAGGGCTTAATAATTATCTCCAGTTCACCCCTCCAGTCTTAACTCTCGCCATTTTCCTCTCAACCTTTCCGGTTGAGCCATATGTAATTACTTTCAAACCTACAAGAGCATTCCTTTCTTTGACCTTACTTATGTCCTGGAACTCTGCTTGGAATGATCCTTCTCCCCTTTAATTCTCCTTCACTGAACTAATTCTTACTCATCCTTTACTTATACATAGAAATGAAGGGGTTTCTCTTACCCAGCTAGATTTTGGGGGAATCTAAGCTCTGTTTCTGTGGCAATGCTTTTTTTTTTTTTGAGACGGAGTCTCGCTCTTGTCACCAGGCTAGAGTGCAGTGGTGCAATCTCTGCTCATTGCAACCTCCGCCTCCCAAGTTCAAGTGATTCTCCTGCCTCAGCCTCCCGAGTAGCTGGGATTACAGGCATGAGCCATCACGCCCAGCCAGTAGCAATGATTTTCTGAAAGTAGTGGCATGTTGAGGCTTATATTTGGTAGTATTTTCATCTTTTATGTGGATTTTTTTTATTTTCATGAGGTTCTAATTATATATGATAGGTACTTAGCCTACAAGATAGTAGTGAAAATAATGAGTTGAGTTTGTAATGAGCTTATCAATATATAACTTCGAAGGGATCTTTTGAAAACCACTGAAACCTAATCTATATTCCTGGAATCTTGGGATGCTAAGATAGACTTCTAGGAGTCTTATTTGCATTGAGAAATATGGGAGCTATTTCCCAATGAGAAATATGGGAGCTATGGTAAGTATTCCCTTTGGAAAGATGAATGGGCTCTGACAGACAGGAAATCAGTCACATGAGTGGAATGTAGACAAAAGCTGCTTTTGACCTGTGGGCTGAAGAATGAGAAGAAAATAAAATGTAATAAAGGTTTGTTTTTTCAAAACTATATAGTCATCTTCTATATACCAGATAACATATTTTCTCCAAGTAGAAGTGAATTCACAATATTGAAGAACTTCTAGACTGGACGCAGTGGCTCATGCCTGTAATCCTAGCACTTTGGGAAGCAGAGGCAGGAAGATTGCTTGAGCCTGGCCAACATGGCGAAACCACCCACCTCCCCCAAACTCCGACCCCTGCACACCCTCCCCACTTCCCCCACCCTGTCTCTACAAAAAATACAAAAATTAGCTGGGCGTGGTAGCACACGCCTGCAGTCCTAGCTACTTGGGGGGCTTAAGCAGAAGGATCGCTTGAACCCCAGAGGTAGAGGCTGCAGTGAACTGAGGTCGTGCCACTGCACTCCAGCATGGGTGACAAAGTGAGACCCTGTCTCAAAACAACCAAAACCAGAACAACATCTATTGAATGCTCCTTTGACTCTTTTTTTGCAAACAAAACCCAAAACGAACAGACAAAAAACCCCAAAGGCTCTCATAATGGAGGAACATGGGTGGTGATTTAAAGGGAGATAGGATGTGTTCTGGCAAAATCCAGATGGAAAAGCTGCTGCTTTTTCCCCCTTAAGACCAAACATTCTTGTTGAAGAACAAGACACCCACTTCTGTGTCTCTAGCTCCACCTTGAGGTTTATCCAGAAATCACCTATTCTGGCCACAATGGGTGAATCAGGTTAAAAAGAGCCGAGATCTTTATGCTGTGCCAACAGCTCTTGAACGTGTACTTTGGGCCAGGCTCTGTAATAAGTGCTCTTTGAGCATAATGACACTTAATCCTCACAATAATCTTATGACAAATGTATTTTATAATGAGAAAAATTAAGATTAAGAGAGTTTCAAGAATTTAGGACTCGTCTAGGATCACACAAGTGGCAGAGGCAGGATTTGAACCCAGCATCTTCTAGGCCTTTGTTTTCATTCACTGCTGTCTGTGTATACACTCATGTGCACATCTATCACATATGTTTTTCTTTTTCTTTACAACATGCTTGTACATCAATCATTTTATTTAATTCTCACAACAATTCTATTAAGTGGGAATTAATATCCTTTTTTTAGAAGAAGGTGAAGCTTAGAGAAATAACCTAATTTTCCCTAGGTCATATGGCTCTTAAGTAGTGAGTTTAACCCAGGGCTCCTTTCTCAACTATATGAATAACATGCAACTTCTCAAGCTGACTTGTGATGACTCCTCACAACTTCTTGTCAATAGTTCCTTGATATTACCAAAGAATTCATCTGAAGACTCTTGCAAACCCCCCTACTTTAGGAGTGACATTGTAGAATATAATTTCCAAACAAGACACATGTACAATGAGAAGAGTACAGTAAAGCAAAGTTAACACTTGGATGAGGTGGGGCACGGTGGCTCATGCCTGTAATCCCAGCACCTTGGCAGGCCGAGGTGGGTGGATCACTTGAGTTCAGGAACTCAAGACCACTCTGAGAAACATGATGAAACCCCGACATTACAAACAATACAAAAATTAGCCAGGCTGGCAAAATCCTGTCTCTACAAAAAATACAAAAATTAGCCAAGCATGATAGTACACACCTATAGTTCCAGCTACTCGGCAGGCTAAGGTGGGAGGATTGCTTGAGCTGGGAAGGCAGAGGGCCCTGGATGCTATAGGAGATTGACTAGGCTGATTTACTAAGGGACATTTTCCCACAGACCAGCATCATGGTGCATGATCTAAACTGGCTCTGTAATGATGTTAAAAATTATTCCAGGTCAGGGACCACTGGGGTTCATCACTTTTGATTAATGGAAATGAATATTAATATTAAATCCATTAAATGCAAAATATATTTAGTGATGGTATGCTCCTACTGCTGGAATCTGCATTTTCTTTCTTTTTTGTGTGATGTCCCGTGTTTGCCTGCAAACACTTTCTGTCCTTCTGCCAATGGAACAGAAAATTTGAGAGTTGTGAGATAAACGATAACACCAAGTGCTGGAGGAAAGAAGACAGAGTATCTGTCTGTACCAGGAGAACAGGAGAAAGTTTAGAAACAGGGCTAAAGGACCAGGAAGTATTCTCTAGGTATAAATGTCTGGCTGTTAGGAATGGGAGAGAGTTGAGAGGACCTCCCAGGAAGAGGGGAAAGAAAGGGCAGATACAAGAAAGTCTGCACACAGAGTGGTGTGAGTAGGTTGTGTGGCTCCTGATGGTTGAAGTTTAAAATCAGAAGGGAGATTTGAGTAGGCGCTTACTTCTCAATAGGTTGCTCTGTTTTCTAAATATACCAGAGCAATAGTAAATAAGCATTTAATGCAAAACTTGCCTTCTTAAAACAGTGACTTTGGGATCATCAAAATTGCATTGTAATTGAGGACAACAGAAGCACAGGGGAGTGAATAGATGACCTCAGGACAGCGTATTCTAGGCTGAGATAGAATACAGCATTCTCTTTCACCGCCTTTTTTTTTTTTTTTTTTTTTTTTTTGATTCTGGGATGCATGTGCTGAACGTGCAGGTTTGTTACATAGGGATACATGTGCCATGGTGATTCGCTGCACTTATCTACCCATCATCTAGGTTTTAAGGCCTGCATGCATTACGTATTTGTCCTAATGCTCTCCCTCCCCTTGCTCCCTACCCCCTGACAGGCCCCAGTGTGTGACATTCCCCTCCCTGTGTCCATGTGTTCTCATTGTTCAACTCCTACATACGAGAGAAAACATGCGATATTTGGTTTTTTGTTCCTGTGTTAGTTTGCTGAGAATGGTGGCTTCCAACTTCATCCATGTCCCTGAAAATGACATGAACTCATCCTTTTTTTATGACTGCATAGTATTCTATGGTGTATATGTGTCATATTTTTTTTTTATCCAGTCTACCTTTGATGGGCATTTGGAATGGTTCCAAGTTTTTTGCTATTGTAAATAGTGCTGCAATAAACATAAGTGTGCATGTGTCTTTATAGTAGAATGATTTTTAATCCTTTGGGTACATACCCAGTAATGTGATTGCTCAGTCAAATGGTATTTCTGGTTCTAGATCCTTAAGGAATCACCACACTGTCTTCTACAATGGTTGAACTAATTTACACTCCCACCAACAGTGTAAAAGCGTTCCTGTTTCTCCACATCCTCTCCAGCACCTGTTGTTTCCTAGCTTTGTAATGAACGCCATTCTAACTGGCGTGAGAAGGTATCTCATTGTGGTTTTGATTTGCATTTCTCTAATGACCAGTGATGATGAGTTTATTTTCATATGTTTGTTGGTCACATAAATGTCTTCTTTTGCAAAGTGTCTGTTCATATCCTTTGCCCACTTTTTGATGGAATTGTTTGTTTTTTTTTTCTTGTAAATTTGTTTAAGTTCCTTATAGATTCTGGATATTAGACTTTTGTCAGATGAATAGACTGGCAAAATTTTCTACCATTCTGTAGGTTGCCTGTTTAGTATGGTGATTGTTTCTTTTGCTGTACAGAAGCTCTTTAATTAGATTCCATTTGTCAATTTTGGCTTTTGTTGCAATTGCTTTTGGTGTTTTAGTCATGAAGTCTTTGCCCATGCCTATGTCCTGAATGGTATAGCCTAGGTTTTCTTCTAGGGTTTTTATGGTTTTACGTTTTATGCTTAAGTCTTTAATCCATCTTGACTTAATTTTTGTATAAGGTATAAGGGAGGGGCCCAGTTTCTGCTTTCTGCATATGGCTAACCAGTTTTCCCAGTATCATTTATTAAATAGAGAATCCTTTCCCCATTGTTTGTTTTTGTTAGGTTTGTTGAAGATCAGGTAGTTGTAGATGTGTGGTGTTATTTCTGAGGCCTCTGTTCTGTTCCATTGATGTATATATCTGTTTTGGTACCAGTACCATGCTGTTTTGGTTACTGTAGCCTTGTAGTATAGTTTGAAATCAAGTAGTGTGATGCCTCCAGTTTTATTCTTTTTGCTTAGGATTGTCTTGGCTATACAGGCTCTTTTTCGGTTCCATATGAAATTTAAAGCAGTTTTTTTTCATAGTTCTGTGAAGAAAGTCAATGATAGCTTGATGGAAATAGCATTGAATCTATAAATTACTTTGGGCAGTATGTTCATTTCCACGATATTGACTCTTCCTGTCCATGAGGATAAAATGTTTTTCCGTTTGTGTCCTCTCTTATTTCCTTGAGCAGTAGTTTGTAGTTCTCCTTGAAGAGGTCCTTCACGTCCCTTGTAAGTCGTATTCCTAGGTATTTTATTCTCTTTATAGCAGTTGTGAATGGGAGTTCACTCATGCTTTGGCTCTCTGCTTGTCCATTATTGGTGTATAGGAATGCTTGTGATTTTTGCACATTGATTTTGTATCCTGAGACTTTGCTGAAGTTGCTTACCAGCTTAAGGAGTTTTTGGGCTGAGACGATGGGGTTTTCTAAATATACCATCATGTCATGTGCAAACAGAGGCAATTTGACTTCCTCTCTTCCTTGAATTTGCATTTTCAAGGCAGTCCATAAAGAAGTGGATAATTCAAAGGAATGAATTAACTTTAAACCACAGGCATTTGATGTAGGCCCTAGGAGTAGCTATTATTGGTGATAAAATGGTGTAATGGAAAAGCTGTGAGCTTTGTAGTAGGACCTAAGTCTACATTCCTGCTCTGCCACTTGCTAGCTGTGTGTCCTTGGGCAAGTTATTAATGTTTCTGGCCTCAATTTCCTTATTGTTGAATGAGGAGTCAGTGGACTCAGAGGATACTAACTTTTGTAAATCTGTCTTATTTTTCATAGAAAGTAATTGCTAAAGTTGGTATACCAGTAAACAAATTGTCCTGTTAGAATCTAATGACTGATTTTCAATTGATGGAAGAAGTGGTCACACCATGAGTTAAGGTGCGAAAGCACTCAGTAGATCTTTGGGAAGTGAAATTTCGAAGAACATATACACAATAGGCAGAATAATGGCCTCCCAAAGATGTCCACGCCCTAATTCCTGGAATCGGTGAATATGTTAAGATATATGGCAAAGGAGAATTAAAATTACTTAAGAAATTAAGGTTACTAATCAATTGAATAGCGAGGTTATCTTGGATTATTGGAGTTGGCCCAACGTAATCTCAAGTATCCTTAAAAGTAAAATAGGCTGGGCGCGGTGGCTCAGGCCTGTAATCCTAGCACTTTGGGAGGCCGAGGTGGGCGGATCACAAGATCAGGAGACCATGCCGGCTAATACGGTGAGACCTGTCTCTACTAAAAATACAAAAAATTAGCCTGGCATGGTGGCGGGTGCCTGTAGTCCCAGCTACTCGGTAGGCTGAAGCAGGCGAATTGCTTGAACCTAGGAGACGGAGGTTGCAGTGAGCCGAGATTGCGCTACTGCACTCCAGCCTGGGCGACAGAGCCAGACTCTGTCTCAAAAAAAAGTAAAATAGAGAGTCAGAGGAAGATACAACTATGGAAGACAGACAGAGAGATACAATGTTGCTTGCTTTGAAGATGGAGGAAGAAGAACACACGCTAAAGAATGTGAGCAACATCTGGAAGCTGGAAATAGCAAGGAAACAGACGATCTTCTAGAGCCTTTAGAAAAGAATGCAACTCTGCCCACCCCTTAATTTTAGGCCAGTGAGAACTGTGTCAGACTTCTACAGAACTGTGAAATAATACATTTGTATTGTTTAAGCCACTACGTTTGTGGTAATTTGTTACAGCAGTAATAGAAAACTAATACAACCCACATAAGTCCATTACTGTGTCCAGACTTGTTACCTGTTTCCTATAGTGGAGTGGAAAAACCACTGGACTTGGAAGTTGTGGTTTTCTTTTTTTTTTCTTCTTTTTTTTTTTGAGACGGAGTCTCACTTTATCACTCAGGCTGGAATGTAGTGGCACAATCTTGGCTCACCCTCCGCCTCCCGGGTTCAAGCAATTCTCTGCCTCAGCTTCCTTAGTAGCTGGGATTACAGGTGCCCTCCATCACGCCTGGCTAATTTTTGTATTTCTAGTAGAGACAGGGTTTCACCGTCTTGGCTTGGCTGGCCTTGAACTCCTGACCTCGTGATCCACCCACCTCTGCCTCCCAAAGTGTTGGGATTACAGGCGTGAGCCCTTGTGCCCGGCCAATGCATCCTATACATGTAGGAAATTATTATTTACAGTGCCTGATACATAATTAGTAGGCAAAAAACATTTGCTAAGTGAGACTAATTATTACTTGACAGTCCTTGGGATGTGGAAATGTGATTGCAAAACATGTGTTAGCTACTTTGGGGAGGAAAAGAGATCATATATAGTATCTACTCCTCAATTAATTACAATATAATTAGGGAGGTAATATTCATGAGAAGATTTAAACAGGAGTTCAAAATTTATATAAGACAATAGTACAAGAGAAGTCACAGGTTATACATGATTTACTGCCAAGGAAGTGATACCAACAACATGTATCCCAAGTTCAGGTATGGAATAGATACAGGCTGTAATAGTCAAAGTTCAGGTATGGAATGAGTGTGGGCTGTAATAGTCAAAGAAGGCTTCTAGGAGGAGGTAGGTCTTCAGCAGGATCTTGGAGAGTGTGGGTAGAGGAAGAATAATTGCTACTGTTACCCCCACAAACATCATTTTTCTGCCCACAATTTCAGGAATTTACATTGTTCATTTAAGACACTGATAGTTCCAATGTTTCAAATGGTACCCTTTTTGTCTCCCTTCTGTTGTAACATTTTTCCTTTTTATTTTGAAATAATTTCCAACTTACAGGAAAGTAACAAGAACTGTACAAATAAGTCACTTTTTCCCCTTTGAGAGTAGGTCACCCCGATGATGTTCCATCATTCACAAATTCTCAAAATCAGGAAATTAACACTTATGTATTACTATCATCTAATCCACAGAACCCATTTAAGTTTAAGCAGTTATCCCAATAATGTCACTGAAAGTGATGCATTTAGTTATGTCTCATTAATCTTTAATCAGAACAATTCTTTAGTCTTTCTTCGACTTTCATGACCTTGCTACTTGTAAAGATTATAGGTGAGTTATTTTATAGAATATCCCTCAATTTGATTTGTCTGATGTTTCTTCTTGATTAGATTCAAGTTATGCATTTTGGCAGGAATAGCACAGAAGGCATGCTGGGTTTTTCCTCATGACATACCATCAGGCTGTAGCAATTTCAATTGTCTCCTTACTAATATTATTAATTTACAGATTAAATGGTGTTTGCCAGGTTTTTCCACTGTTAAGTTATCTTTGTCTCTTCTTAATCAAGAAGTATTTTGTGGGGAGATACTTTGAGACTATGTAAATATTCCATTCCTCATCAGATGTGTACCAAGAAGTTTAGCATACATAGATGTTTCTTGGTTGATTCATTACTGTTATGATGGCCAAGTGGGGATTTTCTAATTCCATCATTGCTTGTACATTTATTGTTGGCATTATACTGTAATAAAAAGTTTTCTCTTTTCATTCACTCATTCATTCAGCAGTTTAGACACATTACTTCCTATTTTACACAATGAGTTATAATTTGTTACTATTGTTATTTATTTTGAGGCTCAGATTGTCCACATTCTGGCCCTGGGAGTGAGAGTCCCTTCAAGCTAGCCTCTGGGTCTTTTTGACATGTCCTCATTATTCTATGAATAGTTCTTTACTTTGTGGCTTAGCAAGATGTTCCAGGTTCATCTTGTACCTTCTCTGCCCTAGCCTTGGAATCAGTCATTTCTCCAGGAAGCCCTGGTTCTTTTTATTGGAAAATGGCCTTTTAGTAAAGAATGCATTTGGAAACCAAAATGGAGGCATTAGGTGTGCTCATTGCTGTTGGGTGTCACTGCTCCTAGGTCCTCTTAGTGAACGTAGCTAGAGAATATGTGTGTGTATACGCACACACACACCCACACACACCCCTTACTATTTTTGAGACAGAGTCTTGCGTTGTCACCCAGGCTGGAGTGCAGTAGTGCAATCTCGGCTCACTGCAACCTCCGCCTCCCGGGTTCAAGTGATTCTCCTGCCTCAGCCTCCCAAGTAGCTGGGACTATAGGCGTGCGCCACCCCACCCGGCTAATTTTTGTATTTTTAGTAGAGACAGGGTTTTGCTCTGTTAGCCAGGCTGGTCTCAAACTGCTGACCTCAGGTTATCCACCCGCTTCGGGCTCCCAAAGTGCTGGGATTACAGGCATGAGCCACCGTGCCAGACCACACACACACACACACACACACACACACACACACACACACACACATCTATGTTTTATTCTATGTCTACCTATTGCAAATCATGAGTTTACACAAATACCTACAATTCCAATCCAACACCACAGAGTTCATTCTAATTTTCTGCTTTTCCATATTTGTAACTCCTTACACCCACTGTGAGAAGCCTGGCTCCCATTTCCCATTATCTTCAATATATTTATTTATTTGGTAAATCACCCCTCTTTGTAACCAATCTCCCATTGTTACTGTGGCCCTCACCTCTCCGCTCCTTACTCTGCTTGAATTCTGACACTGCACCATCAGCCTATGTGGTCACCCTCCTTAACTGTGCATGCTCTAACAAATATCATCATGCTGTTACCACACATGCTGGGCACAGGTGCCAGGCTTGCTTAGCTCTACCCTAAGTAAATGACTTTTAGACACAATTATTTAGAAAGGTAGGCAGGCTGTTGGAAAGCCAGATGCTTTCTTAATGAGAGTTATCAACTGTCATTTTTGTGTCATTTTGTGTATATGTTATAACATTTGTTACTTCGCATATTACATTTAAAGCTTAGACTGGGGGGTTGGTTGGGCACAGTAGCTCACACCCTGTAATCCCAGCACTTCGGGAGACCAAGGTGCTTGAGTGGATCGCTTGAGCCCAGGAGGGCAAGACCAGACAGGGAAACATGGTGAAAGCCTGTTTCCAAAAAATAAAATTAAATAAAATAAATAAAGCTTAGACTTGGGGTGTTAACCCCAAGCAAGAGAGAATATCAATGATCAAATTAACACATCATAAGCCTATTTATTCTAGGTATGTGACAGGCAACATGTAAGAGATGAAAGAATATAATCTTTGGAATCAGACACTCATGGTTTGCAATTTTGGTAGTCCCACTTTCTTATTGTTGATTTTGTGCAAGTTATCTAACTTCTCTCAACCTCAGTTTCTTCATCTATAAACTGGTGAATAACAGATTTAGGTTCCTGCGAGGATTAAGTTAATGAAAGTAACAGTCTTAGAGGCCGGGCGCAGTGGCTCATGCCTGTAATCCCAGCACTTCCGGAGGCCGAGGTAGGTGGATTACCTGAGGTCAGGAGTTCAAGACCAGCCTGACCAATGTGGTGAAACCCTGTCTCTACTAAAAATGCAAAAATTAGCTGGGCATGGTGGCAGGTGCCTGTAATTCCAGCTACTCAGGAGGCTGAGGTAGGAAAATTGCTTGAACCCAGGAGACAGAGGTTGCAGTGAGCCGAGATTGTACCACTGCACTCCAGCCTGGGCAACAGAGCGAGACTCCATCCCCGCCACGGTCCCCACCCCCGCCAAAAAAAAAAAAAAAAAGAAAGTAACAGTCTTGGCACAAAGTATTACGGTTACTCAAGAAACAGAAACTACCAGCTGGGCTTGGCTTCAAGACATGTGAAATTTAAATAAGGAAAAAAAAAAAGCAAATATCACATTTACCAGTTCCCACAAAAGCAGAACTTTCTATACTACTACCTATCCTTTCAGTCTCAACATTGACTTTGTATGTTTCAAAACAAAAAACAAAAAACAAAAAAAAAAAAAAAAAAAAGAGGAGGCTGGTGACTGTCAGAAGGGAACTCTTTAAAATTCCTGCTGCTTCTTTCTTCCTAAAACTATTTAAAATTTTTGCTGCATTTTCACCTATCTGTGTCTCTTTCCTTCTAGGCCCAATGATAATGATCTTCCTCTCCAATTTAAGGCTAATCCCACTCTTCTGTCTCTCCAGGGATCTTGAAACTTCAATTTCCCATATCATTCATTCATCAATTTGACAAGTATTTATTGAATACCCACTACGTGCCAGGCCCCATTTTTGACTCTAGGGATGTAGTGGGGAACAAGACAAATGAAGTACCAACTTTCTCATGGGCCTATAATATAGAGAAGGTATATAGACAGTGAGCTAATAGACAAATAATATAATTTCAGATGATGAGTATTATTTTAATTAATTACTTTTCTGAGACAGGGTGTTGCTCTGTCATCCAGACTGGAGCACAGTGGCATGATCATGGCTCACTGCAGCCTCACCCTCTTGAGCTGAAGCAACCCTCCCACCTCAGCCTCCCAAGTATCTGGCATGCACCACCACACCTGGCTAATTTGTGTGTGTGTGTGTATTTTTTGTAGAGATGGGGTTTCACCATGTTGCCCAGGCTGGTCTCAAACTCCTGGCTTGAGCAACCCACCCACCTCAGCCTCCCAAAGTGCTGGGATTATATGTGTGAGCCACCACGCCTGACCATCAGTACTATTTTAGGTAGAATAAGAAAAGGCCTCTCTTAACAGTGACATGTTTGCTGACATATGACTGGTGTGAAGAACTTAGCTATGCAAAATTTGGAGTAAGAACACTCCAGGCAGAGGAACAGAGGTAATGGCCCTAAAGCAGGAACTACTCTAGTGTGTTGAAGGACATTAAAAAGCCAGTGTGGACTGGAGCAAAAAGCTGAATGGTAGATGAGATGGCAGACTTAGAGGAAGCACAGAAATAATTAATAAGTAAGCCATATAAGTGATAGCAAGCAGCTGGATTTTATTCAAAGTGCAAAAGAATGCCATGATCGGTTTCTTAAAAGCAAATAATATAATTAGATTTTTAAATATCATTTTGTGTCTTCACATTCTTCTTTCCAGGCAGAGCATCAAAATGTGTATCTTTAGTCCAGAGAGGAGGAGCAACTTAGCTGGATTTGTGATAAAATAATCTTCCATTTGTCATATTTTTTAGAGTCACTTCTAATTTATCATGAAGTTTTGAACATCAAATTCTTCTAGAACTATGTTTCTAGTATAGGAGAAAACTTTGTTTGTTTGTTTGTTTTTGAGATGGAGTCTCACTGTGTTGCCCAGGCTGGAATACAGTGGCGTAATCTCAGCTCACTGTAACTTTTGCTTCCTGTGTTGAAGGGATTTTTCTGCCTCAACCTCCCAAGTAGCTGGCATTACAGGCGTGAGCCACCATGCCCGGCTAATTTTGGTATTTTTAGTAGAGACAGGGTTTCACCATGTTGGCCAGGCTGGTCTCGAACTCCTGACCTCAGGTGATCCACCTGTCTTGGCCTCCCAAACTGCTGGGATAATAGGTGTGAGCCACCATGCCTGGCTGAGAAAATTATTTTTATCATCACACAAATTGCGTGGTATATTGCGCACACATTCAGTTTCGGGGAGAAGACTCCATAAGAACATGCCTACTTCTTGACCTAGATACAAAGCTGTCAAATGTGGATAGCAATAAGTGGGTGGGACAATTAATAGCTAGAGCTCCAAAGGTATAATGTCTTAGAGCATGGGCCCTGGACAAAATGTTGAAGTGGGTAATATTTCTCTTGTTACCTACCTCTTCTTTCTATGTCTTTCCCCCTAGATCTAGCAATCTCTTCACCTGCCCCAGGTTCATAGTGATCTGAAGCTGCCTAGAGTATGCTTCAAACTAGAGGAAATAAAACATATCCATTCACAAAATGGGTTAGTTTCTCACTCCTTTCGAGGGTGTTATTGGCATTTAACAGGAGTTATTAAAAGGGACATGAATCACTAACGGGGGAATTTTAGACATTAAAGCAAGGGGGAGATAATTTTGGGTTTAAGACGTTAATGGGCTCATACCATTCCAATCTACTCAATGTAGAATCAACATTTCACATTTCTGCCTTATCCTGACTTTCAATTATAAAGATGGATAATTAAGAATAATTTATCTTTTAATTTTTAAAAGTAAGGCTCAGGCCGGGCACGGTGGCTCACGCCTGTAATCCTAGCACTTTGGGAGGCCGAGGCAGGTGGATAACCTGAGGTCAGGAGTTCGAGACCAGCCTGGCCAACATGGCGAAACCCCATCTCTACTAAAAATACAAAAAATTAGCCAGGTGTGGTGGCGCATGTCTGTAATCCCAGCTACTTGGGAGGTTGAGGCAAGAGAATTGCTTGAACCTGGGAGTCAGAGGTTGCAGTGAGCTGAGATCACACCATTGCACTCCAGCCTGGGCAACAGAGTGAGACTTATCTAAAAAATAAGGCTCAGATCTGTCCCTCTTGCAGATAGAGAGTCATTGCATTGACTAAATTAACTTTCAAAGGCAGGAATCGAACACAGAAATGAGCTGTTTTTAATTTTCATGATTTCTAAACTTTCACCAGAATAATAGGGAGACAAGACTCACCAAATCTGATGGGAGGGAAATCCTTGAGGTAAAAATGGAAAGGAGTTTAGGGTGACTGAAGATGAAGTGGAAATGTAAAAAAGCCTTTAAATACTACACTCTAAGAAAGTATGTCAGGGTCTGAAACCGAACAAATATTTAAAAATTAAAAATAAACTTGGCTGGGCGCGGTGGCTCACGCCTGTAATCCCAGCACTTTGGGAGGCCGAGGCGGGCGGATCACAAGGTCAGGAGATCGAGACCACGGTGAAACCCCGTCTCTACTAAAAATACAAAAAATTAGCCGGGCGCGGTTGTGGGCACCTGTAGTCCCAGCTACTCGGGAGGCTGAGGCAGGAGAATGGCGTGAACCCGGGAGGCGGAGCTTGCAGTGAGCCGAGATCGCGCCACTGCACTCCAGCCTGGGCGACAGAGCGAGACTCCGTCTCAAAAAAAAAAAAAAAAAAAAAAAAAAAATAATAATAATAAAATAAAATAAACTTAAAGAAAAAGTCTGGGTTGAGCTCAGTTGTGCACACCTGTAATCCCAGCAGTTTGAGAGGCCAAGGTGGGAGGACTGCTTGAGGCCAGCAATTCAAGACCAGGCTGGGCAACATAGTGAGACCCCCATCTCTTAAAAATAAATTAGCCAGGCACGGTGGTGCATGCCTGTAGTCCCAATTACTTGGGAGGCTGAGGTGGGAGGATTGCTTGAGTCTAGGAGGTTGAGATTGCAGTGAGCTATGAATGCACCACCGCACTCTAGCCCGGGTGACACAGAAAGACCCTGTCTCAAAAAAGAAAAGAGAACGTCTCAGTAAATGAGGTTAAAAATTATAATCTTGTATTCTTTAACTTTATTGGGGATCTCAAGTTCTTTTTAACTTTCTGATGCCTCAGTTTCCCTTTTTTTTGGAGACAGAGTCTCACTCTGTTGCCCAGGCTGGAGTGAAGTAGCACAATCTTGGTTCACTGCAACCTTGGCCCTCAGTTTCCTATATAATAGTTATACTTTGGCTGGGCGCAGTGGCTCATGCCTGTAATCCCAGGATTTTGGGAGGCCGAGGCGGGCAGATCACTTGAGCCCTGGAGTTCACGACCAGCTCACACAACATGGAGAAACCCTGCCTCTACAAAAAGTACAAAAAATTAGCCAGGCATGGTGGTGCATGCCTGTGATTGTGGTTCCAGCTACTCGGGAGGCTGAGGCAGGAGAATCGCTTGAGCCTGGGAGGCAGAGGTTGCAGTGAGCCATGCTCATGCCACTGAATTCCAGCTTGGGTGAGAAAGCTAGACCCTGTTTCCAAAAAGGAAAACAAAAACAAAAACAAAAACAAAGTAATAGCTTAATTTACCTGTTTCCTCTGAGGAATACTCTTTATAATACAAATGAAAGATGGTAACTTTCTAAATTATTTTAAATAGGAAAACAATACTTCTGGTTTGGAAGTCCTGGCTATGCCCATTGGTCATTTGTGAGTTTCATCTGAATAGGTATTTATCTTTATATCTGAAGACACCAGACTAAAATACTTCTGAGATCCCTTGCCAATTCTTATATTTTATATATCTAATCTGAGACTTCTTCTTCTTTGAGACGGACTTCAATTCTCGCCTCAGCCTCCCAAGTAGTTGGGATTAAAGGCATGTGCCACCCAAGTAGCTGGGATTACAGGCGTGTACCACCACAGCTGGCTAACTTTTGTATTTTTAGTAGAGACAGGGTTTTGCCCTGTTGGCCAGGTTGGTCTTGAACTCCTGGCCTCAATTGATCCCCCTGCCTTGGCCTCCCAAAGTGCTGGGATTACAGGCATAAGCCACTGCACCAGGCCTCTGATCTGACACTTCTAACATGTGCTGTGGGATCAGAATTGTATTGGGCTCAGCATCAGAGGTATTTTTCCTGTGATCATACAGGTTTTCTTCTTAACACCCTGGTAGTTCCTTCTCAGTCTCTTTTGTGAGTTCTTCCTCTTCTATAAGTTCCTTGAGGCTTTCTCCTTGGGCCCTTTCTTCACTTCCCAATCTCAATGTAGGTGATCTCATTCAATAAGCTTTGGTTACCACCTAGAAACCAATAAACCTCAAATTTTTATGTCCAATTTAGGTCTCTTTTCTGAGCTTCAGAACTGTTCTTCATCTGTGTATCTCATGAATAACTCAAACTTAATATGTCCAAAACTGAGCTAGTATACTCTTCTCCTACCAAAACTGCTCCTTTTTCAGAATTTCCTGTTTATTGAGTTACTGGCACCATTATCAATCCATCCAGAAAACCAGAGAGCAGGGAGTTATACCTAACACTTCTCTCTTCATTCTGCCACATCAAATCAATTACTACCTAAACCTGGGCAATTCTACTTCCTGAATACATATTATTTACCTACATCTTTCCATCACCACTATCACTCCTCAAATCCAAGGTATCATCTTCTATTGCCTATTTCAGCAGCCTTCTAACTGCTCTCTTTTCTTCCAGTCTTACCTTTGCCCCCACTATCCAATGTTTTTCATATATGAGCCAGAGTGGTCTACTTGGAAAACACTTGTGATCATACCCTCTCTTTTCTTTTGTTCAACCATTATCTACTGAGTACCACAGTGTGCCAGAAACTATTCTAGAAGCTGGGGATCCAGTGATATATAAGAGATCAGGCAATGACCTCTTACTCATAGAAGGTTCTATATGATCTCGACCATGGACTCCTTTCCCCTTTGATTCCAGATTAGTACACTAAAATTTAGCCATACTGACTTGCTTTCTCAGGGCTTTTGAACAAGTATGTATATTCCTACACCCAATTCCTATACATTTTTCAAACGTTAATTTAAATATCCTTTTTTTTTTTTTTTTTGAGTTGGAGTCTCGCTGTCATCCAGGCTGGAGTACAGTGGCACGATCTTGACTCACTGTAACTTCCGCCTCCCAGGTTTAAGTGATTCTCCTGCCTCAGTCTCCCTAGTAGCTGGGATTACAGACGCATGCCACCATGCTCAGCTAAACTTTAAAAAATTTTTTTATTTTTAGCAGAGACAGGGTTTCAACATGTTGGCCAGGCTGGTCTCAAACTCCTGACCTCATGATCTAATCAGCCCACCTCTGCCTCCCCAAGTGCTGGGATTACAGGGGTGAGCCACCGTGCCTGGCCCATTTCTCTTCTTTAGAGTAACTCTCTGACCAGTCTAGGTCCCTTTGTATATATCTTTCCAGAACTACTCACAATTATAAATTTAAAATTTGTGTGTTTGTTTAATGTCTGTCTCTCCCACTAGTTCTCTTTTATGTTCCAAGAGAACAGGAAAATTTCTTGTTCATCACTGTATTCCCAGTGTCTGGCACATACCACGAGCTCAATTTGTTGGCTGAATGAAGAATGGACTGCCTCATGTGTGCTATGGAGTTAGAATTGTGTTGGGCTCAGCATCAGAGGTATTTTTCCTGTGTGTGTTACCATATGTCTACAGTCTGGTAACCGGTAAGATTCAGAGACTTTTATTTTTATTTTTATTTTTTATTTTGAGACAGAGTCTCACTCCGTTGCCCAGCCTGGAGTGCAGTAGCACAATTTCCACTCACTGCAATCTCCACTTTCCGGGTTCAAGCAATGCTCTGGCTCAGCCTCCTGAGTAGCTGGGATTACAGGCGCCCGCCACCACAAAGAGACTTTTTTTTTTGAGACAGCGACTTGCTCTGTCGCCCAGGCTGGAGTGCAGTGGTGCAATCTTGGCTCACTGCAACCTCCGCCAGAGACTTCTTTATAAAGCAGCTCACACTTCAGGATGCAATCTTTGTCTTTTTTTTTTTTTTTTTTGAGACAGGGTCTCACTCTATCACCCAGGCTGGAGTGCAGTGGCATGATCATGGCTTGCTGCAGCCTTGACCTGCTGGGCTCAGGTGATCCTCCCACCTCAGCCTTTCAAGTAGCTGGGACTATAAGCATGCATCACTACACCCAGTTAATTCTTTGTATTTTTTGTGGAGATGGGTTTTCTCTATGTTCACTGGTCTCAAACTCCTGGGCTCAAGCCATCCATCTTCCTCGGCCTCCCAAAGTGCTGGGACTACAGACACACGCCATTGGATCCAGCCCACCTTTGTATCTAGTTAGAAAAATTTAATTAAAAACCACTGCTGTGAACTAGATGCAGTAGTTTATGCCTATAGTAATCCCAGTGATTTGGGAGGCTGAGGTGGGAGGATGGCTTAAGGCCAGGAGTTTGAGACCAGCCTGGATAGACATAGTGAGAACTCATCTCTAAACGAACAAACAAAACCAACAACAACCTCCTGCTCTGAAGAAGGGAAGTCTAGTGGAGTTGCTTAGTTTAAAAACTGGTAAGTTCTTGCCCGGTTCTTCGCCCCTCCTACCCGCGGCGCTCTAGGGACCATGGCCGAACCTCGCGTGAGACAGATCAAGATCAAGACCGGCATGGTGAAGCGGTTGGTCAAAGAAAAAGTGATGTATGAAAAAGAGGCAAAACAACAGGAAGAAAAGATTGAAAAAATGAGAGCTGAAGATGGTGAAAATTATGACATTAAAAAGCAGGTAGAGATCCTACAAGAATCCCGGATGATGATCCCAGATTGCCAGCGCAGGTTGGAAGCCGCATATTTGGATCTTCAACAGATATTAGAATGTGAAAAAGACTTGGAAGAAACTGAGGAATATAAAGAAGCACGTTTAGTACTGGATTCAGTGAAGTTAGAAGCCTGAAACTTTTCTTTTATGGGGTGGTTTTTGCATTGAATCCTGGGGTCCATTTTACAATCCATTATTTTTGACCACTGCTGTGTGTTCAAGTAGTGTGAGAATGTGATTGCTTTTATCTGGTTACGTGTGTATTTCTTTGTCTAATTTAATATGTCAAATAAATGAATACATCTAAAAAAAAAATAAATAAAAACTGGTAAGTTCTTGAAGAGATGTATGGAAACAAACTGGGATATTTGAACAGTATTTTTCAATTTACCTCATCTACTGCTCCAGTTTAGGTTGCATCATTTTCTACCTAAATCATTGTACCCTTCCTCCCTAGCTCCTTATCTTCCTATCCCATACAATTTGTCTTCATTGCATTTATTGTTTTTTGGACATGTGAGACAAAGTAGCAAACATAAGAAGCCATGTCTGCTCATTCTGTTTACCAGCAGAATTTCACAAACTCTCTGGCCAGCAGAATTTCACAGCCTCAGACAGTGACTATGCACAGCCCTCCAGAATACCCTGAAGATAAGTAGGATAGAGCACAAGTTCCCATGTCTCTTGCCTGAATTACTGCATTTTTAGAAAAGATAAATCCAACGATCCTCGACCTTGCCTCTTCCTGTACATGTCTGACAGGATTAATGACTATGCCTCCATAATCTATAAACAAGTGTTCTCTTCCACCCAAACCTTCGTGAGATTTTGCTCTAGTGTAACTCCTGAGTACATTTTTTTCTTTTTTATTAGAGACAAGGTCTTGCTCTGTTACAGCAAGAATGCTAGACTAGAATGCCAGGCTAGAATGCAGTGGCACAATCATAGCTCACTGTAACCTCAAACTCAGGGGTTCCAGCAATCCTTTTACCTCTGCCTCTCCCGTAGCTAGGACTACAGACATGTTCTACTACGCCTTTTTTTTTTTTTATGTGTGTGGAGACAGAGTCTTGATATGTTACACAGGCTGGTTGTAAACGCCTGGCCTCAAGCAATCTTTCTGCCTCAGCCTCCTTAAGCACTGGGATTACAGGCCCGAGCCACCACCACAGCCCTTCTAAGCACATTTGATTTAACTTCCAAGCACATGCAGAGCGGCCACCACCTGTATATAAGCTGCGGGCTGAAACACTGCTTTGGAGCAGTCTAAAAAACTCTCTGACTCTCCCAGGTGGCAGTCCTCAGTAAGACTTCTGAAGAAAGCTAACTTGAATTATTTAAAAGCCTGATTTTCTTTAGTTGACATATTTTACTGTTCCTTCCCATTAGAATGCAAGCTCCACGAAGGCAAGGCTTAAAATTTTTGTTGTTGTTGTTTAGACAGGGTCTCACTGTGTCAATGAGGCTGGAGTGCAGTGGTGCAATCATGGCTCACTGCAGCCTCGACCTCCCGGACTCAAGCGTTCCTCCCGTCTCAGCCTCCTGAGTAGCTGGGACCACATGCACGCACCACCACCCCCCCTGGCTAAATTAAAAAAAGAATTTTGTAGAGACGGGGGTCTCACCATGTTGCCCAGGCTGGTACCAAATTCCCGGGCTCAAGCAATCCTCCCGCTTCGGCCTTCCAAAGTACTGGGATTATAGGTGTGAGCTACCACGCCCAGCCTAAGGCAAGTTTTATTTTGTTCATGGTTGTATTCCTTGCATTTGGAACTCAGAAGAGGTCTCGAAAACCTCGAAGATACAGTAACTACCAACACATCTCCCTGCTTCAAGTCTTTCTCCATTCATTCATATGCATGAGCTAGGATCTCTTACCCCATGGTGTCAGTATAGTGCATCTTATTAATTTCGGCTGCTTTTTAGCTTTCATTTATGTTTGTATTTCCGTCACATTTTACATTGCTCACCAAAGGCCACTGCTAGCGGGAAAAACTGCGAAAGGAGACTTGAGGGCAGCAGACGCTGTAGCTGCTCAAAAATTGGCCGAATTTAACAGTAGGCTGGAGGAGCTAAAAAATGTTTTCGCACAGAAGAGTGAGCACGTCCAGACCGGTCTTTTTAGCACTTTCTTAGGCCTTGAGGATGAAACCCCACCAGCGTACGGCCGGCTGTAGGGTAGAAAAGAACCAGTTAGTATTTGCGGCGCTGGGAAGTAGCGTCCATCCGGCGGGTGTAGGAAAATACTTCCGGCGTTCTGGTTTTTTACGTGCTGAGTCACAGCCGAAGGCTTGCCCTGGGTCCGAGGGGTAGGGTACTCAAACTATGACACGAATGGGAAATTTTAAAACTTTGGAATTAATTCTCTGCACTCGTTTCTCAGTTTTCTCATTAGGGGAATATTTTTCTATGAGACGCGGAGGACTACTCAATGGTTGTTACAAAACACTCCCTGCGTACGTCATAAACGCGCCAGGTGCCCTTCTTCCGTCGTCCTCCGCGCCACTCTCTCCGCCTCTTCTCCCTTGCCCCGCCCACTTGGGTTTCGAAATGCTCGCTGGTTGTTCCGAGAATCAGTCCGGGTCACGTTGGTTCCTCTCCTTGCCTGTTCTCATTGGTTGCTTACGTGAGCGTGACTACTTTCTTGCCTCATGATTGGCTAAAATCAGGAGCGTCATCGGCGGCCGGGAGGGCGGAGGGATGAGGGAAGTCGGCGTGAGGGAGACTGGGTTGGGGGAGGGGTTCAGGCCTGTTCCCCGCGGCTGCGGCAGCACCAGCGCCGGCCGCCACCGCCTCTGGAACGCGGAGGAGGTGGGTCCTGGGAAGCGGGATGTCCATCGCTCCAGCTTGGTGGTGAATGCTGAGGAGAGTCACTGTTGCTGCAGTCTGTGCCACCCGGAGGAAGTTGTGTGAGGCCGGGCGGGAGCTCGCGGCGCTCTGGCGAATCGAAACGCGGGGTCGGTGCGAAGACTCTGCTCCTGCCAGATCCTTTCCTATTCTGGCCATGCCTGGAAGGAACAAGGCGAAGTCTACCTGCAGCTGCCCTGACCTGCAGCCCAATGGACAGGATCTGGGCGAGAACAGCCGGGTTGCCCGTCTAGGAGCGGATGAATCTGAGGAAGAGGGACGGAGGGGGTCTCTCAGTAATGCCGGGGACCCTGAGATCGTCAAGTCTCCCAGCGACCCCAAGCAATACCGGTGAGGGAGGAGGCTTGCACTGGGGAGGCGAACAGTGTGCCGGCTTCTCTGTCGGTGCCGCCGTGACTTCTTGTCTCCATGTCTCCCAGTGGAGCAACAGGGCACACTTTCCACCCCCAAATGCTTTCGTGGGTGGAGGTGGCAAGCGTGATTAGAGGCTTCCCTGTGGTGTCAGCTGGGCAAGTGGGAAATCTTGGGTTCTAAGATGTCAGAATGGGAGAAGCTTATCGAGTCATTTGAATACAGTCGCTAAAGCAAGAATGGAGGTTTCTTTGAGGAACGCAGCCTGAATGGTGAGGGAGTCTTGGTATCATGTTACCAGAAAAGGTTGACGGAGTTGGGTACTTTAATTTTGGAGGACAGGATATTTAAGGGGCGTATTATCACTATCCAAAATACATGAGGGACGCTTAAGTGATAGATGAAACTAGTGGACGAAAGTTACCAGAGGATGGTGTGGCTTCAGTAAAGTAACTTTGCATCATACTTGGCCTAAATTGAAGTGGCTTGTTTCCATGGGTAGTTCTCCGTTACCAAAATGGTTGGGCGACCTCTTCCAGGAATATATTAGAGAGGACTTGGGTCTCAGTTGGGTGAGTTGTAAGGTTTCTTCTAATCTTGAAATTCTCTACTTTTGGTTTGTGCGGGAGTCCTCTAAACATTTCTAATAATTGGTGATTCAGTCCCCACCTGAATATTTCCTTCAGAGGTAGCTTATTTCATGGAGTATCGTGACTATGATGTATCTTGTGTGTGTGTGTGTGTTTTAATGAGAGCCTGGGTCTTGCGATGTTGCCCAGGCTAATTTCAAACTCCTGGGCTTAGGGAATCCTCCTGCCTTGGCCTCCCAAAGTACTGGGATTACAGGCATGAGCCACTGTGCCAGGCCTGGACTTTGATGTATTTTAAATAGAGTTTATATTGTCCAACAACTTTGTTGAACAGATTGAGGAAATTGAGACCCAGAGGGTTTGCTTCTTGCTTCGAATCACACAGCTAAATAATAACAGAACTGGTATAATGACCCCTACTATCTGACACCAAATTCAGTGTATCATTTACTGATTTCTTTCTTTCTTTTTTTGTTTGAGACGGAGTCTCGCTCTGTCACCAGGCTGGAGTGCAGTGGCGCGATCTCGGCTCACTGCAGTCTTCGCCTCCCGGGTTCAAGCGATTCTCCTGCTTCAACCTCTCCAGTAGCTGGGACTACAGGTGCTCGCCACCATACCCAGCTAATTTTTTGTATTTTTGTAGAGACGGAGTTTCACCATATTGGCCAGGATAGTCTCCATCTCTTGACCTCGTGATCCGCCCGCCTCTTCTCCCAAAGTGATGGGGTTACAGGCGTGAGCCACCGCGCCCTGCCCATTTGCTGATTTTTAACAAAGTTCTTGTTCATGTGAATTGAAAACTGAAGGATTCTAGCTCTAAATTTGTTATAAGCCCCTACAGCATTAGAGCAAGAAAGAACCTTATAATCTTTTCCACTTCCCACCACCCCTCTTTGACAGATGACCAAAACTGAGGTCTAGAAAGAAGTGACTTAGCCCCAAGTTTAGGACCAGCCTAATTTCTCCTGTCACTTCAAGTCTAGATACATTTTCCCCAGGCTGCCAGAGTCAAGGGGTCTTTATAAATGAGCTAAATTTTTGCTTTCTCATCAAAGAGGTGGTTGTACAGGTTGAGTATCCCTAATCCAAAAATCCAAAATGCTTGGAAATCCAAAACTTTATGAGTGCCAACATGACACCACAAGTGAAAAAGTCCACACCTAACACCTTTGCTTTTTGATGGTTGGTTCATGTACACAAACTTTGTTTCATGCACAAAATTATTAAAAATATTGTATAAAATTATCTTCAGTTTATGTTTATAAGGTATATATGAAACATAAATGAATTTTGCATTTATACTGGGTCCCATCCCCGAGATACCTCATTGTGTATACGCAAATATTCCAAAATCCAAAAAAATCCAAAATTTGAAATACTTTTGGTCCCAAGTGTTTCAGATAAAGGATACTCAACCTGTATTGGCAATATATAAATTAGCAAGTTGAAAACTTGATTAAAGGTGCTTAGTTTTTGCCTTCCAGATCAAATGTTCAATAATGGTTTCAGGGTTTTTTCCTGTCTATATAAAGTTACATAATAACTAATGTTTATGGAATATACACTATGTTTCAGCTACTGTTGTAACTGCTTTAGATGTGTTATTTCATTTACTGACCTCATTTTTGGTAAATTTGTTTGACAGATACCTATTAAGTCCTACTCTGTGCCAGGCACCAAGCTAGATTAAATATTTTCTGAAACTTGGTCAATGTGATAAATGTTAGTCTGGGTGAATATACAAAAATGATTGAGCCAGTACATGCCTTCAGGGAAAACAGTAGAGAGAGACACAGACACATTAAAAAAAGAAAAAAAAAAATTAGAGACTGTTATGGTGGCTCATGCCTATAATCCCAGCACTTGGGCGGCCGAATTGGGAGGATCACTTGAGCCTAGGAGTTCGAGACCAGCCTGGGCAACATAGTGAGACCCTGTCTCTACACAGAAAAAATTAGCCGGGTGTGGTGGTGTGTGCCTGTAGACCCAGCTACTTGGGAAGCTGAGGTAGGAAGATCCCTTAGCTGTTTCAAAAAACAAGTAAATAAAATTAGGACACTAAAGTTTTATAGAAGCCATAATGGAAGTATGTCCTAGATATATTGAGGAATGAAATACATTGGTAAATTCCACCGGGGGAGAAAGGAAAGACTTCAAAGAGGAGATAATGCTTAAGAGTTGTTCTTTGAATAATTGTTGCATTTTTGTCTTTATATGGCTTTTGCCAAGTCATTGTCCTTCTTAGTGTTTCAGCTTAGTTTAAAAACGAAGGGGGTTGGTTAGAACAAGTGTTTTTCAATAACCCTCCCCTTTCAAAAGAGCAGTTCTTCCGTATTACCTGTTTTATAGACTGGAGTTTCAATTGGACTTTTGAAGAAAAGATGTTATTAGTTTAAAATAAAGGTGGAAAATCTCAGGACTAGGTGATCTTTAAAGACTTACCCAAATTCAATTCTGTGAATTTTTGTAACCAGAAACACCCTTAGGAGGCATCTGCAGCCCAGAGAGCTGAATTATCCTTCCAGATTCTGCTGAGATATTCCCTCTGTGAAGTCTTTCTAAGCAGAACTAATTCCTCCTTCCATTGTATTTCAGTAGGATTTTGTACATGATCCATTACAGTACATAGCATCATATTATATGTCTTTTGAATAAGTACCAGAGGAGGACACATTTAGAGTAATATTGTGGTGAAATAATATCTTGAAAGATTTACCAGTCTTCATTTATTAATAACCTGCGGAATTTTACTTCAGCATATGTGTAATTTGTATTCAGCTTTTTTTGAAATGTTGGGCGTATTTCCAGGACACCTATTACGCTTTTTTAGAGATCTGTATTAAATGCTCACCAAGTGTTGATTCCCTTCCCTTCTAGAAGGGTTAAGGGACTTCAGGTTGGGAATTGATACTCAAATTTTTATTGGCGTTGAGTGGAAATTCTAGTTGGGCAGGATTAGTAGTGGTGTTTTCTATTTATTTTTTATTTTTATTTTTATTTTTGAGACAGGATCTCACTTTGTAACCCAGGCTGGAGTGCAGGGGCATGATCATGGCTCACTGCAGCCTTGACCTCCCAGGCTCAGGTGATCCTTCCACCTCAGGCTGTCCAGTAGCTGGGACTACAGGCACGTGCCATCATGCCCAGCTAATTTTTTGTAGAGATGAGGTTTTGCCATGTTGTCTAGGCTAGTCTCGAACTCCTGACCTCAGATGATCTGCCCTGCTTGGCCTCCCAAAGTGCTGGGATTATAGGCACAGGTGAGCCGCTGCACCTGGCCTGGCCGTGGTGCATTCTGAATAGTAAATAATTTTAACAATGAAGAACACTTAATGTTAGGTATTTTGGATTGAATAAAACAAGTACAAAACACCCTCCATGTTTAACCTGCTTGTAAAATGATCTGTATTTCTATGGAGGAGGAAAGAACAAATGAAATAGTATATAAACTTCTTTTTTATTTTTTTTAATGATTAAAAAAATTTTGAGACAGGGTTTCAATTCATCGCCCAGGCTGGAGTACAGAGGCACCATCACAACCTGCCCCACCATGTCTGGCTTAATTTTTGTAGAAATGGAGATGGGGGGTGGTGGTGGGGGAGGGCGTCTCACCAAGTTGCCCAGGCTGGTGTTGAACTGACCTCAGGGGATCTGCCCACCTCAGCCTCTCAAAGTGCTGGGATTACAGGCGTGAGCTACCACACCCGGCTGAAAAGACATAAACTTCCGAAGGGCAAACCCTTCTAATTTAAATTTTGGTCAGACTGTTACAAGTGAGGAGATGGTTATCTTAATAAATTTTCAGGCTGGGCGTGGGGGCTCATGCCTATAATCCCAGCACTTTGGGAGGCGGAGGTGGGTGGATCATCTGAGGTCAGGAGTTCAAGACCAGCCTGGCCAACATGGTGAAACCCTGTCTCTACTAAAAATAAAAAAATTGGCCGGGCGCGGTGGCTCACGCCTGTAATCCCAGCACTTTTTGGGAGGCCGAGGCGGGCAGATCACAAGGTCAGGGGATCGAGACCACGGTGAAACCCCATCTCTACTAAAAAATACAAAAAATTAGCCGGGCGCGGTGGCGGGCGCCTGTAGTCCCAGTTACTCAGGAGGCTGAGGCAGGAGAATGGCGTGAACCCGGGAGGCGGAGCTTGCAGTGAGCCGAGATAGCGCCACTGCACTCCAGCCTGGGCAACAGCGCGAGACTCTGTCTCAAAAAAAAAAAAACAAAAAAAAACCAAAAAAACCACAAAAATTAGCCAGTTGTAGTGGCAGGCGCTTGTAATCCCAACTACTTGGGAGGCAGAGGCAGGGGAATCGCTTGAACTCGGGAGGCAGAGGATATAGTGAGCTGAGATCACGCCACTACATTCTAGCCTGGGTAACAGAGCAAGACTGTGTCTCAAAAATAAATAAATAAATAAAATAAAAATTCAATATATTATAGAAATAATGGGTGGGTATATGCTGAATAAGGTACAGGCTATTTCTGAATATTATGTTGTTTACTGTTGTATGCTGTTGAACAGGAGGAGGATCACAATTCAAGTGAGCGGAACAGTTGCATTGAGAACACTAACGTTTGTTGGCTTCCTGAATAGTTTGCTAGTGAAGTGGCTCACTTCTGAGCAGAAGCCTTTTGCTCACTTTGGCAGCACCTATACTGAGCAGAAGCTTTATATAAATCTAAGGTATCAGAAGAAAACTATACACCAGGAAATAAGATAACTTTTTTTTTTTGTATTGGATGGGAAGAACATAGGTTTATTTGTTGATATTTACAACGAAAACTCCTGGAACAGTAATGCTTCATTCAATACGTGAGCCAGTAATTTCATTTGTGTGTGTTTCGTTTCACATACACACAGACACACAAATATTGCTAAAATGATAATAAAATCTCACAGCTACAGAGAAATCATGACTTCCATGTGCATAAATTCCAGGAGATTGACAACAATTCATTAGTCTGATATAAATGAACAAATGAATCCAAATCTCTTTTTTTGCACTCCCACTTGTCTTGTAAAGTAGAGGTAACCTGGATATTACTTCATGCGATTCAAACTCATTTAACACAATAAGTGCTTTTAAGGTCGAAGTATGTTAAATCTTATGAAAACTAGTATAACTTTAATAAACACATCTTTTGTCTCTTACTATTCCTTAGACTGATTTCCTTATTTTGTTTTGTGTTTGAGACAGTCTGGCTCTGTCACTCAGGCTGGAGTGCAGTGGCATGATCTCAAGTCACTGCAGCCTCTACCTACCAGGTTCAAGCCATCCTCCCCACCTTGGCCTCCTAAGTGGCTGGGACTACAGGTGCACACCATCATGCCCAGTTAATTTTTGTATTTTTTTTAAGAGATGGTATTTCGCTCAGGCTAGTCTCAAACTTCTGAGCTCAAGCAATCAGCCTACCTTGACCTCCCAAAGTGCTGGGAGTACTGGCATGAGCCACTGCACTGGGCCTGACTGATTTCTTTAATGTGGGCTGATGGGCTAGTAAGAATAGAAAGAGTATATATTGTTTATAACTAAAATGTGTGTGTGTGTGTGTGTGTGTGTGTGTGTTTTAGGAAAATAAGATTTAGCATTAAAAAGCTCTCTGTTGGCCAGGCGCGGTGGCTTACACCTGTAATCCTAGCACTTTGGGAGGCTAAAGCAGGCGGATCATGAGGTCAGGAGTTCAAGACCAGCCTGGCCAACATGGTAAAACCCTGTCTTTACTGAAGATACAAAAAATTAGCCAGGCGTGGTTGCGTGCCTCTGTAATCCCAGCTACTTGGGAGGCTGAGACAGGAGAATTGCTTGAATCTGGGAGGTGGAGTTTGCAGTGAGCTGAGATTGTGCCATTGCACTCCAGCCTGGGCGACAGGGTGAGACTCTGTCTCAAAAAAACAAAAACAAACCCAAAAAAGCTCTCTGTTTTTCTGGCTGGGTGCGGTGGCTCATGCCTGTAATCCCAGCACTTTGGGAGGCCAAGGCTGGTGGGTCACCTGAGGTCAGGAGTTGGAGACCTATCTGGCCAACATGGTGAAACCCTGTCTCTACTAAAATACAAAAATTAGTTGGGCGTGGTGGTGGGTGCCTGTAATCCCAGATACTGGGGAGGCTGAGGCAGGAGAATTGCTTGAACCCAGGAGGCAGAGGTTGCAGTGAATCGAGATCACGCCCACTGCGCTTTAGCCTGGGCGACAGAGCCAGACTCTGTCTCAAAAAAAAAAAAAAAAAAAAAGCCAAAAAAAAAAAACCAAAACAGAAAACAAACAAACAAAAACGCCCTGTTTTTAAAGAACTGAATGATGGTAAAAACTCTTTTGCTTTTAAGAAGCTTATGATCTGCTATAGGAGAGTCAGGGAGCAGATACTGAAACTGAAATGCATTAAATATAATAGGTGCTAGAATAGGGATATGTAAAGTATGACTTTTGTTTTGTCATTTGTGTTTCTAGTTTGCTATCTACTGGTATGTGACCTTTAGCAAGTCAACTCATGTCTCTAAGTCTAAGAATATTCATAAGGACACAGAAGAAGAGCAACCCATAAACAATTGAAATTGAAAAGGAGCAGTCGGGAAGCAGCTGATAGTGGCTTTTTTTTTTTTTTTTTTTAAATGAACCAGTGGAGGAGAATGCTTGAAGCAAGGAGTGATGATAGATAAAACAGAGGTCAAGTAGTACTAGGCCTGAGTCTCTTTTGGAGACTCAAGAAATTACTACTGGTGAAAGTTTCAAAGGAGTGATATGGAGGCAGAAACCAGAGTGTAGTGAGTTAAGGATGAATGGAGAGTGAGACATTGATTGAGATGGAGTCTTGCTCTGTCACCCAGGCTTGAGTGCAGTGGCATGGTCTTGGCTCACTGCAACTTCCACCTCCCGAGTTCAAGCGATTCTTGTGCCTCAGCCTCCCAAGTAGCCGGGATTACAGGCATGTGCCACCATGCCTAGCTAATTTTTGTATTTTTAGTAGAGAGGGCGTTTCATCATATTGGCCAGGCTGATTTTGAACTCCTGACCTCAAGTGATACCTGTCTGAGCCTCCCAAAGTGCTAGGATTATGTGAGGCACCATGACCGACCAAGAGTGAGAAATTTTGAATGGCGAGGTACACATTGTTTGGTTTTAAAGGGGAAGGGATGAGAGGAGATTTTAGGATAAAAACAGTACATTGTAGCAAGAGTGTTTTTTTCAAGATGAATAAGAAGTGAGCATGCCTTGCTTGAGAAAAAAAGAATCAGTAGAGATGCTGAAGATACAGTAATAGATTACTAGTAATAAATTACTAGTAATAGTAATAGATCCTTAGATAGTTGTGAGGTGACAGGATTAATCTTAAGAACATATGCAGAGAGACTCATTTTAGAGAGATGAGAAAATATCTTCACTTAGAGCGAAGGAAGTTGTAATTAGTGTGGATGCAGGCAGTGAAAACTTGAAATGGTAACTTTCCCCCCTTTTCTGTAAAGTAGTCATTAAAATGTACTTAGATGGTCCTCTGGGAAACTAGGGGAAATAGTGGGATGCATAGGGGAAGCCTTGAGTGTGAAGGTTTGAAATAGCTAATGTAGAAAATGGGTGAAGTATATACGTGGTAAATACTAAGAAAATTTGTGGGTTCCTGAGCATGAAATGATAAAAATAAAGCAGTATTTTAAGATTAAAGCAGTAGTTTAAATCCATAGGATGTGGCAGACTGGCTTAAGAATCAGTTATAATTGTGTGTTGACACAAATGGTACTAGTCTTTCTGTAGCTGATGTGTTTGCCTCTTCACTTTTCTTTTTGCTTTCCACTTAATTCACTTTAAATGTTTGCAAGGCTAAATGCCCACGAGTATGGATATCATGTCTGTTTTATTCACTCAATATCTAGCACATTTTAGGTTCTCAAATAATATTTGTAGAATGCATGAGTGTATGAGTGCTTACATGCCAGTTATTTTCACAGAACCCATGGGGATATTTTGCCAGAAATTTCTTAGATTAAAATTGTATTCTGAAGCTGGGCACAGTGGCACATGCCTATAATCCCAGCTATTTGGGAGGCTGAGGTGGGAGGATGGCTTGAGCCCAGGAGTTCAAGACCAGCCTGCACAACAAAATGAGATCCCTCCATCTCTAAAAAAAAAATTTGTTTTAAGCGTATTTTGGCCAGTTGTTTTAAAGCAATTGATTTTCAGAGAAAATGAATATGGACAGGTTACAGAAGTACAAATAATACAAATAGTACAGATGCATATGTTGATATTATGTATTTTATGTGGAAGCTTGTGCTTGGCATAGTAAGCACTCAAATGTTAGCCATTACTGTTTTTATATGTTTACAGTTACTGGATTAAGGCCATGAATAAAGCTTTCTTTGTAGCATTTTTTGTAGTAGTAAAAAGTTGGTACAACTTTGTTTTCCATTGGTTGAATAAAGATTAAACTATGATACAGTTTTACAATGAAAATAATACATAGCTATAAAAAGAATAGGTGGTTTTATGTATTGAAATAGATCTCCTCTGATTTATTGTTGAGTGAAAACTAGTGGCAAAACAAAATGTATAATTACATTTGTAAAAGGAAAAAACATTACTGTTATATGTTTACCTAAATTATAGTTTTTAACATATTCATATATATGTACAGAAATGATTAGGTATGGTATTCAGCAAGCTTATTTCTCTGGGGAAAGGAAGGGGAGATTTGACTTTTGTTTTATTTATTTTTTCATAGTTACAGGAAGATAAGTGTTAAATAACAATAAAGAAGTATTATGTGGTCATCATAGGGAAGGAACCTTAGATAAAAGAAAATTTAAGAATTCTGGCTGGGTGCACTGGTTCATGCCTATAATCCCAGCATCTTGAGAAGTCAAGGCAGGAGGATCGTTTGAGATCATGAGTTTGAGGCCAGCCTGGGCAACAAAACAAGACCCTACCTCTACAAAAAATTAAAAAATTAGCTGGGCTTTGTGGTGTGCACCACCAAGCTGGTGTGGTCCCAGCCACTTGGGAGTCTGAGGTGGGAGGATGGCTTGAGCACAGGAGTTTGACATTGTCGTGAGCCATGATCACACCAGTACACTCCAGTGTGGGCAACAGAGTGAGACTCTATCTCAAGAAAAGAGAATTCTCCATAATTATTCTACGCTGCATTAACCACTGGTAACATTTTAAATAATTTCTATGCCTTATTTTATTTTTTGAGATGGTGGCTCACTCTGCCTCAGGATACAGTGCAGTGGTGTGATCTCAGGTCACTGCAACCTCTACCTCCCAGGCTCAAGTGATCCTCCCACTTCAGTCTCCTGAGTAGCTGGGACTACAGGCATGCACCACCACACCTGACTAATTTTTGTAGAGATGGGGTTTCACCATGCCACCCAGGCTGGTCTCGAATTCCTGGATCCTGGAGTCAAGTGATCTTCCTGCCTTGACCACCCAAAGTGCTGGAATTACAGGCATGAACCACTGTGTGCCCAGCCAGACAGTACTGTTACTACATGATAGATTTAAGTGCTATTCTATGAAAATACATTACTGAACAGGTACTAAGCAGTAATTAGAGTATAAATGGATTGTATTCTCTCATTTCATTCCTTCTAACAAACTTCTCATAATGGCAGGTGATGTCCAAGGCCGCCTATTTTGTTCTTAACATTCTATCTTCATCTTTATCTTCTGTTGTGCTATTTTGTGCTCCTTTTCTTGGCACATGTTTTCTTTGGTCATATTTGCCTTTTGAATTCATGCATGAGTATCTCCTCTCTTTTCTATTTTCCTTCAGTAGTCCCTTCCCACATGTAGTTAGTGACTCTTGTGTGGCCCTCTAGCAATGTAGCAATTTTTTTTTCAAGCGATTTCATATTTTTGTAGTTATTACTTGTCTTTCCATTCTATTCTGTTGAAATTTTTGAAGGGAGGGAATTTGTTTCTTTGAGTCTTTGCATATGGTCTCTTCTGTTACTAATAAATGAATAGTCTGTTCTCCTAAGACCTGCCTCTACTCTCCAGTTGTGCACTGGATCCCATCTCCTTATACATTTTATGTTCCACTAATTATTCCAGCAATTGTTCTTCCATCCTGCATCATCAGTTTGTCGTTTACTGGGTCATCCCCAGGAGCATACAAATACACTGTAATTGTTTCCATCTTCAGGAGAAAAAATTTCTTTATTCTGTATCCCCTTGGAGCTATGTCCTTCTGGCTAGTCAGTTTCTCTGGTAACTTTGTAGCAAAACTTGTTGAGTTATCTGTACTTGCAGTTTGTAATTCATCTGTTCCCATTATTTCTTAAGGTCACTCAGAGTAGACTTCTGCCACTATTGTTACACTGAAATAGCTAGTTCAGGGTCACTAATATCTTTACATTGGTCAATTCTCAAGTTATCTTAGTCAACCTATCAGCATCATATTGCATAGTGCATCATTCTTCTTGAAATGCTTTGATCAGTTGACTTTCAGGTTACCACTGTTCATAGTTCTCTTCCTGCTTATTCACAGATCTCTTCTCATTTCCCTGACTTCTAAATTTTGGATTGTCTAGGGCTCAATTTTCAGACTTCTCATCTACCCTTACTCCCTATGTTATCCAGTCTCATGACTTTAAATATCAGCACGTATAAAATAAATTTTATTGTTTTCCTATCTTCATGTTTTTTCTTACTCTTTTTTTTTTTTTTTCATAGCACTTACTGTCATTTGACATAAATTTACTTGTGCATTGTCGTTTTCCTGCACTGGAATGTTTCATCACAAGGGCAAGGAATTAGTTTTGTTTACTGCTTATATCCCCAGTGCCTAGAGTAGTGCCTGTTTTAAAGTCTTGCTTCCATTTCTGTCTTCTTCCTTTTCTCCTTTGGCTTGTTACATAAAGATATACTTTTCAGTTTTTTGTTTGTTTGTTTGGTCACTTTTCTTGTTTTTTGTTTGGATCAAAACATAATGTTTAGTCTGGGCACAGTGGCTCATCATGCCTGTAATCCCTGTGCTTTAGTAGGCTGAGGCAGGAGTATCGCAGGAGCCCAGGAGTTTGAGGTTACAGTGAGCTATGATCGCGTCATTGTGTTGCAGCTTGAGCGACAGACTGATACCCTGTCTTTGAATATATATGACATATATGTTATATAGAAAACATGTATGTATATATAAAACATACATATATATAGAAACAAAACCTTACAGATACAGTTGAAACCCTCTTTATGTTGCCTCTTCCCGTTACCTTCTCTGTCTTCTTTTTTCAGTGTTAACCATTATCTAAATTTCATGTATATAACATACCGTTTCTGTCTATAGTTGTATACTTTTTAGTAAACATACTTTTTAAGCAGTATATATCATTGTTTTTGCATGTTTTAAAACATTATAGAAATAGAAAAGTATCACATTAGATGTCTCATAATCTTTTTTTTTGTTTGTTTTTTGGTTTAACATTGCTTTGAGATTTATCCATGTCAATCAGTGTAATACTAGTTATTTGTGTTAACCAATGTTTAATATTTTGTTGATGAATACATCATTATTTTCCTATTGTCATTTGGTTACAATTTTCTGTTATATTTTGTTTTATGACTATGCCACAATTTATCTTTTCTCTTTTTGTTTTTCATTTAAGTTGTTTCTAGTGTTTCAGAGAACTGTATATGGTTCCTTGTGCACACATTTGAGAATTTATCTGGGGCATATACCTATGAGTGAAATGATACCTATAGGTGAAATGACTGGGTATAATCATTTTTAACCTCACTAGATATAGCCAAAGTACTGTTCTAATGGGTTGTGCTCTTTCACATTGACACCAATAGAACATGAGAGTTCCTGCTTCTTACGTGCTTACATTTTTAGCAGTTATTGGTATTGTTAGTTTCTTTTTTTTTAAAGATCAGTTCTCACTCTGTTGCCCAGGCTGGAGTGCAGTGCTGGAATCATAGCTTACTGTAACCTAGAAGTCCTGGGCTCAAGGGGCCCTCTTGCCTCAGCCTCTGGAGTAGCTGGGACTGCCACCACGCCCAGCTAATTTAAAACAATTTTTTTTTCTTTTTTTTTTGAGATACAGTCTTCCTCTATTGCCCAGGCTATGCAGTGGCGTGATCTTGGCTCACTAGGTTCAAGTAATTCTTCTGCCTCAGCCTCCCGAGTAGCTGGGACTACAGGCACCTGCCACCATGCCTGGCTAATTTTTTTTTTTTTTGTATATTTAGTAGAGCTGGGGTTTCACCATGTTGGCCAGGATGGTCTTGTTCTCCTGACCTCCTGATCTGCCCTCCTCGGCCTCCCAAAGTGCTGAGAATACAGGCGCGAGCTATCATGCTTGGTCGATATTGTTAGGTTTAAAAAAAATTACTGATCTGTGGAAAATTTTATTTCTCACTTTTTTTTAAAGGCTAGTCAAGTGAAGCAGCTCCGGAGAAGGCATCATTTAGTTGTGAATACCACTGTATGTACTCAGATCAGTCTATATTTTTCTTTCGTAAAAAATCTTCTTAGGCTGGGCGCAGTGGCACATGCCTATAATTCTGGCAGTTTGGGAAGCCAAGGCGGGTTAATCACCAGGAGTGCAAGACCAGCCTGGCCAACATGGTGAAACCCCATCTCTACAAAAATACAAAAATTAGCCAGGCATGATGACAGCTGCCTGTAATCCTAGCTACTTGGGAGGCTGAGGCGGGAGTATCGCTTGAACCCGGGGAGGTGCAGGTTGCAGTGAGCCATGATCGCGCCGTTGCACTCTAACCTGGGTGACAGAGTGAGACTCCGTCTCAACAAAACCCCCCAAAACTTAAAAAATTTGTATTTCCTCTTATTACTAGTAAGATCAGGCATTATTTCATACTTTCTAGACATTAGGATTTCTCCTTTCATGAATTGCCTGCTTTTCTATTGGGTTGTTTTTTCTTTTTATAAATTTGACTTGTAAAAATTCATTTTATTTTGAATGCTAATTTTTTGTTGATTATATGAGTTGCAAATGTATTCTCTAAGGCCATAGCTTATGTTTGCTCCTTGTTTATAAAGTCATAGAATTTAATCAGTTATTGATCTTTTATGGTTTGCACTTTTGGTATCTTATTCTAAAAATTTTATGACAGTATTTTTTTTAACATTAAAAAATCTAATTTTTTTTTTTTTTTAAGATGAGGTCTCACTCCATCACCCAGGATGGGGTGCAGTGGCGTGATCTCAGCTCACTGCAACCTCTGCCTCCCGGGTTCAAGTGACTCTCCCACCTCAGCCTCCTGAGTAGCTGGGACTACAGGCATGTGCCACCACGCCTGGCTAATTTTTGTATTTTTGGTAGAGACAGGGTTTTACCATATTAGCCAGGCTGGCCTCAAAGTCCTGGCCTCAAGTGATCTTCCCTCCTTGGCCTCCCAAAGTGCTGAGATTATAGGTGTGAGCCACCATGCCTGGCAAAAATCTAATTTTATTACTGTGTTTTTAAAACTATGGATAACCAGTTGTCCAGTCATACTTTTAAAAAAGTATAAATCCCAGAGATCACCAAATATTTTCTGTAAAAGGTCCAGCTAATAAACACTGGGCTTTGTCAGTCAGGAGGCAAAATTGAGGATATTATGTAAGTACTTGTATATCAAAAAAGAAAACAAATTTCTGCAAATTTTTGGTGAAAATTTTTATGAAGTTCAAAATATAGTATATGTTTTGGTAATACAGTTCTAGTAAGAATGACGGAATTTTTATTGGGATAACATTTTGCTTTATTGGGATTCAAAATTAAGTGTTCGTCAGTCAATTGCCAATGTTCATCTGTTAAGTCTGATTTGTAATGAGATTTTACATATTCTATCTTTGAAAATGTCTTTCCACACAGCTAGGTACTGCCAATATATTAATATGAAATACTGATAGCAATCTATGAGTACAGATGGTCCCTAATTTATGTTGGTTCAACTTAGGGTTTTTCCACTTTCCATGGTGCAAAAAAGTGATATGCATTCAGGAGATACTGATCTTTGAGTACCCATATGATCTTTCTGTTTTTCACTTCAGTATTGTATTCAATAAATTACATGAGATATTCAACACTTTATTATAAAATAGACTTTGTGTTGGATGATTTTCCCCAACTGTAGGCTTATGTAAGCATTCTCAGCATATTTGAGGTAGGCTAGGCTAAACTGTTAATGTTCAGTAGGTTAGGTTAAATGCATTTTCAATTTACAGTATTTTCAACTCAAAATGGGTTTATCAGGACCTAACCCTGTTGTAAGTCGAGGAGCATCTGTATATGACTTTAATTGAGCATACTCATTGCTTGGAAAATATTTATATAATTCTATTAGGTTCTTCTCTGATATTTTTTCCTTTTAACATGTATTATAGATTGAATAGATCAAACACTATAGATCAGTCACTTCCAATTAAATTAGGTGGAATCTCCTCAATTGCACAGTTAATTGGACTTTGAAATATAGAAGTTTCCTCGTGATTGCAACAAGGTCTGGAAGGCACTGCTGAAACCATAGTTTGTGGGGGAATGGAGGTATTGCTTCTTGTTTTAACTTTTTATAGCACAGGAAGTATATGAAGCAGCTTGCCATTACTTGTGATTCAAACATCATTGTTGATTGAAATGACTTAAGTGCTGTTTTGTCTTGTAATTTTAGGTTGAATTCATTAAAGAAACATTATTAAATCTGCACCAAAGGCTAATTTTTTTTTTTTTCTTGAGACAGAGTCTTGCTCTGTCACCCACGCTGGAGTACAGTGGTGTGATCTTGGCCCACTGCAGCCTCCACCTCCCGGGTTCAAGTGATCCTCCTGGTTCAGTCTCCCAAGTAGTTGGGACTACAGGCATGCGCCACCATTGCCCAGCTAACTTTTGTGTTTTTAGCAGAGACAGGGTTTCACCGTGTTGGCCAGGGGCTGGTCTTGAACACCTGATCTCAAGTGATCTGCCTGCTGTGACCTCCCAAAGTGCTGGGATTACAGGTCTGAGCCATCATGCCTGGCCTCGTTTTGAACTTCTCTGAAGAAATTCTACAGTGATGTGATACTTTGTTTTAAATTTTCTACTTTTTCTGGTTATTGCTTGCTTTTTTTTTTTTTTAATTTTTTTTATTTTACACAGTCTTGCTCTGTCATTCAGGCTAGTGTGCAGTGACCCGATTTCGGCTTGCTGCAAGCTCTGCCTCCCAGGTTCAAGCGATTCTCCTGCCTCAGCCTCCCGAGTAGCCGGGATTATAGGCACATGCCACTCCACCTGGCTAATTTTTGTAGTTTTAGTCGAGATGGGGTTTTGTGGTTCAGCTGGTCTCAAACTCCTGGCCTCATGTGATCTGCTTGCCTTGGCCTCCCAAAGTGCTGAGATTACAGGCATGAGCCACCGCTCCCAGCCTTTTTTTTTTCTTTTTTTTTGAGACAGGACCTCCTCAGTCTATTTCCTAGGCTGGAGTGCCGTGTCATGATCATGGCTCACTGCAGCCTTAACCTCCTGGCTCAGGCGATCCTCCCACCTCAGCCTCCCGAGTAGCTGGGACCACAGGTGTTACCACCTCTGGCGAATTCTAAAAATTATTTGCAGAGATGAGGTTTCCCTTTGTTGCCCAGGCTGATCTTGAACTCCTGGGCTCAAGCAGTCCTCCCACCTCAGCCTCCCAAAATTCTGGGATTACAATCATAAGCCACCACACTCAACCTCTCTCTCTCTTTTTTTTTTTTGTCCTTTTTTAAAGGGATGATCTCATTGTGTCACCCAGGCTGTACTGCAGTGGTGCCATCATAGCTTACTGCAGCATCGAACTCCTAGGCTCATGTGATCCTCCCACCTATGCTGCCCAAAGTGTTGGAATTACAGGCATGAGCTACTGCTTCTAGATGGATGTGTTTTATTGGTCGGGGGAAAAAGCCATATATACATATGTATGTATTTTTTACTAATTCTTCCCCTCTGTTTTTTTTTTTCTTTGAAACTACTATATAATATGGGAAATCACAGGTTCTATGTGGAGGAACTTTGCTAAGGTAATGGTTTTTTTTTTTTTTTTTGAGACGGAGTCTTGCTCTGCTGCCCAGGCTGGAGTGCAGTGGCCGGATCTCAGCTCACTGCAAGCTCCGCCTCCCGGGTTCACGCCATTCTCCTGACTCAGCCTCCTGAGTAGCTGGGACTACAGGCGCCCGCCACCTCCCGGCTAGTTTTTGTATTTTTTAGTAGAGATGGGGTTTCACCATGTCAGCCAGGATGGTCTCGATCTCCAGACCTCGTGATCCGCCCGTCTCGGCCTCCCAAAGTGCTGGGATTACAGGCTTGAGCCACTGCACCCGGCCAGGTAATGGTTTTAACCTCTTTGTCTTCTTTTTTTTCCTTTAGAGACGGGTTCTCACTCTGTCACCCAGATTGTAGTGCAGTGGCATGATCATAGCTCACTGCAGCCTCAAACTCCTGGGCCCAAGCAGTCCTCCTGCCTTAGCCTCCCGAGTAGCTAGGACTACAGGTGCACATGCCCAGCTCATTTGCTTAATTAATTTATTTTTACTAGAGATGGGGGTCTCACTGTGTTGCCTAGGCTTGTCTCTAACTCCTAGCCTCAAATGATCCTCCTGCCTCAGCCTTCCAAAATGTTGGGATTACAGGTATGAGCCGCCGCACCTGGCCCCTTTTTCTCTCTTACTCCTCTCCAAAAAAGGAGTAACATCTGGTAAGTGAGTGTGGTAGAATGACCTGGGGCATGCTTAGCTTAACTTTTTCATCCCTCCCCTCTTCAGTTCAGCATACAGATAGCTAGTGCAGTTAGTTGACTTTTGAGCAATACCAGTTGAACTGGACTTATATGCTGATAATTTTCAACCAAAGGGGATTCGCAAATGAAGTATTCTCAGGATGGGAAACCAGCTTTTTGTATATATGGGTTCTGCAGGGCAGACTGTAGGACTTGAGTGTGTGCATATTTGGATATACAGGGGAGATCCTGGGACCAGTCCCCCTTGTATACCAAGCAAGGGACGACTGTATTTTGGTATATAATTGGCCATTATAGTAAGCTGGCCAAGTAGTGGTTGGTTTGATTTTCTATCCAGATCACAAAAACGTTCTCCCTGTCAGCAGTAAGATGGTTTTGCTTTCTTACCATTCATATGTTCCCTGGAGTAGCACATTAAATTTCCTTCAAGAACTTTTCCTTTGCATTCACAACTTGGCTAACTGATTGCTGCAAGAAGCCAAGCTTTCAGCTGATCTTGGCTTTTGACATGCCTTCCTCACTGAGCTTAATCATTTCTAGCTTTTTTTTTTTAAGAGATGGGGGTATCACATTGTTGCCCAGGCTGGTCTTGAACTCCTGGGCTCAAGTGATCTACCTGCCTCGGCCTCCCACAGTGTTGGGATTACACGTGTGAGTCACTGTGCCCAGACTTATTTCTAGCTTTTGATTTTAAGTGAGAGATGTGCAAAGTCATCCTTTCACTTGAACACTTAGAGACCATTTAAGGTTACTAACTGGCCTAATTTTAATACTGTTGTGTCTCTGGAAATAGGAAGGCACAAGGAGAGGGAGAGAGATGGATCAGTCAGAACACATACATTTATTGATTAATTATCGATTATGTCTTATGGGGATGTGGTTTGTGGCTCTCCGAAACAATTACAATAGGAATACCAAAGATCACTGATTACAGATTATTACAACAGATATGATTTAAAAGTTTGAATTATTGCAGTAATTACAAAAATGTGACAAAGACACGAACACATGCTGTTGGAAGATAGACTTGCTTGATTCAGGGTTTCACACCTTCAGTTTTTTTTGTTTTTGTTTTTCAAAAAAAGTAAGCTGGCCGGGCGCGGTAGCTCACGCCTGTAATCCCAGCACTTTGGGAGGCTGAGGCGGGCGGATCACAAGGTCAGGAGATCGAGACCATCCTGGCTAACACGGTGAAACCCCGTCTCTACTAAAAATACAAAAAATTAGCTGGGCGCGGTGGCGGGCGCCTGTGGTCCCAGCTACTCGGGAAGCTGAGGCAGGAGAATGGCGTGGGCCCAGGAGGCGGAGCTTGCAGTGAGCCGAGATCGCGCCACTGCACTCCAGCCTGGGCGACAGAGCCAGACTCCGACACACACACACTCACACACACACACACTCACACACACACACACTCACACACACACACACACACACACACACACACACACTAAGCTGGGTATGGTGATTTATGCCTGTAATCCCAGCACTTTGGGAGGCTGAGGTGGGCAGATCGCTTGAGCTCAGGAGTTTGAGACCAGCCTGGGCAACATGGTGAAAACCTTGTCTCTGCAGAAAATATAAAAATTAGCTGAGTGTGGTGACGCACGCCTGTGGTCCCAGCTTCTTGGGAGGCTGAGGTGGGAAGATTGCTTAAGCCTGGGAGGCAGAAGTTGCAGTGAGTGAGATCATGCCACAGCCCTATACAGCCTGGATAATAGAGTGAGACTCTATAAAAATAAAATAAAATAAAATAAATAATAACAGTGAAGCTTAATAAAGTAAAGCACAATAAAACTAGGTATGCCCATGATATGTAACATGTCACCTCTCACTTCAGCCATGTAGTCTCAAGTCCTTCTGTTTTATTTTTTTCCCAAGCATTTTTGGATTTAAATACTTAAACTCTTAACTGTGGTTTTAAATTTTTAGTGACTGAAAGCAGCTTCTTCACAAAAGGTTGGTTTCTTTTTTTCAGAAACAAAAATGAGTGGGTGGGTACTTTATTATAAAGATAATACCACATTCTTGATTCTTGGACGTGGTTTAAAATCTACTTCAGTCTTTATCCTTAGTACAGGAGCAGTGGGAGAGTGAAACCAAATGAAGGAAGACAGGTTTAATAGGGTAAAAGAGGTTTTGTTAGAGAAAGATTGGCATCTTTCTCCCCACCCTCCAAAATATATGTATACACACTTATATGAATACTTGAGACCACAGAATTTGAGAGGAGGTAGTGACAAGCTATATAAGTCATTACATAATTAGCTCCCAACCACACTGTTTTGACCTAAAATGATTTAGCACCATCTATGTAGGTCTAGAAATAGCAATTTAAGGCTAAAAACTGAATTATCAGTTCCTCTATATATGAAAACGAGGTCTTGGAGAGTATATAGTATTCCATGGTATGGTTATAGAATAGTTTATTTGCATATTCCTTTATGTATGAACGTTTGGGTGATTTCTGCTTTATCTCTATCATAACCATTTTTGCAGTGAAAATTGTTGATTTATCTTTGCTCATATGTGTTAACATTTCCATAAGATACTGTGGTGTGTTCAAAGCTTTAGACAAACTAAATTTAACAGAATTTAATTGAGCAGCCCCTGAATTGGGCAGTCCCTGAACCAGAATAGGTTCAGAGAGGCTCCATCACAGCTGCATGGTCAAAGAATATTTATGGATGGAAAAAGGAAAGTGATGTACAGAAAATGGAAGTGAGGTACAGAAACAGTCATATTGGTTATAGCTTGGTGTCTGCCTTATTTGAGCATCATTTACACAGTTGGCCACCTTTGGCTGAAACTTAGTGATTGGCACAAGAGTAGGTTATGGTCTGTTCATACATTTAGTTAGGTTTCAGTTCACTAGTGCAGAGAAACCTTTAGGCTGAACTTAATTTTGAGAGGTTGACCAGAACCTTGCACATTGATGTCGTTCTGTCACCATCATAAATATACTTATTCAGTCTCAAATCCCACTGGGAAATAACAGAATGGTGGATTTTGTGTGGTGGGAAGAAGGATGTCAGGTAACTGTTAAGTGTTAGGGCAGAGGAGACCTTGTGTTAGATTCTCCTGTTTATAGGAGAAAAATAAACCCTAGTCTGTTTGGGACCACTTTGCTTCCTTAGAGTTTTGGCTTGATTATGTTGCATTTAGCATGAGTGACTCCATATTGGTTTGGTGTGTTCTACTGGGGCCTGGTGCACAAGCTCAGTCCAAAACAATGACCTCCCATAGTTTTGTTTTAAAATTGCCCCCTTTTGATCAGGCACTCACTTAGGTGAGTGTGACCAAAACTTAGGGCCTTAGTGCCACTCACAGTTACTATGATTTTCGGTTTCCCATCTCAGCATGTCTTTCATAGGTTACAGTTTACTTACAGTTACACATTTCTTTTGAGTTTTTGTCATTCTAGTTGAAGAGAGACCATTTGACATTTTAGGGATGCTTGCATGCAAACATTTAAAAACTTTTGAGAGAATACAGTACACCAGGGAGACTATTATCATGACTATATAAGGATGGTAATACCACAAGTTTGGTGTATGCTCCTTAGCCAGGGTCCTCATGAACCAAACCAACTAAAATCAAATAGATCAAAGAATGAACTAGATAAAGAGTCTGCTCATTTTAACCAAGCAACCTTTTTGTTAATCTTCTACAAAGCATTGCCTCATTTATCCCAAACCATGGAGAAAGAGACCTCAAAATTAATGCCCATCCAGAAGGGTGAAGACTGCCTGGCAGTTTTCTCTTTAACCTATGATGTTGGTTCAGAGGAGTAGACTAATGTTCTGTGTCTGATTACAAAGTGCCAAAGGTACCATTAAAATTTCTCACCCACATTGGCCCTTTATCTTGAGATAAAAGGTTGTCTGTGAAGTCCTCCACAAATAAAAGTATACATCATGAGTGTACACAGGGAGACCTCCTTTTCAATTCTATTGTTTGTAGAGGCATAAGCAAGGAAAAAGTTGAGAGATGAGAGTCTCATGGTAGCAGAGAAGTCTTCATCTGTGATCTTGGGAAAAAGCTGTCCATGCTAGGATGCTGTCTGCTTCTGGGGAGAAACTTTCCTGGTTAACTTTACCTTAAGGTCTCCAATGTGTATAGAGTTCCAAGAGTCTAGAGAAGCCCTTTTGAGTTGAGATTACGAACCCAAGGTTCAAGGTCCCGAAGTTTTGCTGTAGTGTACATTGCAAAGACAGTCTTTCTCTGATGATGATCTCTGGATATCCAGTCTCCAGGTTCTAGATTGTGAAGGGGCTGATTGTCCTCAGTCAGTGGACCATGAAAAGCTTTCTTTTTACCTGGTGAAAACACGCTTTGGCATAATGCATTAAACCTTGCAGTATTTACTCATATCAGAGTTTAGTAGTGGAATATACATGAGGTTCTATTGTTAGGCGCATAGGCCTTGTAGTGACTTTTTTATAAAGGGTCAACTTATGTTTCCACTCTAAGTGGATCTGATTGGCATCAATCTGCAATACCTTTTTACCAAGGCAATCTAGTCAGTTCAGTTAGCTTTACCTAATGCTATTTTACCTGTAATTCCTTGTTTAACTATTTTACAACTTGTTCAACACAAGTTGAAACAAGTACCTCTATCATTGGAGATTGCTCAAGGAATGGCCATGTAGAAAACACATTTCCTAATAGCCTTTTAGCTACTGTTATGGTATCAGCCCTTTTACGTGGGAAATAGTTTTTTTTTTTTTTTTTTTTGAGACAAAGTCTTGCTCTGTTGCCCAGGCTGGAGTGCAGTGGCATGATCTTGGTTCACTGCAACCTCTGCCTCCTAGGTTCAAGCAGTTCTTGTGCCTCAGCTTCCTGAGTAGCTGGGACTACAGGCACATGCCATGAGGCCTGGCTATTTTTTTTTGTATTTTAGTAGAGACGGGGTTTCACCATGTTGCCCAGGCTGGTCCTGAACTCCTGAACTCAGGCAGTCCGCCCGCCTTGGCTTCCCAAAGTGCTAGGATTACAAGCGGTGAGCCACTGTGCCTGGCTACATGAGAAAGATTCTGTACCACCAAAAAACATACATTGAAAATGACAAGTGAAGAAAATACCTCTATAAATGTTTAAATGGCCCATTGGGCAGAAATACAGCTGAAGTTTTTATTATCTTCCCAGGATTGGTTATGGGTTTGACAAACCAAACATTGGTCGTAAACCATTTTTGCATTTAGAACATTCGCCCCCCCACACACACATTTATAGTCAATTGAGATTACTTAATCTCTTTTATGATGAGTCACCGACTGCAGAGCTTTTAATAATGGAAGCTTTGAGGACTCAAGTCCATGGATAACATTGGACTTAATATCCTCCTAAATACTAATTTTGTCTCTCCAATTTAGATGCATAGCACTGTTTATTAGAATGAGTTATAGGCAATTTGACTTTGGACCATGGAGTTCATTCAAATTGCATATCTAAACAATGTTAGTATTAGCAGATTTAGCATGAAAATCTGGCAAGGTATTTTCTTGGTATTCAATTAATTTTTGTCCTGCTTGGGTTAGCAGTTTTAGAAACTGGCCAGTGTTTACATTAGAGTTCTGGGACCTCTTCAGTCCAAATGTCAATATCCTAAAGTTATCAGAAACCTGTATTTAAGAGTGCCTGTCGCAAGGCATGGTGGCTCACGCCTGTAATCCCAGTGCTTTGGGAGGCCAATGGGGGTGGATCACGAGGTCAAGAGATCAAGACCATATGGCCAACATGGTGAAACCCCGTCTCTACTAAATATACGAAAATTAACTGGGTGTGGTGGCGCACGTGCGCCTATAGTCCCAGCTACTCTAGAGGCCGAGGCAGGAGAATTGCTTGAATCCGGGAGGTGGAGGTTGCAATAAGCTGAGATCGCGCCACTGCACTCCAGCCTGGCGACACAGTGAGACTCCATCTCAAAAAAAAGAAAAAAACCAATAAAAAAAAGAAAAAAAAGTGCTGTCAAAGTCCTTTCCATCCTTCTCATGAACCTCCTTGAAGACACTAGGATTTTGCTTGCCTGTGAAGTTTTCAGAAACTGCATCAGAATTAAGCAGTTAATTGTGGAAACAACTGAAAATGATCATAGTTAGAATTGACAAGGAAATTTGGTTATTTCTGTGGCCTACAATTTAACATAGTAACTATAATTATGACTGATAGCATATGCCCAGACATACCAGAATTGTGGGAGTCTTACAGAATTTTGGAACATATATTAATAACATTCATAATAAAAATATAACTCAAAGTTCAACATCGTTTCTTATTTGACAGTGCTTCTTTTTTTCTTTCTTTTTTTTTTTTTTTGAGACAGGTTCTTGCTCTGTTGCCCAGACTGGAGTGCAGTGGTCCAATCTCGGCTCACTGCAACTTCCACCTCCCAGGTTCAAGCGATTCTCCTGCTTTAGCTTCCCGAATAGTTGGGATTACAGGTGCGCCACCATGTGTGGCTAAATTTTGTAGTTTTAGTAGAGACGGAGTTTCACCATGTTGGCCAGGCTGATCTCGAACTCCTGGCCTCAGGTGATCCACCCACGTCGGCCTCCCAGAGTGCTGGGATTACAGGTGTGAGCCACTGCAACTGGCAGTGCTTCTTACGTAACTTAACATACCAAATAATTCCGTATGTCTTTTTTTTTTTGAGGTGGAGTCTTGCTGTGTTGCCCAGGCTGGAGTGCAGTGGCACTATCTCGGCTCACTGCAACTTCCACCTCCCTGGTTCAAGCAATTCCCCTGCCTCAGCCTCCCGAGTAGCTGGGATTACAGGTGCACACCACCACGTCCAGCCAATTTTTTTTGTATTTTTAGTTGAGACGGGGTTTCACCATGTTGGCCAGACTGGTCTTGAACTCCTGACCTCAGGCAATCCGCCCGCCTCGGCCTCCCAAAGTGCTGGGATTTCAGGCGTGAACCACCGCACCCGGCCCTGTCTTTCTTTTTTTTTTTGAGACGAAGTCTCATTCTTGTCCCCCAGGTTAGAGTGCAATGGCAAGATCTCGGCTCACTGCAACCTCCGCCTCCCGGGTTCTCCTGTCTCAGCCTCCCAAGTAGATGGGATTATAGGCACCTGCCACCACACCCAACTGATTTTTGTGTTTTTAGTAGAGATGGGGTTTCACCATGCTGGCCAGGCTGGTCTCGAACTCCTGACCTCGGCTGGTCCGCCCACTTCGGCCTCCCCAAGTGCTGGGATTACAGATGTGAGCCACCGCACCCAGCCCCCGGCCTTGTCTTTCTTTTGGATGCTGCAGAGGCCCTCTGTAGCATCCCAAAGTTGGAGGTAAAAAAAAAAAAAAAAAAAAAAAAAGCTGGTGCAGTGGCTCACGCCTGTAATCTCAGCACTTCACGAGACTGAGGCAGGCGGATCACGAGGTCAGGAGTTTGAGAGCAGCCTGGACAATATGGTGAAACCCTGTCTCTATTCAAAATACAAAAATTAGCTGGGCATAGTGGCACACGCCTGTAGTCCAAGCTACTCAGGAGCCTGAGGCAGGAAAATTGCTTGAACCCGGGAGGTGGAGGTTGCAGTGAGCTGAGATTGCACCATTGCACTCCAGCCTGGGTGACAGAGCAAGACTTCATCTCAAAAGAAAAAAAAAAAAAAAAAGGATCCAAAATAGGATTACAGGTTGCTGTAAAATAAGTCATTCATTTAGCCAAAGTGATAATAAAAAGATTTTTAAAGCAAAAACCTTTACTCTTTGATAGATAGGAGACTTAGTTTTCCAAACATTCAAAGGACCTAAGAAAGATAGCCTAAGACAGAACCTCTCTTTCTTTCATCTCTCCTTTTTATTTTTTGCAGTTTACTCAAAATATGAGCAGAAATATTTTAGTGTCTTATTACTACTACACAAAATTTTTGCTTAAAAGAGAAAATCGAATTTTACTTTTGTATTAGTGTGCTGTTGATACTAAAGCTAATTTTATTTTTTAATCTAAAGACATTTTTACTATAAACATAATACAAATAAAAACTAAAATATTGAGAAAAGACAAAGTCATCCATTTACTGCCCTCCAATCCTACTATAACCACAGTTAGTAATTTACTTTGTCATCTTTTTTTTTCGTTCTTTATTTCTTTTTTTGAGACAGGGTCTCACTCAGTCACTCAGGTTGGAATGCAGTGGTGCAATCATGGCTCACTGCAGCTTTGATCTCTCTGGGCTCAGGTAATCCTCCCAACTCAGCCTCCTGAGTAGCTGGGACCACAGGTGCACACCACCATGCCTGGCTAATTTTGTATTTTTTGTAGAGATGGGGTTTCACCGTGTTGCCCAGGCTGGTGTCATTGTTTTATTATATTTTTGGTGTATTCTTTGCAGCCATGGTTACACCCATTCATACACTTTTGTATCTTACAGTTTTTATTTAATATGACATTTTCTTATGTTTTTAATAATATTCATTACTAACTTTTTTTTTTTTTTTTTTTTTGAAATGGAGTCTCACTCTGCTGCCCAGGCTGGAGTGCAGTGGCACAATCTCGGCTCACCACAGCTTCCGCCTCCTGGGTTCAAGCCATTCTCCTGCCTCAGCCTCCCAAGTAACTGGGGCTGCAGGTGTATGCCACCATGCCTGGCTAATTTTTGTATTTTTAGTAGAGACAGGGTTTCACTCTGTTGGCCAGGCTGCTCTCAAACTCCTGACCTCGTGATCTGTCTGCCTCAGCTTCCCAAAGTGCTGGGATTATAGGCGTGAGCTACTGCCCCTGGCCTTTTTATTACTTATTTTTAAAAATTTAATGTCATTTAATTTTTTTCTGTAACCCAAGACAGTACTGACATTACCAATATTTGATGAGTATATAATGTGCCATTCATATATATCTGTTTGTTGACTATTTCCTAGATCAGGGGATGGCAAACTGTGGCCCCACATTTGTAAGTAAAGTTTTATTGGAACACAGCCATGCTCATATTGTTTACATATTGTCTGTGACTGCTTTTTTGCTACAACAGCAGTGTTGACAAGTTATGACAGACAGTATAGTTTGCAAAGCCTAAAATATTTACTTTCTGGCCCTTTATAGAAAAAGTTTGCTGACCCCTGCCCTAAACTTTTAAGTGGTTTATAATTTGGCCTATTAAAAGTAACATTCACTTTGGTAGGCTAAGGTGAGCAGATCACCTGAGGTCAGGAGTTTGAGACCAGCCTGGCCAACATGGCGAAACCCTGTCTCTACTAAAAATACAAAAATTAGCTGGGCATGGTGATGCCTGCCTATAATCCCAGCTACTAGGGAGGCTGAGGCAGGAGAATCGCTTGAACCTGGGAGGCGAAGGTTGCAGTGAGCCAAGCTCGTGCCACTGTACTCTAGCTTAGGCGACAGAGCGAGACTGCCTCAAAAAAAAAAGAAAAAAGTTCCAAGATACCACTTGGAACATCCTTGTGCATATAAGTTTTCATACTCTGGACAACTTAATTGGGAAATGTTAACAAAAGTAGAATAATTAGATCTAATTAATAAAGATGTTTTTAAGGCTGATAGTGTCCCACACTATCTGTCTTGTAATATTCTAGCTACTACATTATAAAGGTGGTGGTAAGAAGAGAAAGGAGGGTTCTTGTAGGTAGCACTTCTCTGTTCCTTATTCTAGACATGTAAGTTTATACTCTCAATGAACATATTTTTGGTTTTAATTTAAAGTCACCCCCAGAAAAGTAATAGTAATTGCAGCGGGAACACCAATTGGAAGAAAGCTTGTACTTTCTACTGGGGATGAAAAAGTAGGCAGAAGTAAACTCTCCAGGTGACCAAGCTGTATATGAAATGCCATTTCAAGCTAGCTGTAGTGGCCAAAAGACACTGGGAGAGTTGAGTAAGAGAAAGAGGTGGCAGTTTCCACACTGAGTGAGCTGCGGCAGCAGTGAACACAGAGGCAGCTGTGAGTGTGAATGATAGACATGAGTCTGTACAACTGTAGTTAAACTGTCTCCAGATAAGAAAATTCTAGGGCAACTATCCTATATTTTTGAAGAAAAAACAATTCTATCTGGGGAAGTTTTAATCTTCAGAAAGAAAAACTTACGGAATGGGAAAATCAACCCTATCTAAACCAACCCTGAGTAGTCAACCCAGGTCAACTCTGAGTATCTCTGAGGTGAAAGATGAAGCACGCTGATGGGTCTCAAATCCAGTCTTGAATGAATAAAATACGCATCAGGGAAGCATAGATGTCATCTTCTAAGGCAAGCATTCTGAGGATCTGGCAGTATAAATCCATCAATTAATTTATAATATAATTGGACACCACTATGGCCAAAGTAAAGGACGCGGGCAAATCTGGATCACCTTACAATTTCCAAGATGCGTTCGAGATCCCCCTTGTCCTGTTACGGCTACGGGAAGCAGTGATGGGAGTAGGCACCACAGTCTGTAACCCTTCCCCTTCAGTCTCAGTACAGACAAAGCAGATGAGCTGGGGCTGTGGTACAATCTCACACAGTTTACTTCATGCTAGTTTTTACGCTCCGTGAGATCCAGGTAAACTGAGAATGCTATGCATCTCCTACATCTAACTACATCATTTCTAAATACTGAGAAATATTTTGGCCAGGCGCGGTGGCTCACGCCTGTAATCCCAGCACTTTGGGAGGCCGAGGCGGGTGGATCACGAGGTCAGGAGATGGAGACCATCCTGGCTAACACGGTGAAACCCCGTCTCTACTAAAAATACAAAAAATTAGCTGGGCGTGGTGGTGCGCGCCTGTAGTTCCAGCTACGTGGGAGGCTGAGGCAGGAGAATGGCGGGAACCCGGGAGGCGGAGCTTGCAGTGAGCCGAGATCGCGCCACTGCACTCAAGCCTGGGCGATAGAGCGAGACTCCGTCTCAAAAAAAAAGAAATATTTTAAGTTTTAATACTTAGAAGTATTTTAAGTTACTGTAAAGACTTTGAAACTATAACACAGGTACCCTCCCCCGTGATGTTTTTCCTAGTCATCCTGGGTCTCAAGTAGCTACATGGCATCCAAGATAGGCAGGGCCTGTCTGAGGCCTGAATTTACTCACCAGCAGTAGACCTCATGACAGAAGACAGAAATGGGAAGACAATGCCTGGAGGATGGAACCCTCCCAGAATAGCCAGGAGGCAAACCTAGGGCAGGGGAAAAGGGGCTATGTTGGGCTTGATTCTGCCTTGCAGCTGGTGGCCTAGGCATTGAGAATGTGTCCTCGTGCCTCACTGTGGGCATACATCCAGACCTCTGACTCCAGAGGCTCAAAACCAAAAACAGTCAAATCAAGCAAGTATCAAATTATATTTAACTGATAATTTTGAAGCCATTTCTATTTTACTAACAATTTAAAACTACCTTTATTTGCTAAATATTACATACATGTAACACATATAGACACACAGACACAAAGACAGGAGCAGATATTATAGCTTTCATAAAGAATTCTCATTTGCTGGCTTTTAAATAGTTTTTCTTTTCTCCATTCAGACTGTCATTCTATTACCTGTTTCATTGCCCTAAGCGGTTGTTAGCTAGGCAACCTTAAATTTGCATTTCTTGTCCGGGCGCGGTGGCTCAAGCCTGTAATCCCAGCACTTTGGGAGGCCGAGACGGGCAGATCACGAGGTCAGCAGATCAAGACCATCCTGGCTAACACGGTGAAACTCCGTCTCTACTAAAAAATACAAAAAACTAGCCGGGCGAGGTGGCGGGCGCCTGTAGTCCCAGCTACTCGGGAGGCTGAGGCAGGAGAATGGCGTGAATCCGGGAGGCGGAGCTTGCAGTGAGCTGAGATCCGGCCACTGCACTCCAGCCTGGGCGACAGTGCGAGACTCCGTCTCCAAAAAAAAAAAAAAAAAAAAAATTTTGCATTTCTAATGGGACAACTCATAGGTGAAATAAGGCAGAAAATTTATATCTCAAAAGCACAACCTAAGACTTTAGGCGTACATATTGTGCCATCATTTGCTCAAACCAAGGAAAAAATGGTGTAAGTAAAATTTCAGTTAAGATGTCCAGAAAAGGAGCTTAAACAAAGGTTTGACTTGTTACATAATTTTAAAACTATGATAAAAGTTTCTAATATACACAGGCAGACACCCTTACAAATGGGGATTTCTTTATAGATGTAAATTTATTTTACAGAAGAATTTCAGGATAGCCAGTTAAAGGCCAGAAAGATGTATTTTAGTTGGGTAGGTGGTTTATTTAACTTAGCTGCTGTTTCTTAGCTACTGAGTTCGGGGTAGATGGAGCCCATTGAGGAATAGGGCAAAGAAAGCGTTACTCTGTGCTTGGACTCAGACTGGATAGATCTAAAAAAGAAGCAAGTCTGCTTTACCCACTGGTTTACATTTTATAAACATTTTATCCAGGATATCTTTATTTTCACCCTTGAGGCAGGATAGTATCTATGCCAAAAGGTTAGCAGATTTAATTTTTCTTGTCAGTTATTCACCTAAGCTTTTTATTTGCCTTTTTTTTTTTTTTTTTAAAAAAAAGAAGGTTTGCCTCTGTGTAATCACAAAGGCGCAATCACAGCTGATTTGCAGCTTTTACCTCCTGGGCTCAAATGAATTTCCCACCTCGCTTCCCGAGTGGCTGGAACTACAGGTGTGCACTACCATATCCAGGTGATTTTTAATTTTTTGTAGAGAGGAGATCTCACTGTGTTACATAGGCTTGTCTTGAACTTCTGTGCTCAAGCGATCTTCCTGCTGTGATCTCCCAAAGTGCTGGGATTACAGGCACGAGCCACCACACCTGGTCTTATTTGCCTTTTGTGAAGAGTCTTTTAATAAAGCAATTAAAATATTGAAATGTTTTTAGAAGCTTCTGCACATCAGTAGGCATCCTTGGAGACTAATTCAGGAGCCCTCATTTTCAAGTGCTGTGTTCATTAGGAACGGTCCATTGTAATTTTAAGTTACTAAGATTTTGCCATTTCTGTAAGTAGTTACTACTTCTGGGGCCTAATATTTATACATTCTACCTTCTAGCTGGAAGGTAGAATACTGTGTTCTTCTGATACTAATGATCCAATATTTCCCTTGAATCCTGGATTTGGTCCTCAGATCCCCTTGATCAATTTAGTTAATGATTTTTCCCTACCTAAGGGTACAAGAAAAATAATGTAGAACATGAAAATCTCTGCAAATTTCTGAAGTTTGCACCCCCTGTAATATTACCATTTACTGCTAGTTTCTGCCTGACCCTGGACATCTGCGGCCTCTTAACTGAATCCCAGTCAGTTAATTATCAGATCCAATCCAATCATGGGCCCAGTCCAGTTTCTGTTGCGACTTCCAAACCCAGTTTGGATCAGTAGTTTGCTCAAACTCAGTTCCAAACACAAATCTGTTGAGCTTCAGAATCTCAGCGAGAACTTACTCATGATATCAGTTGCTTCCAGAAAGCAATGGACAAAGTGAATCTGAGGGGTACCTTGCTTGGTCACTCCATGCTCCTGGGCATGCCATCTATTGAAAACCTTAGACATACTAAACTTAACAGAGTTTAATTGAGCAAAGAATGGTTCACAAATGGGTAGCCGGGGAACCAGAATAGGTTCAGAGAGGCTCTGGTGCAGTCCCATGATTGAAGATTTATGGACACAGAAAGGAAAGTCATATACAGAAAACAGAGGTGAGGTACAGAAACAGCCAGATTTGTTACAGTTCAGGCATTTGGAGTATCTGAACATAGTTTGAACAGTTGGTTGCCTTTAATTGGCTGAAACTCAGTAATTAGCACAAAAGTAGGTTACGGTCTGTTTATACATCTAGTTAAGTTTCAGTTCACTGTGTACAGAGAAACCTTTAGGCCAAACTTAAAATATGTAAGGAGGTGGCTTTAGGCTAAACTTAATTTAACAAATGTTATATGTATTGGTTTTCATCCATGGTTCCTGGCTTGTAACTCCCATAGCCCTTGTTAAAGTCTTTTTGTTACAATGTTGGGTGTGTCAGGTCTCATGGGCAGGCCTCAGGAAACAGAATTTCTCAGACCTTCTCCCACCCATCTCTCATCTGTCCCAAGACAAGACCCTATAATCTTCCCTGCCTTTCTGATTGGGAGTTTAAGGCCCTCCTCAGAAGGTGTCCCACCTTATCCTTGGAGGAAGGAATGCTGATATTTTGAAATTTTCATAAAAACCCAGGAGCACTAGGTTCCAAGAGCTTCTGAATGGCTCAACACATGGAGGTTCTTGGAGGGTGGCCTGCACAGGAAGGGCATAGAAGCCCTGTGCCTCTTCCCCCATACCTCACCCTGTGCATCTCTTTATCTGTAATATCCTTTACAATAAACCAGTAAATGTTAAGTAAGTGTTTCCCAAAGTTCTGTGAGCCCTCCAGCACAAACCCAAAGAGGGGGTCGTGGGAACCCCAACTTGAAAGCCGGTAAGTCAGAAGTTCCAGAGGTCTGGACTTGAAACTGGTATGTTTGTTTGTTGGCAGGGCAGTCTTGGGGACTGAGCCCTCATCCTGGGGGATCTGACGCTATTTCCTGGTAGTGTTGGAACTGATTTGGAGGACACCCAGTTGGTGTCCACTGAAGAATTAGCACGCATTTGGTCACAGAAGACTTCGGTTGATGACCATTGTAGTAGTATGAGAGAAAAAGAAAAACAGTTCGAGAGTTTTTCCAAAACAAACACCTAGAAATGAAATTACTAGATTAAAAGTATTCAGAGTTTACATTAAAAATAAAAATGGCTGTATTTCCCTACAAGAATGTGATACCATTTGAGATTCATCAGAAATGTGTGAGAATAATCTGTCCACTTATCAGCACTGGATAGCAGTTGTTTTTATTTTTTGTTTAGTTAATTTGCTGGATGAAAAATATTTCATTGATTTAAGTTGATTATCTTTGATTTCTAGTGAGATTGTGCATCATTTTATTTGACATCTTGTATTCTTGTAATGTGTGCAGTATATATTATTATTATTATTATTATTTTTTTTTTTTTGAGACAAGGTCCCCACCTGTCGCCCATGCTGGAGTGCCATGGCGCAATCTTGGCTCATTGCAACCTCTTCCTCCCTGGCTCAAGCGATTCTCCAGCTTCAGACACCTGAGTAGCTGGGACTACAGGCTTGCGTCACCATACCCAGCTACTTTTCTTTTTTGTATTTTTTGTAGAGACAGGGTTTTGCCATGTTGGTCAGGCTGTATAGTACATATATTTAAACTTTTTTTTTTCTCTTAATGATTTGAAGGAACTCTTCTTACATGTTATTAGTTTTTCCTCCCAGTATGCAATTTGCTATTTGATTTTGTTTATGATATTGTTTTATAAAAGCTTAAAATTAGTATACAGTGAAATCTTTTCATTTTTTTTTCTTTATAAGGGTCTGGATTTTTTATCCTGTTTGGTACAAATTTTCTTCACCCAAATATACCAATTTTTTTTTCTTAAATAAAAACATTCTTTCCTTTTAGCTCTGTTATAGAACTGAACTTGGGTCTGCTCGCCTGGCACAATAAGGACATAAACACACTGAGGTTTTGCAGCAGTAGAAAGGAAGGCATTTATTTTCAGGATGCGGTGCAAAGAGGACCAGGGAGCTAAATGCTTAAATCCTGACCTCCCTGATGATTTGCAGGTAAGGGTTTTTAAAGGCAGGGGTAAATTTCTGGATTGCAGAAGTTACAGGCAAAATCGTAAACCATACATGGAGGGTTACACATTGATTTTGGCCTAAAAGAGTTGGATATCTTGAAGCAGTGATATATAGCTCATGGGTATAGTAGAAGATTTTCTGATTTGCCTCCTTTCCTTTAAGGAGGCAAAGCTTTGTCTAAAAATTTGAGATCAGCAGAAAAGAATGTTAGCACTGGCTTGTGGGTATAACTTTCCCCAGGCCCCTCAGAAAGGAATTTAGAACAAAGAAGGAGAGTCAGAGTTCAGTCCCCAGTTCCTCTATATATGAGGTTGCTGTGCTGGCAGATCCTTTTGGTATGGGCCCAGGTTTCTGAAAAACAACTGGAGACATGTTAAGATGTTTAGTTTATATAGGGAAGCAAACATTCTTGTGACTCTTAATTTCCTTGGCTATTTTTGTTGTTGTTGTTAGAGATGGGGGGTCTCGCTCTGTTGCCCAGACTGGTCTTGAACTCCTGGCCTCAAGTGATCCTCCCACTTTGGCCTCCCAAAGAGTTAGGATTACTGGTGTCAGCCATCATGCTGGGCCAGCTTGGCTATTGTTACTATTACCTGCATGTTTATCAAGTTGCACATTTATTTTTCAGGACTAGCTAGGTGCCTGAAGTTTCCCTTGAAATAACTCGATTTTCCTTTTTTCTATGCTTAGGGTCCCTGCATCATCTCAATTCCCCATCTTTTGTCACCTGTCAATCCTGTGGGGTACTGGGGTACAGACTGCTCTGCCTACTTCCTGTTGAATTGGGGCAAAGATTGAGGACTAGGATATGAGGATAGTAAGTTTCTTTTTTTTATTTTTATTTTTATTTTTTGAGATGGCGTCTTGCTCTGTCACCCAGGCTGGAGTGCAGTAGCATGTTCTCAGCTCACGGCAACCTCTGCCTCCTGGGTTCAAGCGATTCTTCTGCCTTAGCCTCCCGAGTAACTGGGACTACAGGCGTGCACCACCACGCCTGGCTATTTTTTGTATTTTTAGTAGAGACAGAGTTTCATCATATTGGCCAGGCTGGTCTTGAATTCCTGACCTTATGATCCGCCCGCCTCGGCCTCCCAAAGTGCTGGGATTACAGGCATGAGCCACCGCCCCCTGGGCCGAAGATAGTAAGTTTCTAGCACAGAATTCAAAGTATCCATGAATCCCAGGCATGGCACCATGGTGCTGAACTGTCTTTATTTGTATTAGTCACTGCCTTATTACATTTTAACACACATTTGGTTTTGATATAAAGCACAAGAAAAATTAGCAAGATTGATATGTGTAACTTCAGCAATCCAGAAAACATGAATTGTATTCCATGAGGAATCCAAGAAAATAAAGAAGAAAACCAGTCCTTAGGGACCAACAGGGAGACCTGTTGTAACCAGGTGACTTGTTCTCTAATTTATCTTAGATGAGTTTCTACCTCAGCAGATTCATTTATATAAGTATAGCATGTGGTATTTACTACCATACCCACTCTTCCCTGCTTGGCTAAGATGTAATCTAAAGCTATCCTATTATCTTAAGACACCTGAGCCAATGAATTAATTCTTTTCTGCTAGGCAGCTATTGCTGCTGAAGTTTCCTTAGCAAGAATTCCTAAAGTAAGGGAGAGATTTCTAATCATGTGCTCACCTCATAGGACGCCACTCCCCACCGAAGTAACAAAGTCCATCCAAAGAAATAACCCACCTCCATCTTTTTAGTACCTGGGCAAGAATAGATTTGTGGATCCCAAAGTGAGTATGTGGACTTGTTTACTTTTAATGAGTTAATTTGCTTGGAGCTAAGATATGGGACTTCTGACATGTTTAGAGAGTAGGCTTCTAAGGAGGGAGTAGGGCTATTGCTCCTCAAGAGGCAAAATCAAGTAAGCCTTTTATATAGAGGCAGAGTCTCATGATTTCTGGCAAATTTGTTTGAGATAGCTTCAAGTGAAGGGACTTCCAAAATAAAGGAATTCTTTTGTATAATATTCTTTTTTTTTTTTTTTTTTTTTGAAACAGTCTCCCTCTGTCACCCAGGCTGGAGTGCCATGTCTTGGCTCACTGCAACCTCTGCCTCCTGGGTTCAAGCAATTCTCCTGCTTCAGCCTCCTGAGTAGCTGAGTTTACAGGCCCACGCCACCACGTTTGGCTAATTTTTTTGTATTTTAGTAGAGACGGGGCTTCACCGTGTTGGTTAGGCTGGTCTCAAACTCCTGACACTGTGATCCACCCATCTCAGCCTCCCAAAGTGCTGGGATTACAGGCACGAACCAACGTGCTTGGCCAGGAATTCTTTTACGTAATATTCTGAAAGGGGCCCTCAGAATATGACAATTGAAGGAACTTCAGTATTATTGTTCTATTAACTGGGTCGGATGACATATCTTTAGATTTTGTGTCTTGTCAACGTCTGAGAAATTCTAATTATAAAATTGCCCTTTTAATTTGGGAGGATGAAAGTCCGCAAGGAAGCATAACAAAAAGGCAATTATATTTATAGTTCAGTGTGATCACCTGGAGTATTTAAGACCCCAGGGCAGCACATAGAATTTGCTAAGCCAGTAGTAGACAGAGAAAATAAGAAAAGTGGCCAGGTGCGGAGGCTCACATAAAAGACTATAAACTATGTAAAACTATAAAAAAACTATACATAAAACTATAAAAAACTATATATGTAGTTTAAACTATAAAACTATATATATAAAAAAACTATATAAACTAGTTTTAAAGCCTCATATATATGTTATATATAATTATGTATATATAGTTATACAACTTTATATATAGTTGTATATATAGTTATATACACATACACACACAAATATGGCCTAAATATTAGTTTTAATTAGACTTTTCACTATAGAGTTCTTAAAAAAATATCCTTTCAAATCTCTTACTGTCAGATTTTTAGCTGGGACAAACAGTTGACATTTCTGGCTTTTGAACTCTTTTTCACCCCAAAGATATTCTCCCCCATGAAACTAAGAAGGCTTAGCCAGGGTTATGACTTCAACAAGGATACGTGAGGTCTCGAAAGAGGTGGAAAGCAGCTTTCACAAGATTCAGAGCTGCCCCAAAGACAGCTTAAAGAAAGGAAAATTTTGTCAGCCATAAATGGAGTACAGACCACATTTCTGTTTGACCATATTCTCTAGAGCTTCAGTTTCTCAGCTGACCATGCACACACAAAACCTGTACCAAAAAACATACCAAAAAACCTGTAGGCTGCCCCCTGCACAGACGGAGGACAGGAAATCAAAAGCTGCCCATAGAAGGAAAAAGGAATGATAAATGGCAAAAGTCACACAAATATCAAACCAAAAACTGATGTGTTTCCTGGCTGGGAATTCAACCCAGGGAGCCTCAGTGCTTTACCACTGCTGTTCCTGGAGGGGATCTAAAGCAGGCAGTTTTGAGCTTGCAAAGGATTTTAACCTTGTTTTAGGTGAGATATTTGTTCTTTAATTTAGTCAAGTGAATTCTCAAGGCTAGTCACGACACTATTAAGTGTCCTTTGTAAAATTTGTTTAGAAAATATATTTTTTTGTAAAATCAATTGTTTAGAGAGATGCCCGAGATTATTTTAAAATTTATGGGTCCAGTTTAAAGATTCCCCTTTTCAGGCTTTCTTTTGAAGTCTAAAGAATATTGTGGCCAAGCATTACTGCAATAAAAAAAAAATCTTTTTTTTTTTTTCCTTGGACCCTAATCTAAAAATGCCCCAATTCTGCAGAATACACCCTAATGGGCTACAAAGGAAATAGAACTTGTGTTTCTCAAATGAAACAAAACCCTGGCCAAGGCATTAAAAGTTTGTCACAAAATCTAGGTGACAAACCTTTAATGTCTTGGCCAGGTGTTAAGTATTAAATAGATTTTCAAGCAAGCAAATCACAATCAAATTGCAAGTTTTCAAGGTTTCAGTCTTCATCTTTGGGGTATCTCCCACCAAATGCATTCTGATGAAGTAGAGCCCAGATTTGCTGAAGCAAGGCCAGATTTCCTGCTGAAAGGAAAAATACTATGGGGCTATCACCCATGAACCCACCACTTACCAAAAGACGTCTTCTCAGGTGATTTGTTTCTAATGCTGTGAAAGTAGAGCACCACAGGCCAACGGTGTCTGATTGCCCGCCAAATACACGGATCTGTCCCTGAATAAAATAATTCAGGCAGCTGCTGGATTGGGCCCAAGGGTGGCTGCGGCCAGGGACATATGTGCTACAGATGAGGCACCTACTCCAGACTTTTGTCCCTTTTTGGTTGCCAATGTCTAGAGAACCAAACCGGAGTCAGCTCACCCAGTGCAATAAGACCGGATATCCACACTAAGATTTTGCATTGGTAAGAAGGAAGGCATGGTGTTTATTTACAGGGTGTCAAGCAAGGAGGACCAGGTGACTAACCCTTAAATTCTGACCTCCCAGATGATTTGCAGGTAACAGTTTTTAAAGGCAGGGGTAAATTTATCAGGATAGCAGACGAGTTCAGTCCCCAGTTCCTCCTTATCTGAGGTCTGTGTGCCTGCAGATCCTTTTGCAGGTTTCTGAAAAACAACTGAAGAGACAGATGTTGAGATGTTATCTTTAGTTTCTGTAGGGAAGCAAACTTTCTCATGACTCTAACTTCCTTGGCTATTTTAAAGTTACTGTTACTTGCTTATCAAGTTGTATGTTTACTTTCCAAGGCTGGCTAGGTGCCAGAAATTCCCCTTGAAAGAACTCAAGATTTTCTTTTATTTCTATGCTTAGGGGCCCACAGGCCCTTAAGAGGTGTCCCTGTTCTGTTTCAGCTCTAAGTAATCTGAAATTTGTAAGTGTTGAAGGTAAGGTAGACATGGCTATTTTTTCCTCACTAAATGAATAGCCTGTTGTTTCAGCATCATTTGTTGAGTTGTGGTAGTAAATGGCATTGTAACAGTATTATATACACTGCTCTGTTTTTAGAACCTATTCTCTTTCATTGATCTGTTGGTGTACCTGTTAGTAGTTCAGCTTCATTTCAGTCACCTTAAAAGTCTGTATTTTTATTTATTAAGTGTTTTTTTTTTTTTTTTTTTTTTTTGAGATAGAGTCTCGCTCTGTTGCCCAGGCTGGAGTGCAGTGGTGCAATCTTGGCTCACTGAAACCTCTGCTTCCTGGGTTCAAGTGATTTTTGTGCCTCAGCCTCCAGAGTAGTTGGGATTACAGGCATGCACGACCACGCCTGGCTAATTTTTGTATTTTTAGTAGAGACAGGGTTTTGCCATGTTGGGCAGGCTGATCATGAACTCCTGGGCTCAAGGAATATGCCTGTCTCAGCCTCCCAAAGTGCTGGGATTACAGGTGTGGGCCACTACGCCCAGCCTAAAGTCTGTATTTTTATACCTGGTAAGGCAGTTCCTTCCCCTTGTTCTTCCTTTTCCTTCCTTCCTTCCTTCCTTCCTTCCTTCCTTCCTTCCTTCCTTCCTTCCTTCCTTCCTTCCTTCCTTCCTTCCTTCCTTCCTTCCTTCCTTCCTTCCTTCCTTCCTTCCTTCCTTTCTTTTTCTTTCTTTTCTTTCTTTTCTTTCTTTTCCTTCTTTTCTTTCTTTTCTTTCTTTTCTTGAGTCTCACTTTGTTGCCCAGGCTAGAGTGCAGTGACGCGATCTCGGCTCACTGCAAGCTCTGCCTCCCGGGTTCACGCCATTCTCCTGCCTCAGCCTCCCGCGTAACTGGGACTACAGGCGCCCGCCACCACGCCTGGCTAATTTTTTGTAATTTCAGTAGAGACGGGGTTTCCCCGTGTTAGCCAGGATGGTCTTGATCTCCTGACCTCGTGATCCGCCTGCCTCGGCCTCCCAAAGTGCTGGGAATACAGGCGTGACCCACCGTGCCCGGCCATCCTTTTCAAAATGTTCTTGGCATTTTTGTGGGTTTTAGTCCACATGAATTTTAGAATCAGTATGTCAAGTTCCACAAAAAAATCTTGTTGGGTTTTATTTATTTATTTTTAGACGGAGTCTCGCTCTGTTGCCCAGGCTGGAGTGCAATGGCGTGATCTCTACTCACTGCAAGCTCCGCCTCCCAGGTTCACGCCATTCTCCTGCCTCCGCCGTCCACGTTGCTGGCACTATAGGCGCCCGCCACCACGCCCGGCTATTTTTTTATTTTTTTATTTTTAGTAGAGACAGGGTTTCACTGTGTTAGCCAGGATGGTCTGGATCTCCTGACCTCGTGATCCGCCTGTCTTGGCCTCCCAAAGTGCTGGGATTACAGGCGTGAGCCACCGCCCCCGGCCCTTGTTGGGGTTTTTTTTATGGGAATTGCCTTGAATTTATAGATTAACTTGGAGGAAGAATTGGTATCTTTATAACATTGGATGTTGCCACCCAGTAATATAGTATGACTGTTTAGTGAGGTCTTTTATTTCACCTGTAAAGTTTTCTAGTTTTCCTAATGTTGGCTGTGTTTAGTGGTATTGAAAAGAATGTGTTCTAGTGTCATGCTACTTGGGGACTGACTAGTCCCTGCGAAGCCACGATAAGATTGGGCAAATAACAGACCTTTTTTTGTGCTTCAGTTTCCTTATCCATAAAATGGGAGTAACAACTCATTAGGATTGTTGTGAAGATTAACTGGGTTAAGACGTTTAAGTTAATACATTTAAAATGTGAGCTCTTGTTACTAGGTATGTTTATGCATTTTATAGTTTATATTGCTTTGGCCAAAGGGATTTGAAAAAAATCTTACTTATCTTTGATGTATAGGAAAGCTACTGATTTTTGTTTATAGTTCTTTGATTTTGGCTACTTTGCTGAACTCTGTTTAGTAGTAATAGTTTTTAGGTTTTGTTTTTGGTAATTCTCTTGCTTGTTCTAGGTAATAATATGTTTTGTAATGATTTGTTTTAGCTTTCAATATTTGTACCTCAATTATTTTTTATTTATGTACATTTTGCATATTTTTTCATTTATTAGGACCTCCAATACAATATTGAATAGTAGTGACGATAAAGGACATTTTGTTCATGACTGTCTTAAAATGGATTTGATGTTGATTTATAGAAGTGATCCTCCATAAAACTAAGGGCTTTATGTGTACTTAATTTGCTAAGGAGTGAGTTTTGTATTTTTGCAAAATCATTTTTATTGTCCAAATCATAAATGAATTTTTTTATTACAAAAGATTGAAAAAGTTTAAGAATTATAAAGTGTCGGCTGGGCGCAGTGGATCACTTGAGGTCAGGAATTCGAGACCAGCCTGGCCAACATGGTGAAAACCCCGTCTGTATTAAAAATACAAAAATTAACCAAGTGCGGTGGTGCATGCCTGTAGTCCCAGCTACTTGGGGGCCTAAGGCAGGAGAATCACTTTGAACCTGGGAAGTGGAGGTTGCAGTGAGCCGAGACCGCACCACTGCACTCCAGGCTGAGCGACAGAGTGAGACTTGGTCTGAAAAAAAAAAAAAAGAATTATAAAGTGTAAAAGATCTTTGTACCTCTCTTTACTTTTTCTCCTTTCCCCAGATATACATTACCATTACATTTGGTTTGCATACTTTTAGTTCTATTGTTGTACCTTTATATGCATTTAATGTATACATGTCGTACACATAGCTTTCATTTTTTTTAAACTGGGTGTTAGATTTTGTCTCATATTTTGTTTCATTAAGTAGATATTAAGTACCTACTATATATCAGGTCCCCTCCAGGCATTAACATTCTTTTGTTTATTCAACATCTGTTTCTTAAATGTTTGGTATATATATGCCTGGTGTTGTCCCAGGATATAGATGTGAAGGAAAGAAAAGCTCTGTCCTCAGAGATAACATTCTAATGTTGCAGGCAGAAAATAAAATCAAGTAATGATAAATGGTGCGAAGGAGGTTAAAGCAGGATAAAAGAGAATAGAAATGGGCGAAAGAGCTATTTTAGATAGTGTGGTCAGAGAAGGCATTTCTGAAAAGGGGACGTTTCTTTTCTTTTCTTTCTTTCTTTCTTTCTTTCTTTCTTTTTTTTTTTTTTTTTTGAGACGGAGTCTTGCTCTGTCGCCCAGGCTGGAGTGCAGTGGTGCGATCCTGGCTCACTGCAACCTCAGCCTCCCAGGTTCAAGTGATTCTCCCACCTCAGCCTCCTGAGTAGCTGGGACTACAGGCTCCCGCCACTACACCAGGCTAATATTTGTATTCTTAGTAGAGTGGGGGTTTCGCCATTGTTGGCCAGGCTGGTCTTGAACTCCTGACCTCAAGTGATCTGCCCGCCTCGGCCTTCCAAAGTGCTGGGATTACAGGTGTGAACCACTGCGCCCGGGTCAAAAGGGGACATTTCATGAAAGACTTGAAAGAGGTAGAGCAGTCAGGCAAATACTTTATCTGGGTCAAGAGCCCCTAAGACCAAAAGAACAGCAAGCACAAAGGCTTTGGACTGAGATTCTGTTGGCAGTGTTTAGGAAACAACAATAAAATCATTTGGTCAGAGCAAACAGAATGAAGGAAGAGTAGTGGGAAAGAAGGTTGGAGAGGTAAAGGGGAATGAGATTATATTGAGCATTGTATAGGCCACGGTAAGGATTTTGGATTTTAAGTATGGTGGGAAGCCAATGATGAATTTTGGAAAGGGAAATAGCCTTGTATTAGTTTGCTAAGGCTGCCATAACAAAATATCAAAGAAAGAGTAGCTTAAATAACAGCTATGGGGTCTAGAAGTTCAAGATCAAGCTGTCAGCCTATTTGGTTTCTTTCTTTCTTTTTTTGAGATGGAGTCTTGCTCTGTCGCCCTGGCTGGAGTGCAGTGGCACAATCTCGGCTCACTGCAGCCTTCGCCTCCTGGGTTCAAGCGATTCTCCTGCCTCAGCCTCCCGAGTAGCTGAGATTACAGGCACGTGCCGCCATACCCGGCTAATTTTTTGTATTTTTAGTAGAGATGGGGTTTCACCATGTTGGCCAGGATGATGTTGATCTCCTGACCTCATGATCCGTCCACTTTGGCCCTATCTGATTTCTTCTGAGGCCTTTCTGGCTTGTGGTTGGCCTTTTCCTTGGTATCTCCTCACATGGTCTTTTCTCTGTGTGCACACATATCTGGTGTACCATTGTGTTTCCAAATTTCTTCATTTTTTTAAGGGTACCATTCAGATTGGATTTGGACCTACTCTAGAGGCCAGATGTTTAACTTAATTGCCTCTTTAAAGGCGCTGTCTCTAAATATAATCACACCCTGAGGTATTAGGGTTTAGGGATTCAACATAGGAATTTTGGGGGAACACATTTCAGCCCATACATAGCAGGGCTCATTTGCTTTACTTAGCCTGCTGAGAATTGACTTGGGGTGTGTGGAGGGGGAGGGGGAGTAGATGGTGGTGGGGGAGGGGGGCGTGGATGGTGGTGGTGGAGGCAGGTGTAGCCAGGTTATTGAGGTGAAAATGGAAACAGAGTTAGGAGATTAGACAAGACGACAACATGCAGTATGGAAATAGCTGTGGAGTTGATGAGACGTTATCAGAATTGTGATTTATTTTGAAAGTAGAATGCATAGGATTATTTTGAGAGTAGATTTTTAGATTTTTTTCTGTTCTTTTTATTTATGAAAAATTTAAGCTGGAAAAAAATGCACTTTACAAAGACCAAGTACAGTTCCCCTTTCCTGGCTTTTTTTTTCTCCCCAACCTGAGTTGATATCTGATATAGATATTGGGACTACCTCAAATTCTGCTTCTCTATGATTCTGCGTCTCTGAGATTCATCTTAGAATTTATTTCTGGACAGATTGTTCATATTCTTGGAAAACAGCTCTTGGATTTTAACTTGTCCTGCTGTTGGGTTGTGTAAGGGAGGCAAATAATTTTTTTTTCAACCCTCGTAAGTTATTTGGAATGGTCCTCTCTAACAAAAGATTAGCAAAAGAAAAACAAATATAAGTTTGTTAACATGTATAATTCATAAATATATGGGAGATACTCAGAGAATGAGTTGGCTTTTAATTCCAGCTTATATAGTATCTTCAACAAAGAACAGTAAATGTTTAGAAAAATGTCAAGACAGCGAAAAAGGACTTTGAGTTTGTAGGGGCAGCAACTTGTAGAAAGGCAAATAATGGCAGGCAAAGCATAATTAGTAAACTTGTTAATGTGGATTCGTTTGGTGTCGTATCCAGACCAATACAGATGTAAAGTTGTATTTGGTGGTTAACTTGTGTTCTTCCACGGTAGAAAGGGGATGGGTTTTTTTTTGTTTTTTGTTTTTAACCTTTTTTGTCTTTGGAGTAAATTTACGTCCTGCTTTTAGGCAAGTGGAGGGCAGAGAGCTTTCCTGCATCTGCTTTTTAATTGCCTTCAGTTCAACAATCCTTATGCCAAGGAGGCATATTTTGAGGTGGCATATTGCTGTCTCCTACAGTTGACTGTTTGGCACAGAAGTACATGGCCTGACTAGCCAACTTATTATAGAATGAAGGCCTTTACAGCTTCTTTGGAAGTGGTGAATGACAAATCCAAAACTACTCAATATAAGAACTAGGACCTACTTCTGGTAGTCTCGAACATTTTAATACCTCTGTATCCTTACATGTTGCCCTGCCCTCCCACCCCAACAAGTATTTTGCTTTTTTTTTTTTTTTTTTTGAGACAGGTTTTTGCTTTGTTGCCCAGGCTGGAGTACAGTGGCATGAACTTGGCTCACTGCAACTTCCACCTCCGGGGCTCAAGCCATCCTCCCATCTCAGCTCTGGAGTAGCTGGGACCATAGATGCACCATGCTTAGCTAATTTTTGTATTTTTTGTAGAGATGGGGTTTTGCCATGTTGCCCAGGCTGATCTTGAACTCCTGGACTCCAGTGATCTACCTGCCTTGGCTACCCAAAGTGCGGGGATTACAGGCGAAAGCCACTGTGCCCCGCCCTGTTTTGCATTTTGTGTTTATCATTCCTTTGCTTTAAAAAAGTTTTATCACACACACATATATATATATATATATACCTAAATAATACACCGTTTACTTTCACTTGTTTTTTGGCATTATATCAATGGGACTCATATAGTATTTTTTCATGAGTTGCTTTTTTCACTCATGTTTTTAAGATTAACCACTGTTGTAGTTTGTGGCTGAATTCTGTATTTCCCTGTGTTACAATATTCCACTGTGAAGAAAATTTTCATTATATGAATATACCACAGTTTTTTTATTCTGCTGTCAGTAGACTTGGATTGCTTCCGGTTTAAATAATTGAGCTTATTGCCCTGAGGCTCTCTTTGCTCTTATTTATTGATCTGAAGCTTAGAGTTTTTCTAGGGTTTCCTGGGAAGAACCAGTATCTAAATACATGTTTATAGGTCTGTGGTTTTCTCTGCTGTTTTCTCCATTAATCTGATCAAATTTACATGTCTTCTAATGATTTCTAAAAATTTGTGATCTGCTAACATTGTCCTTTCCTGTTTTCTGTCTATCATGATTTTATTCTCACAAACCAAAAATAAATAAATAAATAAATTTTTTTCTATCACTTAAATGTGATTATTTTTTTATTATTTATTTATTTATTATTTTTTGAGACAGGGTCTCATTTTTCACCCAGACTGGAGTGAAGTCGCCCGATCTGGGCTCGCTGCAGCCTGGACCTCCTGGGCTCAAGTCATCCTCCCACCTCAGCCTCCTAAGTAGATGGGACTACAGGCATATGCCACCATGCCTGGTTAATTGTTTTGTATTTTTTGTAGAAACGAGGTTTCGCTACATTGCCTGCTGGTCTTGAATTCCTGAGCTCTAAATGTGATTATTTTATATGGAAGGTAGATAAATCCCAGTGTTCAGTCTTCCATCTTAGGCCAGAGGTTCTCTTCCTTGTCTTTCTTTGCATGTTATTCTTAGTTTTTGCTTGACTTTTTATCTTCAAGGATTTACTTAAGTGTACCTTGTCTTAGACGCCTTCCCTGACTGCTTCTTTCTTTCTTACATTCTGTGTTTGTCTCTGTCATTGTGTATTGTACTGGCTCATCTCATTATTAGACAGTCAATGCCTGATGGTGAGGAATTTTGTTTTTACCCTTTTTATCCTTAACGCAGCATGGTATCTGATATGTAAAAGGTGTTAAATAAATGCTTATTGAGTAAATACATGAAAAAATTAGTATAAATGGGGCTGGATGCGGCGGCTCATGCCCGTAGTCCTAGCACTTTGCGGGGCCAAGGTGGGTGGATTGCTTGAGCCCAGGAGTTCAAGACCAGCTTCGGTAACATGCCAAAACACTGTCTAAAAAAATACAAAAATTAGCTAGGTATGGTGGCCTGTGCCTGTGATCCCAGCTACTCTGGAGACTGAGGTGGGAGGATTGCCTGAGGCCAGGTGGTCGAGGCTGCAGTGAGCTGAGATCGTGCCACTGCACTCTAGCCTACACAACAGAGTGAGACCTTGTCTCAAAAAAAAAGGGGGGGGGGAGATGGGAGTGGTCTGTAATAGATACCTAGTCATCAAACTGGCACAGTAGTTTTGCAGATAAGAATCGGGAGCTTGACATGGTGGCACATGCCTGTAATCCCAGCCACTCAGGAGGCTGAGGTGAATTACTTGAGCCCAAGAGTTTAAGATCAGCCTGGGCAGTAAAGCAAACTGTCTCAAAAAAAAGCAGAATAATCTTCCTGCGGTGCTACCAGTCTGTGGGGGATTTCATTTTCATAGAGATGTAACTGCTTTTTAGTTCATAAAGGCAGTTTTGGAGACTGATATACCAAATATTTTATAGAAAAGAAAAGCAACAGTTTAATTTTGTGTGATTTTGCTTTAATATTAAGCTGACATGACTGCTCTGTATATTGAGGGATACATTTATCTTAGGCTAAGACTTCTGATATGATAGAATGTTTAAATACTTAAAAACTGAGAAATAGGGGAGGCTGAGTGGTGAGTTGTATGTCTTTAACTACTAAAATGTGTTTTTTGAATAGGTATATTTATGTAGTTCAAAATTTAAAAATACAAACAGCATATATTATGAAGTGTTCTTACCTTCATTTCCCTCCAGCTGTTCAAAAACGGATTAGCTTTTGGGGTTCCCTCTGCAGAGCAACCAATTTTATTAGTTTACAAATAGTGTTAGTTGTGTGTGTGTGTGTGTATACTTGTACTTGGATTTTTTTTTTTTTTAATTCTGCTAAGCTGATTACTTGTATTGGTGTAAAGAACAGCTGAATCAAAATGTGTGTGTGTTTTTTTCCAGATACATCAAATTACAGAATGGCTTGCAGGCGCTTTTGATTTCAGACCTAAGTAATATGGAAGGTAAAACAGGAAATACAACAGATGATGAAGAAGAAGAGGAGGTGGAGGAAGAAGACGAAGATGATGACGAAGATTCTGGAGCTGAAATAGAAGATGATGATGAAGAGGGTTTTGATGATGAAGATGAGTTTGATGATGAACATGATGATGATCTTGATACTGAGGATAATGAATTGGAAGAATTAGAAGAGAGGGCAGAAGCTAGAAAAAAAACTACTGAAAAACAGGTGCGAGTCATGTCTGTTTTCTTCTAATTTGGGAATTCTTTGGAATAACTTCTAAACTCAAGCTTTATTTCTTAATGGCAAAAAGGAAGTATATACTTATCTTTTGGTCTTAAGTAAAGGTCTATTCTGTATCAGGATTACATTTTGAAAACATTTTGCTCCAATTATAAAAGTAATAAATGCTCATTATATAAACTAATGGAATGTAAAGAAAACAAAAATATAAAAATCACCCATAGCTGTATCTCTCAGAGGTAAGCAACACTCAGAGTTATTTGAATTCATGTGTATTTGTATACATTATATATTTTAAAAACAAATACTGGTAGATGAGGAGCTGTCGAATTCCTAGTCTAGATTGGAGAAATAAGAGTATGTTATCCTTGGTGAGACTGGAAAAAGAAGAAGAAAAGAATGGGGCTAGTGTGAAATCTTTACATGGGCCTAGGGCTCTAAGAGTTATTGTATGGGTAGTTTCTATATAGATAATTGAGTTTGGTTTAGCTCTCTATATGGGAAAGCAAAGGTCTGGACAAATACTTTGGAAGAGTTGAAATAGAAACTGGGCAGTTAAGCTTATTTAATATGTAACAACAATCAGTGGATAGATAAATAAGGCTTGATAGGGAGAATTTCTTAATATCTTTTGAAGAATATCTCCATTTTCATAGTAGGGAATACCCAGAGGATAATTTTTGGAGCCATTACAGTGGAATTGACCAGCAAAAGTTGGTTAAAGCTAGTTTCTTGAATATTGATAATATATTCAACATGGTACAGTCTACATACAAAAAGGCCGAGATGGGCAGATCACTTGAGTCCAGGAGTTCTGAGACTAGGCTAGGTAATGTGGTGAAACACTGTCTCCCTAAAACATTAAAAAAAAAAAAAAAAATTAGTTGGGTGTGGTGTTGTATGCCTGTGGTCCCATCTACTTGAGAGACTGAAGACGGGAGGATCACCTGAGCCCAGGGAGGCTGAGGTTGCAGTGAGCCTTGATTATATCACTGCACTCCACCCTGGCTGATAGAGTGAGACTTTGTTTCAAAAAAAGTCTCAAAAAAAAAAAAAAAAGAAAAAGAAGAAAAGTGGTCACCCTTAAAGATGGGAAGAGTTGAGGTATAAGTAGTAGATATGATTTAATAGTCATTCATCTTGGAAAAAATTATTTTTTTTAAAAGGGAGTTGTACCAGTTTTTTACTAAGTTGTTGGATTGAGTCATATTTTTAAGAAACTTTTTGCTGTTTACTACTCAGATTATTAGTGATCCTGTTTTTGGGTAGCATGATAGACCAAGTATTAAATAGTTTTAACTTGGAAAGCTGTAGAGATGAACACCAAAAAAGGGGGAAAAAAGGTATATATATATGTCACTTGATATTCTGTATGCTAAGGTCTCTATGAACAGATTGGAAATTAATAGATTCACTTTTAACTTAAAATAGATCTCATAATTCCAAATAGAGCATTAATAGAAAGGAAGAAATTATAAAAGTCACAAAACAAAAAGAACACTGACAGGAAACCTGGGTTCTAATTCTGGCTCTGTTCCTGTCTTTCTGCATGATTTTAGGTGTTTTCATTTTCTTTTTTTTCTTCTCAGTTTTAAAACAAGAATATAAAATTCTGAGGCCCATTTTAGCTCTAAGCCTGACCATAAACAAGAATATAAAATTCTGAGGCCCCTTTTAGCTCTAAGCTTGACCATGTTATAACTTCTTAACTGAATACTTCTTATCTATATATTTTTTTCTATATCTTTCCATCTATCTATAAGTAGCTTTTCCCATGTTCCAACTTCTTTATATGTCCTATTAACTGACAAAGCATTTTACAACAATTAAAAATTGTTTTGACAGGCATTTTAAATGTCAAGACATTATAGCATACTTTAGATTTACACAGCAATTGTGAACACCTCTGACAAATGAACATGTGTGTTCAGCCTTTTTGGCACCCCTTTTTGTTTTGCTTAGGTAGATCAAATTCTAAGTTGATCTTTTCTAGCAGCGGGGTCGGTGTCTAGTGATCATTTTTAAAATGGCTTAGATGCTACCTTTCTTTTCTGATAACTCAGTGTGATATAATCCTTATAAGATATTGACCGCTAATTTTACGGATTATCCTACTGGGACAGTGGAACCTAAGTAGTTTGAAGACGAGATCAAATTGTTTTGATTCAGAAGCAATGGGTTCACTAGTGAAAGGAAAGATCCCATGATCGTAAGTGGTAGATGTTTATATTTGTTGAATAACTTTCTGAAAAAAGGAAATAAAGTAGATTAGCCTTGGTAAGAGGTGGCTTAAGAGTGGTTTTATAATCTAATTTTTATTTGAAAAATTTGTGAACCTTGTTTAAGGTAAATATGAGAATTAATAAAGGAAGTGAGAAGAAAAATATTTGATCGTTTTTTGGATAACATTTACCTAATTAAGAAGTTAACTACTTTTCTGAGGCATCTTTTTTATCCCTCTCCATTTTCCTCCTTCCAAAAGAAGTTGTTCTTGATTTTAAAAGTTTGATAAATTAAAAAGATCGAAATTTAAATATAATATACATTGAATTAAGATTTGTTCAGGGCTTTCTTAATTCAATTCTCAAGTATGAATTTCTCAGGTATGAATTTTTTAGGTAGAAAATTCTCAAGTATGAATTTCTTTTCTAGCAATCGCAGAGCCTGTTTTTGCTGTGGTCAAAGCTGACTGATAGACTGTGGTTTAAGTCAACTTATTCAAAAATGTCTTCAACCCTGCTGGTCGAGACAAGAAATCTTTATGGGGTAGTTGGAGCTGAAAGCAGGTTAGGCACCTATTAAAACATCACAGAACAGGTTAGATTGTGGTTTGGAGAACTGGATATTCCCCAATGTTTTAACTGAGTTTATGTGCCTAAGTCTTCAAAACGGGGTTTATAGTATCAAGCGAGGCTGTTTGGTTCTTCTGAAAACACACTTTCATTTTCTGAAACATGGCTAGACTTTATGCTAGGTACATGCTATTTTTGAAAAGCTCTTTTTTTAAGAGGGTAACTTTATCAAAACAATCTGTTTCACCAAATATGTTAGCCCTGTAAAATTGACATTTTCAAAGTTTGAAGAAAACAAACAAATTTGGGAAAGTTAATAATTCACCTTTCTATCTTCAAGGATTCAAATTGACTGTTTTTTCCTCCTGTTTTTGTCTTTTAACTTACTGTAATTATGCCCCAATACTTCGGGTGCAGTGGCTCACGCCTATAATCCCAGCACTTTGAGGGGCTGAGGTGGAAGGATTGTTTGAGTCCAGGAGTTTGAGACCAGCCTGGGCCTCATAGCAATACCCCGTCTTAATAAACAAAACAAAACAAACAAACAAAAAAACAATAATTTGAAGTGCAATTTGGTGTACCTGTTGGCCATCAATTTTGTTAAAAACTCTGATTTTCCCAAAGTATTGGGAGAATATATACTGATAAGTAATGTATGCTATATATCTTCAATTAGAAGTGAAGAACTAAAAAGCCTTTTTAACATTTAGTTATATTTTTTAATAGCTACTGATTTTATCTTTTTTATCACTTACTATTTTTGTTAGATGTTTTCCTAAAATGTTATCTTATTCTATCTTAACAAAATTTTCTGAGTTACATGTTGAGAGGTTTCACATCTAGTAACTGAGTCACTCAACACAAAGCTTTTAATTGCTTAGAGACCTTCAGAGATATCTACCTAGATATGTTACTTCCGCAGATTTCCAAAATCTAATAATTCAGGGGAAAAACTTGGTTCAGAATTCTGAAATGCTGACGTGAAGTGGTATTTGGGTGGGCTGTCCAGTCCCTCTTCCCTTTTTTTCTGTCTGTTTCTGCTTTTTTTCCTTAGGTCTGCACCTGTTCAGCATTTGGCAGGATGGCAAGAGGAGGAGCAGCAGGGTGAAACTGACACAGTTCTGGTGAGTTTCACTTTGCTGCTCCTCCTGATTCTCAGGGAAAGAATTTTGTTACTCTTATTGGAAAGCATCCATCTCCAAATGAATCCTTAAGATAAGATGCGAATATTATTCCTTTAGGGTTGACTCAACTATTTGTATGTGTTCTAATTACTCCAGTCTGCAGCGGCTCTTTGTGTTGGAGTTGGGAGTTTTGCTGATCCAGATGACCTGCCGGGGCTGGCACACTTTTTGGAGCACAGTAAGAATTTGTAAAATATCATTCCCTGGTGTGTGGTTTTTTTTTCCACCTCTGAACTTATATGAATTGATGTCAGAGATTCATAATTGATTTGGCAGAAGTATGATATATTTAGCAAGAGAAAAGGCTAAGAAAAAATCCTTGATTTATGAATATCATGGGGAAAACTTAATCTGAGTGTACTTATATTGAAAATTAGAATGAAACCACATAGAAAACTTTTAAACTGTGGATGTCACTATTGTTGAGCTGTGTTAAGGCCAACAGATCAGGAAATGATTGCCATTTTCCAGGAAATGGCCAGTCCTGGGGAGGGCAGTCCCTTCCAGGGTTAGCAAGGCCCCTAGCCAAAGTATCAGAACTATGGGAATTCCCTGGGTGAGGTGGCTCACACCTGTAATCCCAGCACTTTGGGAGGCTGAGGTGGGTGGATCACTTGAAGTCAGGAGTTCGAGACCAGCTGGCCAACATGGTGAAACCCCGTCTCTACTAAAAATACAAAAATTAGTCGGGTGTGGTGGCATGCGCCTGTAATCCCAGCTACTCGGGAGTCTGAGGCAAGAGAATCGCTTAAACCTGGGAGGTGGAGGTTGCAGTGAGCTGAGGTTGTGCCACTGTACTCCAACTTGGGTGATAGAGCGAGACTCCGTCTCAATTAAAAAAACAGAAAAAAACTAGAAATTCAAAAGGCATGATTAATATAAAAACAAAACAATAGAAACTTTTCATTTAATTTGGAATGTGCCTAAATAAAACCTATGTGGGGCCAGGCATGGTAGCTCACTCCTGTAATCCCAGCACTTTGGGAAGCCAAGGCAGGTGGATCACCTGAGGTCCGGAGTTTGAGACCAACCTGGCCAACATGGTGAAACCCCATCTCTACAGAAATGCAAAAGTTAGCTGGGCATGATGGCACACACCTATAATTCCAGGCACTCTGGAGGCTGAGTCAGGAGAATCGCTTGAACCCGAGAGGCAGAGGTTACAGTGAGCCGAGATCGCGCTATTGCACTCCAGCCTGGGCGACGGAGTGAGACTCCAGCTCAAAAACAAACCAAAAAACCCTATGTGGATGTTATATAGTTACAAATATTTATTTTTATTTTACAAATATTTATTTTAAATTACTCATTTTTTAATGGTCTGGTTTTCTAAAGTATTTGAGGGTACTTCTTACTTTGTAAATTTTTATAGTAGCAATTAATCTGCATATGTTTGTGCTTAAATTTTAATCTCCTTAAATTTAATTAAAGAGATTAAATTGTAAAAGCAGTAGCAGTTAATCTGCATACATGTTTGTGGATTTGTTTGAATTTTAATCTAATTAATTAAAGATACATTTTAACCTATTTAGATTTAAATCTTTTTGATCTCTTTATAAATTTTATGTTTGTCTTATCTTTCTTTAAAGATGAAATATTTGGTTTTTTTTTTAGTATAAAAGTAACACGAGCGTTATAGAAAGTTACAAAAACAAGTATAATTAAGAAAGTATTATTTAGGGTCGGGTGTGGTGGCTCACACCTGTAATCCCAGCACTTCGGGAGGCCGAGGTGGGCAGGTCACTTGAGGTCAGGAGTTGGAGACCAGCCTGGCTAACCTGGTGAAACCCCATGTCTACTAAAAATACAAAAATTAGCTGGGCATGGTGGCACATGCCTGTAATCCCAGCTACTTGGGAGGCTGAGGCACAAGAATCACTTGAACCCAAGAGGCAGAGGTTGCAGTGAGCCAAGATTGCATCACTGTGCTCCATCCTGGGCAACAGAGTGAGACTCTGTCTCAAAGAAAAAAAAAAATTCAGACATAACCATTTGATGTGTTGATCTATTTTCTTTCAGTTTTTCTTTGCATATAAGAAAGTTTATACATGATGAAAATATTGTCTATATCTTTGTGTTGTGTGACTTTGTGTTCTTTCCATTTAGTGGTATTCATGGGTAGTTTGAAATATCCAGATGAGAATGGGTTTGATGCCTTCCTGAAGAAGCACGGGGGTAGTGATAATGCCTCAACTGATTGTGAACGCACAGTCTTTCAGTTTGATGTCCAGAGGAAGTACTTCAAGGAAGCCCTTGACAGGTAACTAACTCTAAATATATTTTAATTTTAATGATCTAATAACACTTTGCAAATGTAAATAGAGTATTCTTGTACTGTAGAATTGTCACAGTACTTTACTTGGACCAGGCATGGTGACTCATGCCTGTAACTCAAGTACTTTAGGAGGCTGAGGTAGAAGGAGCGCTTAAAGCCAGGAATTTGAGACCAGCCTGGACAAAATAGTGAGAACTTGTCTTTACAAAAATAAGTAAATAAAAAATTAACCAAGCATGATGATGAGTGCCTGTAGTCCTTGCTACTCAGGAGGCTGAGGTGGAAGGATTGCTTGGGTCCAGGAATTCGATGCTGTAGTGAGCTACATTCACACCACTGCACTCCAGTCTGGGTGACAAAACTTTATTTGGAGAAAAAAGCTGTTAAACTATTAAATACACTTTGACTCTTATTCTATTATACATAGTCTTTGTATTAAAGATTAAAATAAAACTCAACACCTTTTGGGTTTTATTAATTTTATTAATAATGTATTCTCTATTGACTCATTATTTTATATATATATATATATATATATATATATATTTTTTTTTTTTTTTTAAAGAGATATGGTCTTGCTGTGCTGCCTAGGCTGGAGTGCAATGGTATGACTGGCCATCAATTGCATGAATGCATGGCTCAGTGCAACCTCAGTCTCCTGGGCTGAATGTGCCACCACCCCAGTTAACTTTCAAATTTTTTGTAGAATTGGGGGTCTCACTGTATTGCCCAGGCTGGTTTCAAACTCCTGGCCTCAAGTAATCCTCCTGCCTCAGCCTCTCAAAGTGCTGGGATTATAGGTGTGAGCCACTTTGCCCAACCATTTAAAAAACAGAATTTAGTAGAAAATACAGAGAAACAGAGAAGCAAAAAAAGGATAAGATTGCCTCTAATTTTACAATCTAGAGATAACCACCATTGATGTTTTGGTATAGACCCATCTATATTTATTAACGTATACTGATCATATTGTTCATACCCTTTTATAATTAATTTTTTGTTTGTTTATTTGTTTGTTTTTGAGACGGAGTCTTGCTCTGTCACCAGGCATGAGTGCAGTGGCGCGATCTTGGCTCACTGCAACCTGCGCCTCCCAGGTTCAAGCAATTCTCTTGCCTCAGCCTCCCGAGTAGTTGGGACTACAGGCATGCGCCACCACGCCCAGCTAATTTTTATATTTTTAGTAGAGACAGGGTTTCACCATGTTGGCCAGGATGGTCTAGATCTCTTGACCTCGTGATCCACCCACCTCAGCCTCCCAAAGTGCTGAGATTACAGGCGTGAGCCACCATGCCCGGCCTATAATTAATTTTAAACAAGATATATCATTTTAACTTATATAATTTATAAAACATGATTTTTAGTGATTATATGTTATTTACATTGTATAGAAGTACCATAAGGTGTTTAACGAGTTACATGTGATTGGACACTTGAGTTGTTTCCAGTTTTCTAATACTGTAATGGTGTGATGACTATCGTGATCTCTGTGAATATTCTTAATTATTTCTATTAAGTTCTAAGAAGTGAAATTGCTGAATATATTTGCAAATATAATTTTAAGACTTTTTTTTTTTCTTTAAGCTTTCAAAATTCATTGCAAAATTGTTTTCCAGAAAGTTTGTCAGTACAATAGTAGAAGTTTGAGATTATATGGTTGCAAACCAAAGTCTACACTGGAAAAAAGTAGAAAAGTAGAAAAAAGTTATACCTAATTCTAGATATATGCAAGATTGAAATGTTAAAAAAAAAAAAAAAAGAAAGAAACCTCACATTTGTCTAGTATGATGCAAGCTCCTTCAGAGTAGGAATTTTTGTCTATTTTTTGTTAATACATCTGCAAATCAAGAATTTGGTAAATACTCAGATTTGTTAAATGAATTAATGCAGTTCCTTTATAGCAAAAATTACCATAAAATCAAAAGATAAATGACCAAAAAAAAAATTGCAAAACATGGCAGAGATCTAATATTTAAAAAAAAATTGGCCTGGTGCGGTGGCTCACACCTGTAATCACAGCACTTTTGGGGGCCGAGGCGGGGGGATCACTTGAGGCCAGGAGTTCGAGGTCAGCTTGGCCAACACGGTGAAACCCTGTCTCTACTAAAAATACAAAAATTAGCTGGGCTTGGTCGCATGTGCATGTAATCCCAGCTACTTGGGAGGCTGAGACAGGAGAATCGCTTGAATCCAGGAGGTGGAGGTTGCAGTGAGCTGAAATCGTGGCATAATGCTCCAGCCTGAGTGACAGAGTGGGACTCTGCTCAAAAACAAAATAAAAAAGGTAAAAAGAAAATATCTCTTTTCTTAAGAGATTAATTTGATCTCGAAAAATCTTTTGGACATATTCCTATAAATTGGAAGCATATGCCACTATTTTTTTTTTTTTTCTTTTTTGGAGACAGAGTCTCACTCTGTTGCCCAGGCTAGAGTGCAGTGGTGTGATCTTAGCTGACTGCAACCTGATGCCTATAGTTGAGCACTTTGGGAGGCCAAGGTGCACGGATCACTTGAGCCCAGGAATTTGAGACCAGCCTGGCCAACATGGTGAAACCCCATCTCTACTGAAAATACAAAAATTAGCTGGGTGTGGTGAAGCAGGCCTGTAATCCCAGCTGCTTGAGAGGCTGAGGCACGAGAATTGTTTGAACCTGGGAGACAGAGGTTGCAGTGAGCTGAGATCGCACCACTGTACTCCAGCCTCGGTGATGGACCGAGACCCTGTCTCCAAAAAAAAAAAAAAAAAAAAAGAAAGATAAATTAGTGAAGGCAATGCAAATGGTGCCTGAGATGATTTTTCCTATAAATTTAGACAGGATCAGCAATACCTTCAGAGGAGACTTTAACTGTATAACTCTGAAGAAAACTGCATCTTTGCTCTTGTTACAGAGTTCTCAGCTCTTAAGTTTTACAAAATCCAAACAGGTCTTTGTATGTGTGAAGAAATCTTAAGCAGAAGACAAGTTGAATTTTTACAACTTTATATTTAGCTATGTCCATATATAAAGAAGGAAAAATAACTGATTATATTGGGGAAAAGGATAGGCAAATAGTATGTATGATATGAATACATTCTGGCTATCTCAGAGATTATGAAATTTGATATAAAATGTAATTAAGAAGTTTGTTTTGTTTCCTTTTAAAGAGTTGTTCTAAATATATTTTGTACAAGGACTGCTTCAGCATCTAAGAATATCACCTTACACATTTGTTTTTATTTAAAAAGAAAGCCACCCAATTAATAAGAAGAAAGCCACTGCATTAATAGGATAAATTAATGAGAATATCGAATCATAAATTTTTACCATAAGTAGAGCATTATAGGATGCAAATACTATAATAAATGCTATAATATTATACTTCTACAATGTATAAGGAATGAAAAGCCTTTATACATGTATAATATGCTCTTATATAACATGGATTAAGTACCTGTTTTTAATAGGTTAGCAAAATCTGATTCCCTCACACAGGCCACATTGTTTATAAGTATCTTGGATCATTTAAATAAACAGCTGAGGAAATGACTAAATTTTTACTCCAGTAAGTGAGCATGGAAGCCATCTTTACCATGGTGGCATCTTCTATTTTCAGTAAATTTGAACTTTATTTTATCAGTATTTCATGGTAAGAGTGACAAATACCAAAGCTTAGGATGTCCACTTCTAACAGGAAACCCTCCCCATTATAAGCTGGGAATACAGAATCTTCACCTTCAGCTTGTGGAAATGGATGAGGCATCCTGGGTAGTTACAGCCTAGATTCCAAGTGCCTAAGTATTATGGGGAACCCGAAGTCTTGATTGTGGCTTCATGGGCCAGAGCTGGTAGTGTTCCCAGGAGCCTGGGAGAAGCAAACATAAGCCCTCTCAAAAGGAAGATGCCTTCCTCCTAGGCCCTAAATTGTTACAAATATTTTTTCAAGTAAAATAACCAACATTCAGTCAAAAATAAGCAGGTACTCAGGAAAATAATGCAACATGATTGAGAACAGATGACACAAACAGGTTCTTAGACATCTCAAGTATTGGCATAGTTACACACAATTTCTAAAATAATTATACTTTCTATTTTTTAAGAAATAAAGGCCAGACGCGGTGGCTCATTGCCTGTAATCTCAGTACTTTGGGAGGCCAAGGCGGGTGGATCACCCGAGGTCAGGAGTTTGAAACCAGCCTGGCTAATATGGTGAAACCCCATATCTACTAAAAATACAAAAATTAGCTGGGTCCGGTGGCGGGAGCCTGTAGCCCCAGCTATTCAGGAGGCTGTGAGGCAGGAGAATCACTTGAACCTGGGAGGCAGAGGTTGCAGTGAGCCAAGGTAGTGCCACTGCACTCCAGCTTGGGTGACAGAGCGAGACTCCATCTCAAAAAAAAAAAAAAAAAAAAAGAAAGGACAAATTTGAATATACTTGCAAGGAAAAAGAAACTGTAAATATGACCTAGGAGATTTGTAAAATGAAAGGATACATCTGGAACTGAACTATGATAAAAAATTGAAAAAGTAATGGACAAGTTTAAGAGTAAATAGAGTTGAAGATAGAATTAGTAAGCCAGAAGATAAACCAGAAGGAATTAACCCAAATATAGCATAAAGAACATATATAACCCAAATATAGCATATAGCACAAAATTAAAAATACAAAGAATATAAGGCATAGAGGATAGAATGAAAATATCCCATATATTTTACTTGGAGTCCTAGAAGGAGGAGAGAGAAAATTGAAGTAGAGACAACATTTGAAGGGTTGATCACTGGAAAATTTTCAGAACCTGTTGTAAGATATCAAATCAGAGATTAAAGTCTAATAACTTCCAAAAGGATACATTAGAAGAAATATAGAAAATTTTTGCCAGATAAACGAGAAAATTTTCTTCAAAGGAAGATGAGTTACACTTACAGATGACTACTTAACCTCAGTGCTCTGAAGAAAAATAACTACCAACTAATAACTAGAATCACAAATTGTACACTAAATAAAAATATCTTTTAGGAATGTTAGTAGGCTGGGCATGATGACTCATGCCTATAATCCCAGCACTTTGGAAGGCCAAGGCAGGTGGATTACTTGAGCCCAGGAGCTGGAGACCAGCCTGGGTAACATGGTGCAGGGAAAAAGTTAGCAGGGCATGATGGTGCATGCCTGTAGCCTTAGCTACTTGGGATGCTGAGGTGGGAGGATCACCTGAGCCTGGGGAGGTCAAGGCTCCAGTGAGCCATGATGTGCCACTACACACTCCAGTCTGGGTGACATAATTAAATAAAATTAGTTTCATTATTTAAGTCAACAGAAATTATCCAACCCATCATTAATCATACCAAGTACTGAAAAGAAAAAAAATGCCCCAGTATATCTAGCAGGTAGTTAAGTTAAAAGTTACCTTATTGCAAGCAAAAGTTAAAAATTTATTAAGCCTGAGCAATGTAGGGAGACCCCGTCTCTACAAAAAATTTAAAGATTAAAAAAAAAAATAGTAGTGCACATCTCTAGTCTCAGCTATTTCGGAGGTTGAGGCAGGAGGATTGCCTGAACCCGGCAGTTTGAGGCCACAGTGAGCAGTGATTGTGGCACTGCATTCTAGCCTGAGTGATAGAGTGAGACACTATATAAAAAAAAAAAAAGTTAACATTTTAGGAAATTAATTTTTTAAATTGTTTTATTTTGCTGGAAAAACACCAATTTTTGAATAATTTTTAACAATTTAATTGCATTGCTATTATATATTTATATAAGTGGAATTTGTATGTGTAATTTGATACATCACAGTTTATATAATTAAAAATTAATTTAAAAAGCAGATAAAATTATAAGATTAACTTAAATACCAAGTCTTTAAAATTCTGATTTAACTTTTAACTGAAATGTTTTTAGTCATTTGTAACCTTGCATTGAACTAAAAAAGTAAGCTTTATGTACTCTCTCTATAAAAACATAGATATACATAACATTACATAAATAGACTATCTGTGGTATTACAGTTTTACAAAGGAATGAATAGGAGAAAATTTCTGAAAAGGCTCCTAAGGGTTGATAATGGAAATACAAAGGGCTGATAAATATTGGTTTAGAAATAGATATATAGGTAATAAAACTATAAAGAAAAGGAGAGAAATTACTACTATACATTCAGGATATTTCATGAGGTAAGGGTGTGAGCCAGGTGCTTCTAGAGTGTTGACAATGGTCTGTTTCTTCACCTGGGTGGGCCACTCAGATGTCGTTTATATGTTCATATTTTATTAACTTTTCTGTATGATTGTTATTAAATATATTTCACAATGAAAAAGTTAAAGTAACGTGTAGATATTCGTTTAAAATACAGAAATGCAGATTATTTAGATTTTATATACTTAGGATTGTGAATTAAATCTCCAACTTAGTAAGTTTCTTAATTAAAATAATAGATGTTGATTGATGAAAGTGAACAAAAACAGAAATGCCAGTTTTGTTTTTTGTTCAGATGGGCCCAGTTCTTCATCCATCCACTAATGATCAGAGATGCAATTGACCGTGAAGTTGAAGCTGTTGATAGTGGTAAGAGGAGTACTTTATGTGTAACTACAGTTTTTTCCTTCATGAAACCAATTACTTATTACATTTATCCTTCTCTATCTCTAGACCATTTTATCTTTATATTTTAAAGTACTAAATTGAAATATGTGTTGTGTTTATTCCTGAAGTCATTAAACGTCTAATTCAGTGTAGATTTGAAGTAAATGAAAGGGATAGTGGATTTTAGTTTTTTCATCCTTTGTTTTTTGAAGGTTTTACCATAGGGGCTAATCTTTTGAGATTCAAAGATTGAAGACTATAGAGGAAAACAATGTGCTTATATAGGGTGAGGCTTCATTATAGCTCTGTGCTATAAATATTCCTTAATTACATAGTACCAATAAATATCACCATTGTATATTATCCCTGCTTGATTTGTTTAGGTATTAGAAACATTTAATACTAGACTTGAGGGGACTTCCAGTTCATATAGGTTAGGCTTGGCTTATAGCGAGTGCAAGTCTCTGTATTTGTTCCACTTTTTGTAGTATTTTCCTCCTTGGTTTGATGCAGTGTCTAGTTCTAATAGTGATTTAAAGCATTTACTAGGCTGAGTAAACTAACAGATGGCTAGAGTGATCTATCTGGAAGTCAGCAGACCCCTGTTTAACTTACAGAAGTGTCTCTAGCTGTGGCATTCAGTTTATTTGTAAAAGAGGATGGAATGGTTAGGCTCCTTCTAGCTATAGTAGCTCCTTGGAAATCAAGGATTTATTTTCTTCATTTTTTCACTTGCCTAGCACAGCGTCTGTTTTACCTTAAACCCAGTTAAAACCTGTTGAATGGATGAAAAAGCAAAACAACTGAGGATAACTGTAAAAGCACTTTCCGTATTTTGAGACTCAAGAACTAGGTGCTTTCTAGTATGTTTTTCTTTATACAGTTTCTAGAGTGGGTTGACACCAGTGTTTAAACAAGCAGACCTTTAAGTAGATTTTACAATTTTAAACCAGAATATATTTTATTATGCTTTGAAAAATTATGCTGAAAGAAATATATATGTATATACAACACAGTATGGAGTTTTGGTTTATGCTGAACTAAAGTAAAAATTCTGTTGTGCTTTTGTTCATTTGTTTCTTTCTTTCTTTTTTTTTTTTTTTTTAATGGTAGGAGACGTAGATTTCAATCTGATCCAACAGTTGTAACTGATGCAATAAATTACTTATTAACCAGTTTTGAAAGCTCAGTAATCAGGTGTTATTTTTTTCTAGTCTATTCAGATGGGACAATCTTTCTTCTGTCTTTCAGATTTTACTTGTCTCATTCACATCTCTTTAGTTGTCTGCATGATTGGATGGCCAGGTCCATTTATAAAAAAATGAAGACTGTTGAGCCTTCAACAGCTCTGGCAGATTCATCTTATAGGGTCATTTTCCTTTTCCTTTATTTGTCTCCACCTGCATATGGAAGAGATTCTTTCTGTCCTGGCTTTTAAATTTGTTAACTAGTGGTAACTTCATCACTAGGTTATTGTTCCCTATACTCATATCAGTTTTTGGTCTAATCTTTCAATGGAGGATTTGTACACATACATTTATAAACGTTTATTTGCACAATGCAAGTAGATTTGTTCAGTCTTTTATAATTTCCTTGAATATATTTATTTTTATTTTATTTATTTTTTGAGACACAATCTTGCTCTGTTGCCCAGGCTGGAGTGCAGTAGTGCAATCTCAGCTCACTGCAGCCTCTAACTCCTGAGCTTGAGTGGTTCTTCTGCCTCAGCCTCCCAAGTAGCTGGGACTACAGGTGCCTGCCACCATGCACAGCTAGTTTTTGTATTTTTAGTAGAGATGGGGTTTCACTATGTTGGCCAGGCTGGTCTTGAACTCCTGACCTCAGGTGATCTGCGTGCTTCAGCCTCCCAAAGTGCTGGGATTACAGGCATGAGCCACTGCACCTTACCTGAATACATTTAATAACAGAAGCTCATATAACATATCCACATGGTAGGTTTTAAAAATAGAATTAATTTGGGAGGCCAAGGCGGGCGGATCACGAGGTCAGGAGATTGAGACCATCCTGGCCAACATGGAGAAACCCCGTCTCTACTAAAATACCAAAAATTAGCTGGGCGTGGTGTTGTGCACCTGTAGTCCCAGCTACTTGGGAGACTGAGGCAGGGGAATTGCTTGAACCCGGGAGGCGGAGGTTGGAGTGAGCTGAGATTAGCACCACTGCATTCCAGCCTGGCGACAGAGCAAGATTCCGTCTCAAAAAAAAAAAAAAAAGAAAGAAAAAGAATTTTTTTATTGCTAAGAGGAGATTATGGAGAAATTATTATTATTATTTTTGAGACCGAATCTTGCTCTGTTGCCCAGGCTGGTGTGCAGTGGCTCTATCTTGGCTCACTGTAACCTCTACCTCCTGGATTCAAGCAATTCTGCCTTAGCCTCCCAAGTAGCTGGGACTATAGGCGCGTGCCACCATGCCCAGCTAATTTTTGTATTTTTAATAGAGATGGGTTTCCCCATGTTGGCCAGGAGGGTCTCGATCTCTTGACTTCATGATCTGCCCGCCTCGGCCTCCCAAAGTGCTGTGATTACAGGTGTGAGCCACCGTACTTGGCCTGGAGAAATTATTATTATTATTGTTTTGAGACAGAGTCTCTGTCACCCAGGCTGAAGTGCAGTGGCGCGATCTTGGCTCACTGCAAGCTCCACCTCCCAGGTTCACGCCATTCTTCTCCCTCAACGTCCTGAGAAGCTGGGACTACAGGCGCCTGCCACCACGCCCTGCTATTTTTTTTTGTATTTTTAGTAGAGACGGGGTTTCACGGTGTTAGCCAGGATGGTCTCGATCTCCTGACCTCGTAATCCGCCCGCCTTGGCCTCCCAAGGTGCTGGGATTACAGGCGTAGGCCACCGCACCTGGCCGAGAAATTATTTTTAGTAATTGACTTTTTATTTTAATGATAGTTTATACTCATATAAACATATATAATTGTCTACATAGTGTGTCTTACTGATTGAGATGAAAGGCATGTCCAATGCCTTTTTAAATCTTAATTATGTGTCAAAGTGCAGTCTCTAGTTTTATTTACTTACTTCTTTATTTTTAATGTTTGTTTCCTTTCCAAATGTGGTCTCTAAGTGTTCAGCTATTTATACTCTATTTTTATCAGTTACAAGGGGTCTTAAGTCACTTTTCGTAGATATGTTTACATGTCTGCTATATTACCTGTTATTGCAGAAATGTGGTGGCTTGAAATAAAACATTTATTTTCTTACAGTTTTGGAGGAATGGAATCAGGTACATTAGATCTTCCTCAAGGTTATTGAGCTTAGTGTCAGAACTGCAATTCTAGCGGTTTTTAGTCCATTTGGGCTGCCATAACAGAATCCCACACACCGGGTGGCTTATAAACAACAGAATTGTTTCTTACAGTTTTGGAGGCTGAGAAGTCCAAGATCAAAGAACTGGCAGATGTGTCTGGTGACAGCTCTCTGGTTCATAGACAACTGCCTTCACTCTTTGTCCTCATACAGCAGAAGGGGCAAGGGAGCACTCTGAGGTCTCTTTTACAAGGCACTAATCCATTCATGAGGGCTCTGCCCTTATTACCTAACCATTTCTCATTGGCCCCTACCTCCAAATACCATCACATTGGGGATTAAGTTTCAACGTAGAAATTTTGGGTAGGGGGGACACAAACATTCAGTCTTTAGCGGTAGCCAAGGTATTTCTGACTTCAAAGTGATTGTTCTTAGCCATCATACTTTATTACTAACATAGTTGCTTTCGGAAGAAATTTAAACAATATATATGACCAAGTTCCCAGATACAAGGTTTAATATTTTATGAGCATTTTCATCAGTAAAATCTTGTACATAGCATCCTAGAGCTGAAACTTTCAGATCATTAACTACCTTGTGTTTCATTTGAAAAATAAGGGTAAAACTCTGGTAAGCTGAATTGATTTACCCAAAATTACAGGTCATATTAAGTCATAGAGCCAGGCCTGGATCACTGAGTTTCTCACTTCAGTCTTATAACACGTGATTCATAAAGTTAATTTTTGTTACTTCCTTGCTTTCTGTTCTGTAAGTTTGAATTTCCATATAATAAAGGAGATACTGAATTTTGTTTTATTACGTGTTTCTTTAAAATTGACAGAATATCAACTTGCAAGGCCTTCTGATGCAAACAGAAAGGAAATGTTGTTTGGAAGCCTTGCTAGACCTGGACATCCTATGGGAAAATTTTTTTGGGGTAAGATACTAAATACATCATCTTATTTCATATTTTCTTGTTAAGATTTAGAATAAGAAAAGTTGATAAGGAATTGAAAATTATAAAGCTAGAGCCCCTAGGTACCCTTTGCCTTTTAGGATAGCTAGTTAGCCTTTCAAACACGAAGTTGTTAAATATGCCAGTATTTGGTTCTCTAACTATGAATATAGCAAGAATAATACCTTACATTTTGTGAATGCTTTTGAAGTGCCAGATACTATGCTAGCACTACATGAATTATTTCATTTGATCATTATCACAATGTTCAGAGATAGGTACCATTATCATCTCCATTTAAAGATAAACAGGTTTAGGCCAGGCGTGGTGGTTCACACCTGTAATCCCAATGCTTTGGGAGGCTGAGGTGGGAGAATCACTTGAGCCCAGTTCAAAACCAGCCTTGGCAACATAGTGAGACCCCCATCTCTGTTTTAAATTTCAGTCAAGTTATGTAATTTGTTTAAATCCCACAGCTAGTAAGTGGTGGATGTGAGATTTGGACATCTGTTTATCTGATTATAAAGTCCGCGCTCTACCTCAGCCTGACATGTCCATTTGTCAACAGAGTTGGCAGTGGTTTCTGTAAGAGTTTTTTTAACTGTGACTTAATTTTGTTCATCTGGTAAACTGTTTAACTGGTGTCTGTTTTTCATAATGGCATTTTCTTAGTGGTAGGATTTAGTTACAGCCTCATATTAATCCTGTTGACTACAGAGTAAAATTTAGGACGAGATGATCTAAATGATTCTTTAAAGGGTGCTTTGTTTCCCTGTATATTTCTGTACAGTTATATACATTTTATAGGGCATTCTTGCTTCATGTGTTTTATTTTTAAGAATTAGCTGGGCACGGTGGCTCACACCTGTAATCCCAGCACTTTGGGAGGCCAAGGCGGGTGGATCATGAGGTCAGGAGTTCGAGACCAGCCTGGCCAAGATGGTGAAACCCCGTCTCTACTAAAAATACAAAAATTAGCCGGGTGTGGTGGTGCACGCCTGTAGTCCCAGCTACTTGGGAGGCTGAGGCAGGAGAATTGCTTGAACCCAGGAGGCAGAGGTTGCGGTGAGCTGAGATCATGCTATTGCACTCCAGCCTGGGCAACAAGAGCAAAATGCTGTCTTAAAAAAAAAAAAAAAAAAAAAAGAATTACACAACCTATTATTAAAATAATTAGAAAGAACCTAGATTGAATACTGCTGGACTAATTATTAAGCAAGGAAGCTTAGGGAGTTATTGTCTGTTTTTTTAAGGTTTTCCCAACCAGAGATTAATTCCTTGGATATTAAAATATACTTCAGAATTGTTTCTTATGCATTTTTGTCTCATTAATGTTAATACATTATTGCACACTGGTTCAATATTCTTGAGTCACTTGGGTTATTTCATTAATCATGTATGGTAGCTAAGTATGCATTGATGATGTAGAAGACTTAACAAAGTGAACTTAGTTATATCTATGATTTTTTTCATTCTTTTATAGGAAATGCTGAGACGCTCAAGCATGAGCCAAAAAAGAATAATATTGATACACATGCTAGATTGAGAGAATTCTGGATGCGTTACTACTCTGCTCATTACATGACTTTAGTGGTTCAATCCAAAGGTAACTATTTATTATGGCTCTTAGAGTTACCCTGAAGTAGTGCTTTCTTAGGATTTGTTTGCCTGTATCGGTGTTGCAGTGTACTATTGTACTATTAATTACTTTAGTGCTTGACCTTAATACAAGGTAAAGGAAATCAGAACTTGGAGATGTCACATAGCTAGTGGCAAAGCTCAGGGAAACACAAGATGATGAGATTCTCAAGCAAATCTCTTACAGAAATAGGTCTTATTTGTAAGATAAGATATGTAGGCTGGTCTATGAATGTATTAACATTCTAATAGGTCATGAATTGATCTTTTAAGCCACCTTCAGCTGCAATTGTGTCTGTAGTTTTACATTTACTCTATAGTAATTACAAACTCTTACAGTGCAAAGTGTTGGTTTGTTCATTCTTACATAAGGTCCTGTAAAAATGGCATGATTAATTGAGATTGATCATGGTGACAATGGCAGAAGTATCTTAAATATAAAATACTGGTGAATACCTCAGTGGCAGAAGTATCTTAAATGTAAAGACTGATGAATATCTCTATTTTCCTTCTTTGATCATTGTCTTCAGTAACTCACATTAACTTTTTCTCATTAAGGAAATCATGGAAGCTTTCTTTTGTTTTCTTTACATTTCAACCTACTTGTTTTTCAAAGTCAGTAAATTGCTAAATTATTCCATTTAACATACCTTATAGTTTGCACATTTCTGTTTGAAAGGCTAATCCTCTCACCCTAATGTGATTCCCCTTTTTATAAAGTTTGCTTTTTACATTGCCAAAATTAAGATCAAATCTGACTTGGTACTTACATGTAAAACATTTTTGCATTTATGATCAAAATGAGTTCACTAAAGTTGACTTGAAGGTAAAGTTACATGGTATGGTAGATTCTTTTGTTCAAATTGCTTCTAGGTTCCTTTTACATTTGCTAAATTAGGTAATTCCATATTTGGTATACAAGTTAATTCATGATTTTTGATTATTGTGTTTGCAAATAATTCCATGTGTTTTTCTTGAACTAGTTATTCCGTTTCTTTTGTATTTTCTTCCTCTGTGATGACAGATATAAGAGCTTATTAATGCTTATTTCAAAATTTTAAAACAAGTCCTAGAGTTTTTGTTGTTTAACAAGACAGGGTTTTGCTCTGTCATTCAGGCTATAGTGCAGTGACACAATCATAGCTCACTGTAGCCTCAAATGCCTGGGCTCAGGTGATCCTCCTGCCTCTGCCTCTGAGATAGCTGGGATTACTGGCCCCAGCCACTGTGCCTAGGCTAGAGTTTTGATGAAAACTATGTACAATGTAGATTTCATAGAATTTAGAGTTTAAGCATTAATTATACCATTTAAGAGTCAAACAGCTATATAAATAGTATAATATAGATTCAGAAGTCCATTAGTCTAAATCCCATGTTTTATATAATGGGGTTCTCTATTGAGAATTAGTGAAATTCATGTGCCTGGTAGAACTAACAAATACTCTTCAATGATGGTCACTCAGATAAAGCAAAAAGTTCCCTTTTTCATTTAGATCTTGTTTTTTTACTATAAATTTCAAAAGAATTTCTTATTAAATATAAGAAGTGAATCAAAGGAAAACATAAATCATATATACGTATGATTTATATATATATAAAGACTAAAAAGAAGACCTATGAGTTAAAACCTCAGCAAGTGTAAATTAATGTAAAACAAGTGGAATATAAAAGTACTGATGAGATGGCAGAAAGGAGAGGTTAATGTAATATGGGTTAGTATGGAGAAGCCTTCCAAGAGGATGTAAGTTTTGTAATGGGCGTAGGATGGTTGGCATAATCTTATCTCTTGGTTCTTCACACTAGCCTAATGCTAAAGATATATTTTTTTTGTTAAACTTGTATGCATTTTCTAACTTTACCAGGGAGAAATAAAGGAGTCTCATAGAATTCTCTGTGTCATAAGGTTTTCTTTTCTACTGTTATTTTTCCTATTAATCCATTCAGGAGTGGCAAGTAATGGCCAAATTAAAATAACCCTTTGTTTTTTAGCTAAAGATCTCTGAGAAATCTAATTGCATTTCTACCTTGAATAATGTCATTGTATTTTCCTGTGTCTTCCCTGTCCTCCCCTCTCAAGAAACACTGGATACTTTGGAAAAGTGGGTGACTGAAATCTTCTCTCAGATACCAAACAAGTAAGATATCTATTTTCATACATCATACACCTTCAGAGTTAAAGAGACCATTATCTTGTATGCTTTTTCATTTTTACACAGGTGATAGAATTAAGACCTAAACAAACTTAATGAATGTCAAAATCACACAGTATTTGAGTGGATAAACTAAGATGACAAGCCAAGTTTCCATAGTTCAAAATTTACAGGCTTGTAAATGTATATAGTAAGCAATAATTCTGAAAAATTTATGCCTCCTTTTACATTTATTTAGAGCTTTCCTGTGATACAAAAGAAAATACTATCTGAGAGGCAGAAGAATATGCACATTTACATCCCCCTCATTGGGACAAATTGTATTCTGAAAATTTGTTTTTTTTACGTCAGTTGTTTGGATATTGCACTGGTTTTCCCCATAAAAGAAATAATCTTTTAGATGATGACTGACTTTCCATACTGCCTGAAAAACTCCTATTTCATAGTGTCAAACCAGATGTTCTTTTATAAGAAATTGTATGTAGAGTTTCAGTTCAGGATGATATAAACATTTTTTCTCCAACTCAAATTCATCAAAATAGTACAAATATTTAAAAGATACATTACTGCTACAGTTTTGTTACAAAGTTTACAAAAAATTTAATTCTGAAGCAATGAAATCTTTCTTTCCATACCTAGTAGTTTGCATTTTAACAAAATTAATGAAAACAGGTATTTTTTCTTGCATCGGATGAGTAACCTGTGGATTTTCCCAGTTATTCTTCTAATACATAATTATTTGAAATTTATGAAAGAAACTAGCATAAAATGTTAGAATAATTTATAATGACAACTGATTGGTTATTATTGATTTGGCTTTATATGAATTGCCATTGATAATTAGCAGTGCTTTTTGGTATGTAAAGGTAATCAAAAGCATGAGAAATTTGTGGAGCTTTTTTTTTTTCTGATTAGAAGTCTTGAGTGTGAACTATGGAAATGTCAAATGTGAAACTTTAATAAAATCAGAGGTATATTTAATAGAGGAATTAATTAGGTTCTGTCAATCCCTGATGAGCATTAAAAAAAAAATCTCATATGTTATTCACTAATAACTTTGGTTCCTTAATTAGACAGGTTAAAAATTCTTCAAGGCATTTAATACTAATTTGCATCGACTGTGTTTTGGAAGAAATATTAAAGTTACAATATCTTCAACCAGAGTAGAAGCCCCTAGGAGGGACCAAGTCTTTTAAATACCACAGTGCCTGATATAGTGCTTTATACCTAATATTCACTTCATGTATAATTGTTGATTTTAGAAAAGTATTATCTCTAGTGTAAGTTTCTTTCTGAAATGGCTTTGTCTAGGAGGAGAACTGAAATTAAATGGGGCTGATAGGTCAGTAAATATTGGGGTGAGAGGGGGTCCTTTAAATTCATTCTTCTCTATCTCTTGAGTTGTGAAGACTTTTGAGTTATTGGGCTGATGCTAAGAACAGATTGTGTAACTGAAGATTTTGTGGCTGTGTTGCCATCTGTTTGTTCATGCCTGGAATGCTTTCCAAGGAGTATGTAGAATAGATTATAAATATCTCTCAGTTAGATATCCCTAAATATATTGCTTATAAAGGCTTTTGCAATTAAATTTGTATGTATTTGTTTTATTTTCAGTGGGTTACCCAGACCAAACTTTGGCCATTTAACGGATCCGTTTGACACACCAGCATTTAACAAACTTTATAGAGGTTTGTGAACCAAAAGTTTAAAACTGTTTGAAATAATTTTAGCACATTCTCCATAACCTAATTGAGGCTGCCAATTTTCATTGAAAATGAGAACACAACACAAAATACAGCTGGGTTGGAAAGGGAGTAGATGGGCAATGGAGATCTAATTAATAATAGATAGCAGACCATTGACTAGCTGCAGATTGTTTGATTCTGGTGCCCTGCTGCTACTTCAGTCTATTTCATGCTTTCTCCTTGCTTTACGTTTCTTCCCTTTTGTTCTCCGTTTTGTTAAATTTCATTCATGTTTCATTTTATTTATATTCTGCTCTTTTTTGCCTTTAAATGAATGAAAATAGAGGAGAGGGAAAACACTTTGGAAATCGTTTCCTTTTTGTGAAAGCAATATTTGCTAAATAAAAATATAAAATGTCAAGAAATGGGAGAAAAATCACCCTTAAATCTTACCATCAAGAGAAGTCATTTGTATCGGATTTCTTTTTTTTTGTTTTTTGGAGACAGAGTCTCGCTCTGTTGCCCAGGCTGGAGTGCAATGGCACGATCTCAGCTCACTGCTTTGCCTCTCAGGTTCAAGTGATTCTCCTGCCTCAGCCTCCCGAGTGGCAGCGATTACAGGCACTCACCACTATGCCCAGCTGATTTTTATATTTTTAGTAGAGACGGAGTTTCACCGTGTTGGCCAGGCTGGTCTCGAACTCCTGGCCTCAAGTGATCTGCCTGCCTTCACCTCCCACAGTGTTGGGATTACAGGTGTGAGCCACCACGTCTGGCTTCCAGATTTCTTTCTGATTTTCTAATAGGTATATTTTCTTAACAAAGTTGAGATTAAAATATATATATAATTCTGTCTCCTGCTTTGTTTCATTTAATAGTATACCTGTAATAACTACATAATGAGTTGTGTGATTACATTACAATTTACTTAACAATTTGCCTATAGTGAATATTGCAGAAACATTCTTAATTCACTATCTCTCTTTCTTTATTCTATCATGACAGATTTTTTTTTTCTCTTTTTACTAATTACTTTAGGTATTCCCTCCTTCTTCAGCCCGTTACCAGTCTCTTTCCTTTTCCTTTCCTCTAATCAGTGACTGTTTTGTTACACCCTTCAGCTGCTGGCTCCGTTCTGTTAATATTAAGCTAACTCTTTCCAGAGACAACTTATTTTTGATTGTATTCTTTCTGGTTTTAGTTTTCCTATTCATAGAATAATAGCATTGGGAAGAATCCTAGAGATACTTTAACCCAACTCACTCATTTTACTATGAGTAAACAGATTCAGAAAGATTTAAATGCAAGTGATTTTCTCAGGTCATATAAGCACATATAGCAAGATAGGGGTAGGACTGGATTTCAGCCATGGGTCTCCTGACTCCTAGTTTTGTATCCTTTCTTGCAAGAAGAGATCCATACACAGCAGCATTTCATATCCTCATAGTTCTTTTATCCCTGCTTTCTCTACCTCTGAAACCAAATAAAAAAGAAATTTACAAAAACTGCATTATTCGAATTGGAAAATTGGCAAGTTGAAAGAATAAGTGCGTTGTCCTTAACCTTCCCTTGTTTACTGGAAGATAAATATATTGAATTTTAAACATTTTTGTAATATAGTAAAAGTTATAGAGAAACACTTATATCTGTTCTTCTGGAAAATATTTTTGTTTAGTTGTTCCAATCAGAAAAATTCATGCTCTGACCATCACATGGGCACTTCCTCCTCAACAGCAACATTACAGGTAAGAGTTTAAGGGAAAATTTACTTCATTAGAACCGAGTGAGAATCATTTTTAAAGCATGCTAAATGGTTTAAGTTTGGGGGTTCTGAATTTATAAACAGCAATGCAGTAACCTGGAACTTGATTACTCCAGGAGCTTTCAAGCCTTGCTATGTATTTCACTATTTTTTGGATATAAAAACTAGAGCTTTCTCAGTTATAGTGGCCTTTCTTAAGTCTTTGATATTAAGTGTTTAGTGTGAATGCTAACTTTTGTAATTTGTTTTGATCTTGTCAAAAGTAAAGTTAAATAATTTGGGCCTGGCAGACTGGCCAACATGGCAAAACCCTGTCTCGACTAAAAATATCAAAAAACTAGCCAGGCATGGTAACACACACCTGTAATCCCAGCTACTCAGGTGGCTCAGGCATGAGAATTGTTTGAACCTGAGAGGTGGAGGTTGCTGTGAGTTGATATTGCGCCACAGCACTCCATCCTGGGCGACAAAGCAAGACTGTGTCTCAAAATAATAATAATTTGGACTGGTAATACGACTAGGTACATAAATCCCAAGGATTTACTCCTCTGAATTAGGGCAGGTTTATGCAAATTAGGAAAGGATTCTACTTGTCTATATAGTTATCTTATATGAGCAGTATAGCATGCGCCAGAGAGTTATTTAAGATAAGCATCAGTCAGTGCCTACAAATGCTTTTCTAATTAGAAATACATGCTAATCAACTGGTAAAAATTTAACGTTTTTGGGAGGCGGATGGGGCTCAAGCAGTCCACCCACCTTGGCCTCCCCAAAGTGCTGAGATTACAGACATGAGCCACTGTGCCCAGCCAAATTCATATTTTAAACAAGGTTGTATGGGCTTTAAGGATTGCTTAACGTAGTTGAAAATCATATCTTGACTTTCAAGAATTTACAGAATTTAACTGTGTAACCTAATTAAATTTTCTCATATATACAGAAATAGAAAACTAAATTTTTTTCTGTATGTCTTTGTGGTAGGAATACTTTTAACAAAATTACAGTAGAAGCCAGTGGGAAAGACAGTTTGAACAGCATGTGCACAATTACTCGGACTATTATATTATTAGTATGTGATAAAGCATTTTTATACTTGTTACTGCATTTTCATGAAAACTCAGTAAGTAGTTGGGCAAGTGAAGAGAAAAAGAATACAGTTCAGTATCTTGCTCAAGGTCATGATTTACTTAAAGGAAAAACTAAAACTAGAATCAAGATTTTCTGACCCTTTGAGTAACACATTTCACTTTACCACAGAGCCCAATATAGTACCAAAAGCTTTACAGACAGTGATTCATACCTATATTAGGTTCTAAACCGATAAGGAATCTACATTTCATTTTGGGGAAAGCAAAAAGATTTATCATGAGAGCAGGTAAGTTTGGTGTCCAAGAGAAAAAGTAGTGCCCTTAAATTTTGGGATGATTGTACTCTTCAGTAATCTCAAATGAAAGAGTTAATTTTACTATATTTTCTGTTTTTATCTTCCTGCTATTAAATTAATTACAATTTCATGTTTAGTGGACATATGTGAGAATAAGTTTATGATTATATTTTCAAATTATTGTAGCCTTAGAGGTAAGATTTTCTGGTGTATTTATACCTTTTTTTTTTTCTTCTAACCATTAAATTTTTTTAAAAGGGTGAAGCCACTTCATTATATATCCTGGCTGGTTGGACATGAAGGCAAAGGCAGCATTCTTTCTTTCCTTAGGAAAAAGCAAGTATTCAATTAATAAGTATTTTCAGTATAGCAATCTCTGAAAAATAATAGACAATAAGTATTATATAATGCATTCTTTTACTTTAGCTGCCAGGAAGCCTAGAATAAGATTTAATGCTTAGTTATAGTCATTTTAATAACTTATATTATTTTAATATCCATATTATATTTGTGTATTTCCTTGTAAGCTACCTTTTAGCCCATTGTTGGAAGTTATTTGTACACAAAATTTTAAAAAATCATAAATGAAAGTAATAGATTCCAGAATTACGTAAAAGAATTAGCTCTAATCAATAATTTATATTTGACTGAATGGTAAAAAAATCAGTTATTTAAATGCTATGGATCTCCAGGTTTTCCCAACCCCAAAGCTGGACTTTAATGAAAACTTCATTGGGTAGGTAAATCATAATTAATAGGTGGGACTGCAAATGGTATATGCAGCCATGTTAGCAGAATGTTTCCTGAGCATTAAAGCACCTGTTTAAGTCACCTGTAGCCCAATAATAGAAATATAATTTTATAATCAAGACTAATACATTAAAGTAATTCCTTGTTTGATTTTTCTATAAATGAAATAGTATGAGAATGGAAGGATAGATGAGAAATTTAAATAAATATTTTTAAGACACTTGTGTGTACTAGAACATTCAAAGAGAACTAAGAGGGCAGAGTTAACTATAAAATAATAAACTAATGATACTGGGTTCATATGTACCTTACACAATATATGTTATATGCTTTGAGCTGTGCACAACGTTTCTACCTGACTGAGCTTTATTAGAATTTCAGACTCTATTCTGGTGTCCTCTCTTTGTAATTTTTCAGAATTAATCTAGTCAGAGAAAGGTATAGTCTCATTTCTTGTTCCTTAGACAACCTATGTAGGTTAGCTAACAGCCTTAAAGAACTCACTTGACATTCGATGTAAGTATGTATTAGAAGTGTCTTAAGGCCTCTCCTAGGAGTCAGGTTCAAAAATGGTGAGGCTGGGCGCGGTGGCTCTCGCCTGTAATTCCAGCACTTGGGAGGCTGAGGTGGAGGATTGCTTGAGCCCAGGAGTTTGAGACCAGCCTGGGCAACATTGTAAGACACTGTCTTTATTTTAAAAAAAAAAAAAAAAAAAAAAAAAAAAAAGGTAAGCAAAATGCTTTCCAGCAGCCATCATTTTAATACTTTGTGCTGTTCTCTTCAAAAGGAATGGTTTTCGTTTAATAAAGCTGTTAATGTTTTACTATGTTGCCGTATCTGTTCGTATTTGCATTAAACAAAGACTGTTATTTCCTTCTGGTGATTCCTAAATGTATCACAATTCCTTGGGAGGCCTTGTGCTTTTAAAATTTGCACTTTTAGATTTACTGTTGGAAAGTATATGTTTACATCAAAGGCTGAGGTTTCTAAATTTTACATAGAAAGCCTCTATATTTTGTTAATTTGAATGTCTGTAGACGCCAATCCAGGAACATTGATTGGGTTAATTTTTTCCCCACCTGTAGATGCTGGGCTCTTGCACTGTTTGGTGGAAATGGTGAGACGGGATTTGAGCAAAATTCTACTTATTCAGTGTTCAGCATTTCTATTACATTGACTGATGAGGGTTATGAACATTTTTATGAGGTAAATAATTCAAATTGACTTGTTTTTTCCTTTTACCTAGGTATCCTTTTATGCAAAAGACTAATTTGGATGTTTTGTTTTCAGGTTGCTTACACTGTCTTTCAGTATTTAAAAATGCTGCAGAAGCTAGGCCCAGAAAAAAGGTAATAAACACTTCTTGGAATGAGGCCACGAGCCAGTCCTGGTATATTTGAGGCTTCAGGCTGCCAGTAGACATGCTTTAGTCTTGCCTTGATGGTTTTTCAGGCATTTTCTGCTCTGTTTCCTTTATTGTCTCCATATCCTTATCCCTCTACATGTGAGTGTACACTAAGACTTTATACATATGTGGCCAGTCCCTTTATTTTCATGCTTCTCTTTTATTGTTGATGCTTCTATTGAGAAATTTTTAAACTTTTATTCTAGGTTCAGGGGTATATGTGCAGATTTTTTATATAGGTAAACTGTGTCACGGTGGTTTGTTGTACAGATTATTTTGTCACCCAGGTACTAATAGTTATCTTTTCTAGTCCTCTCTCTCCTCCCGCCCTTCTCCCTCAAGTAGGCAGAAATTTTAATGTATCTTCTAATTATAATTTTCTCCTTCACAGAATTTTTGAAGAGATTCGGAAAATTGAGGATAATGAATTTCATTACCAAGAACAGGTACTGGAAGTCAAATTCTTTTTGCATGTTATCTGTGACTGAGTTGAAACTGGTGTCGACATTGTTCCTCTTTTTGAAAGTGTCAGTGGAGTTTTAATTCTGCCATTCTGTGTCATGTGAGTCTCTAGATGTCCTTGAAGCTAGCTGAAAATTAACTATTAGGTTTGTGAGTATTTATATTGAATAAGATAAGGCAGTGAGAGGATTAAGCAGATGACACAGATCATGTTGTGTGGTAATCATTTATCTACATAGTCATCCATCTATCCCTTCAATAAACATTCATGGAGACTTGTTATGGTATTTAATATTTTGGGAATTCAAATATTGTGAAGACATTCTATAAGGTAATTTATATTTACCATGTAGAATGTTAGAAACATTGTGCTTTGGAATTCAGGGGAAGGAGAGCATTTTCCTTGATTGAAATAGGCTCACAGGCTGGGGACTGTGGCTCCTGCCTGTAATCCAGGCATTTTGGGAGGTCAAGCAGGCAGGTTGCTTGAGCCCAGGAGTCTAGTAAAGGACTGGGCAGTGTGGTGTTTTGGGAAGCGTATTGGATGTGTTATGAGGTCAGAGTTCTGATGTCTACTTTGCCTGTCGTTTACTCACTGTGTGACCTTAGGCAAGCCATCTAGCCATCTAGTCAGGAAAAATCCGACTGTGTTTCCTCATTGTAAAACATGGGACTGGAACTACTTGGTATCTGAAGGATCTGTCAGTTTTAAGAGTCTGTGTATCTGGGTGCTCGGTAAATACTTGAATTGACTGTGTTCCTCTGGAAAAATATTTCCATTTCATGTATCAGTGAACTGGTGGTCATTCTTTCAGTTTTAAATTGAAATAATGTTTTTGTGAATATACCTTTTTATCTCAAGACTTTTATCTGACACTCACATTTTAATTATTTTGAAATTTAAATTAGAGACAGAGTCTTGCTATGTTGCCCAGGCTTGCCTTGAACCGGGCTTAAGCTGTCCTCCCGCATTGGCCTCCCAAAGTGCTAGGATCACAGGCATGAGCCACCTTGCCTGGCTAACACATTTTTTTTTTTTGAGACAGTCTCGCTCTGTTATCCAGGCAGGAGTGTGAGTGTGGTGGCACAATCTTGGCTCACTGCAACCTCCACTTCCTGGGTTCAAGGGATTCTCCTGCCTCAGCCTCCCGAATAGCTGGGACTATAGGCATGAGCCACTGTGCCCGGCCCAACACACCTTGATTTCTACATTTGCCTTCCAGGGGATATTTGTCACTGTCTGGAGACATTTTGGTTGTCACAACTCAGGGTGGGGTGTGGGGTGCCCCTGGGATCCAGTGAAGCCAGGGATGCTGCTAAATGTCCTGCATTGATTTGATTCATGCTTTTTACAAATAGTTTTTAGATGATAGTGCTGTAGTGATAGGTCACCTGCCTTTATTGCTCACATAGTCATGTGGGGCACTTGACTGGTAAACAGGCATTCATAGTTCAGTGTGGTAATTGCTGTCATTAAGAGGCTGTGATAATGACTAGAACCTAATGGGTTATAGGGCTCAGAATGATGCATGAGGGGTATGAGTTTAAGCTCCCTAAGGGAGTAGCTATGGCTATATTTTCTTAGAGTTTTTTTTTTTTTTTTTTTTTTTGGAGATAGGGTCTCACTCTGTTGCCCACGCTGGAGTACAGTGGCACGATCTCGGTTCACTGCAGCCTCAACCTCCTGGGCTCAAGCAACCCTCCCACCTCAGCTCCCAAAGGAGCTGGCACTACAGGTGCACACCACCACACCCAGCTTATTTTTGCATTTTTTGTAGAGACAGGGTTTTGCCATGTTGCCCAGGCTGGTCTCAAGTAATCCAACCACCTCTGCCTCCCAAATGCTAGGATTACAGGCGTGAGCCACTGTGTACAGCCTACTGAGCATCAGATTCTTAAGCTGCAATTATATCTCGTTTTGTCTGTTCAGAAGCTTTTGGTTTCATTGTTAATAAGAAAGGGAGAAAGTATTTGTATCTTGTGGTAAATCAAATATAATAATGGAGAAGTTCTGGTGTGAAATAATTGACCTCTTTACAGACAGATCCAGTTGAGTATGTGGAAAACATGTGTGAGAACATGCAGCTGTACCCACTGCAGGACATTCTCACTGGAGATCAGCTTCTTTTTGAATACAAGCCAGAAGTAAGTAGGTTTATATGTCTAAAACTTACTTTTAGGGGAAGAGGAGGGTGAGAAAGTACGGAGACGTATTTAAGAACCATGGGAACGAAGAAAACTTAGTTATATTTAGTCAGGATTTTTGTTTAAACAGAATTATCAATAGTTTTGTGAATAATTTCTCATGTTTCTTTTACATAATTAAGTTTTAATATAAGAGGAGAAAATCAAAATCAGTACTTGTTAGGTACTATTTTAATAATTTTCAAATGTTGAAACATCTACTGAAATAGTTGAAGTGATTCCTAAGAATTATGTGGTTTCCCTGTAAAAAGTACTTAGTTGTTTAGCTCACCTTTTAATTCAGTTGCAGAGTCGGGACAATTAAATTTTTAATCATTTTGAAAATATTTATAAGAAAACTTAAAGGTTCCCTGAATTAGAAACATATGACTCAGGGATAATGTTACATGCCAGTGAATTGTTGGTCGGGGTCATTCCTTCACTAGTGGAGAATAAGTCATTTTGTTTCATACAGGATAGCAGGCATCAACCAGAGGTGACTTTGCCTTCCAGGGGATATTTGTCACTGTCTGGAGACATTTTGGTTGTCACAACTCAGGGCGGGGCGTGGGGTGCTCCTGGGATCCAGTGCGTAGAAGCCAGGGATGCTGCTAAATGTCCTATAGTGCAGAAGTCAGGATCCTAAAATAGTTATCTGACCCAAGATGTTAGTAGTGCTGAGACTGAGAAATTACAACATAGGACATTCCTTGAGAAATTTTAGCATAGACATTCCTAAACTATTAATTTTAAAGAGGACAGGGAAAGGTAAAGGAGGAAGGAACAACCATACATTCTTGCCATGTCACTAGGATGGTTGTGCCCGGTAGGGGCTGGTTGTGTTTTTTTCTGAACCACCATTTGTTGTTTTTTGCTTAAATAAATGGTGTTTAAGTAGTAGTTAGGTTTCCCAACCAAGCCACAAAATTCTGTTTAGTCCTTATTGTAGCTGGAGGATTATTGAAGGAGGCCCTACCTTGGCAGCGTTTTACTGATTCCTGGATATGAAGTGATATAAAAGATAGCTGTTAGGAGCATAGTCCTTGGTAGCATGTACAAATTGAGTTAGAACTCCACTTTTGCCACTTCTAGCTGTGTATTATTCTGTACAAGTTACATAATCTTTAACCGAGCAAATTACTTAACCATCACCCTCTGAAGCTGACTCTTATTTTGTGTAAATCAGTCTGTCTTAGGATTGTTTTTAGGAATAAATGAAATGTGTGTTAAATACTTCCTGGCTCACAGTGGAAGCTTAGTAGTAAAGGATAGCTGTTTTTACTGCTAATGCTGTTAATATGTAGGATTTAAGATAAACACTGCTTAAAGCATTATCAAGAACATACTTGATATTTGCCAACTATACCTCAATAAAGTAGGAAAAAAGGTTCTGAAACACTGATGAGACTTTGTAAATGAGGGTGTTCATGAACTGTAGGTATTTTTATGAGCATAGATCTTGGAGGTACCTAACAATGTGATTTTTGCCTTTTTAACAGAGATGTATTAGGTTGAAATTGTGTATATCTCTTTCCCCTCTTCCCACTTCACTAGGTCATTGCTGAAGCCTTAAATCAGCTAGTTCCTCAAAAAGCAAATCTTGTTTTACTGTCTGGTGCTAATGAGGGAAAATGTGACCTCAAGGAGAAATGGTTTGGAACTCAGTATAGTATAGAAGGTAAAATATTTTAACAATTGTCTTACATTTAGGTATATTTAACTTACCTGGAAAGGTTTAATAATTTAATGGTTCTAGAGGGGGAAAAAGTATAATTTTTTTAAAAGTTCACTTTGAAATGAAAATTACTTATACTACTGCACAGGAAGTTATTTTCTGCTATGTTTATGTTTACTAACTAGTGAAAAAATTCTGTTATCTTGGTATTTTAGGGGCAGAGTTTTGAATTAGTTTTTGAAAAATGCTTCTCAAATGTCAGTGTGCATTTTTGTCACCTGGAGATATTACTAAAATACAGATTATGATTCAGAGGGTCTGGGTAGGGCCTGAGATTCTGCATTTCTCTTTTTCTTTCTTTTTCTTTTCTTTTCTTTCTTTTTTTTTTTTTTGAGACGGAGTTTTGCTCTTGTCCAGGCTGGAGTGCAATGGCACCATCTTGGCTCACTGCAACTTCTTCTGCCTCCTGGGTTCAAGCAGTTCTCTTGCCCCTGCCTCCTGAGTAGCTGGGATTACAGGCATACACCACCACGCCTGGCTAATTTTGTATTTTTAGTAGAAACCTGTCTGGGGTTTCACCATGTTGGTCAGCCTGGTCTCGAACTCCTGACCTTAGGTGATCCACCCACCTCAGCCTCCCAAAGTGTTGAGATTACAATTGTGAGCTACCGTGCTCTGCCAGATTCTGCATTTCTGACAATCTCCCAGGTGATGCCAGTGCTGCTGGGACCACACTTTTGAGTAGCACGATTCTAGAATGCCTGGATATGTGTCAGTCACAGTTTTCCTGAGAAAGGAGAATTGATTTGTAGGCCAGCTGATAACTAGTTTATTATTAAGAGAATGTTGAACATTGCATTGTTTATTGGGTCAGTTTATTTTTCTCCTTTACAGATATTGAAAACTCTTGGGCTGAACTGTGGAGTAGTAATTTTGAATTAAATCCAGATCTTCATCTTCCAGCTGAAAACAAGTACATAGGTCAGTAAAATAGCAATTTTTATACATAATCCATCCATGTGCTAATAGGCACCTGTATAGCACATTATATTTTACAACATATCATAGGAATTTATATTTGAGATTCCCAGTAACATTCTGAGGTTGGCATTACTATTTTCTTACTTTTCCAAATGAGAAAACGGGGGGTCAAAAAAGCAAAGTGACTGGTACAAGACTGTTCAGTTGGTGAATGAGAAACCAGGACTTAAACACAGATCTTGGGACTCTGAAGTTTATGCTTTATCCTGTATAGTGTAGCTGATTCTTCCTTACCAGTCTCCTTAGGGATTGCCATTATCTTTCCAGATTGTTCTATTGCTTTTCAAACTGCAGGTGGCAGCCCATTAGAAGGTTGTGAAGTCAATGTAATAGATTGTAAGGTCAATGTAATGAGCCATGAAAGCATTAAAAAATCAGTTAGAATAGAAAATAGCAAAATGTTTCATTGCATGTAGAAAGAATGTTATTTTAAGAACTTTTGTTTCAGATGTCTGCCTATCTGTCTACTAGCTTGCAGTGGAAAACATATTTCTAAGTGAGTTGCAGAAAAAAATAATTGAAAGCTACCAATCCTAGGTCCAAGGTTTTAGAGTTGCTTATAACTGTAATTTACTCAGAACACTGTATTTCCTAGCCATTCATTACATGTCTAAATGTATACCCAAAATAATTGAAAACAGGTACTCAGACAAATACATGGACCTTCGTGTTCACACAGCACTGTTCACAATACTCAAAAGATGGAAACAGCCCAAATGTCCATCAGTGGATGAATGTATAAACAAATTGTGATGTATACATACTTTAGAATATTACTCATAAAAAATGTAGTACTGATATATGCTATAATGGGGAAGAACCTTGCAAACATCAAGCTAGACACAAAAGGTCAGAGATAAGTCCATTTATATGAAATGTTCAGAAAAGATAAATCCGTAGAGACAGAACATAGATTGATGATTGATAGGGGCTGAGGTGAGTGGGTAATGAGGAGCAATCCCTTAAGGAGTAGGGGATTTCCTTTTGGGGTGATGAAAATGATTTGGAACTAGCTAGAAGTGGTAGTTGCACAACATTGTGAATGCTTCTGAATTGTTCACTTTAAAATAACTAAGTTTATGTTATGTGAATTTGCCTTCCATTAGGAAAAAAAAGCCTTTTAAAAAAAGTATTAGCCAAGTCCTGTGGCTCATACCTGTAATCCCAGCACTTTGGGAGGCCAAGGCGGGCACATCACCTGAGGTCAGGAGTTCGAGACCAGCCTGAGGAACATGGAGAAACTTCGTCTGCACTAAAAAATACAAAATTAGCTGGGCATGGTGGCGCATGTCTGTAATCCCAGCTACTTGGGAGGCTGAGGCAGGAGAATCACTTGAACCCAGGAGGCCGAGGTTGCAGTGAGCTGAGATCACACCACTGCACTCCAGCCTGGGCAACAAGAGTGAAACTCCATCACGCACACACACACACACAAACACACACAAAGTATTTTCTATGTTAGACATTTCAGTTTCACATCTTGAACTGTAAATAATCTAAACAACCCAGTTAGTTTATTATTTCAGTTTTTTGAGTTAGGGTTTCACTCTCTTGCCCAGGTTGGAGTGCAATGGCATGATCATGGCTCACTGCAGCCTTGACCTGCTGAACTCAAGCAGTCCTCCTGTGTCAGCCTCCTGAGTAGCTGGGATTACATGTGTGCACCACAATGCCCAGCTAATTTTTAATTTGTTTCTAGAGATGTGGTCTCTCTATGTTGCCCAGGCTGGTCTCAAACTCCTGGCTTCAAGTGATCCTCCTGCTTCAGCCTTGTAAAGTGTTGGGATTACAGGCATGAGCTACCATGCCTACCAAATCCAGCTCTTTTACATAAATATAGCAAGTACTCAAATTTTAAAAATTAGCTGTTTTTCATCTGTGTGTTGATGAAACTGTCGTTTTAATTAACCAAAAGGAAGAGTTTGACTTGTTTGAGCAGAACAATTTTGTAACTTTTCAGATGTATAGCATAAGCTTGGTAAAAGGCATTCTCATGAATTAATGGATTGTTTCATAAATTGGTTTATGAAACTATCCTGACTAAAGGCTCCTCTCTCAGTTAAAATTGTCTTTAAGAAAGGGAATGAAGCAGAATGTGTAGCAATCAGAATCAGTTGTTGGGAAATTCCAGATCTTTAGAGTTTATTTACTTTAAGACCAACATAGTTTTCCCTTCAGTATTGGTCTACGAATTTAATATATTCTAGTATTTGAATTTGGCTTATTTTTGCCACACAGAAAAGTTACTTAGACTCCTGAAGCCAGATTACTGGGACTCCTGCTGAAATACTTGAGTGAATTATTATTATCTTCTTTTATTAGCCACGGACTTTACGTTGAAGGCTTTCGATTGCCCTGAAACAGAATACCCAGTTAAAATTGTGAATACTCCGCAAGGTTGCCTGTGGTATAAGAAAGACAACAAATTCAAAATCCCCAAAGGTAAAATGTTGCCCTCCTGTTACTTCCCTGCTGAATTCCAGTGTTCTCTTTAGATGCTCTGTTTGACATGTGATAATCTGCTTGCTATTTTGGTCTTCCTTTGTGGAGGAGGCTAGGGCTGGGTGCCTCTATCAGCCACCTTGAAGCCCTCTCACCCTCCCTAAAAGGAGTAAAATAAGTAAAACAAATATTTCTCCACTTGGCAGCAACTTGTTTCCCCTGTGTGTATCACCTCCTTCTCTTTCCCCCTTCGATTTGAAGACCTTTTCTAGGCTTATCCACCAGATTTACACTGTGCTCCTGTGCTGTCGCAGAAATCCTTGTGGACTCCAGTGTCCAGGAAGTGAACATTTAAGGCTAGAATGAAATTGTTTTTAGGTTTTTTTCTGTCAATTAAATGAAAGCAGAGCCAGGTATTTGGCCATCTTAAAGAATTGGTGTTATTTGAACATTGTTTTTAAAAAGAGGTAAGAATATACAAGGGAATTATTCAAAGACATAATAGATAGCCTAGTCCAGCATTACAAATGTGAAATCCCCACCAACTGCCTCCTTCTACCATTTTGTTTTCAGCATAAAGGAAGCATAGTATAGAGTTAAGTAGACTCTAAAGTTCTTATCTTTAATATTGTGGCCCTAACTGTGTTGCTTTTTACCGTTCTGTTCTCGAACATGGCATAAGGAACTTATTGAAGCCACATGGAATCATAGGCTGGGTGCTCTTGTATGTCCTTTAACCCATATCCCCAACCTCAAAACACAACTGTATTGTAGTTGTGTGGGATTCTTGAGTTTATTGGGAAGTTATTTTCATTATTTTTTTTGAATAACTTAGGAGTTTCTAAAAACCTCCTTAAATTCAGTTTCCTTGGAAAGCCTCTTAAATTTGTGTGAATGTTGGGGTTGTTCCCTTAATGTTCTTAACATCTGTGCTCTAAGAATTTTTCCTGACTGAAGCTATTAATAAATACGAGTATTTATAGGCCTCTCTGTGTATCTGCCCATGCGTCTGGTCTTCCCATAGATTAAAGAGTGCCTTCTGGAACTCGTTATTTGGAATGGTAAATACTACTTTTTGAAGACCCTTAAGAATAAAGATGTATTGAGGATTTAAGGATTAATAGTTTATTTCAGAATTAAAAATATCTATATTAGGGGAAAATAACAGATGTATAAAATATTTGAGACCCCTAACCTTTTCTATCTATGGTCTTTTTTCTTTCAGCATATATACGTTTCCATCTAATTTCACCCTTGATACAGAAATCTGCAGCAAAGTAAGCAAGTGTCTTTTTTCCGGAAAATATATTTTTTAGTTATTGAAAAACTATTTTGTTTGTTTCATTCTAAATCATTCTGTCATTTTCTCTATCCATATTTGAGCTATGTTGCTGATTTATGTATTTTTTTCTGTGCTCCAAACAAGTTATTTGTATTATTACCAAACATTAAAATGGAACTGTGGCTGTTGCATTACCAGCGCCCATTGGTGAAACATGCTGATAGTGTAGACTAGAGCAATTAGTTCCCAATTACTGGATGGGGAAAAGTCCCTAAAGATCAGTTTGGGTGAGTGTCCAGTCTATAATGAGACTGATGGATCTGTTGATTCTGTATTTATAGAATGCCAAGGAATGTGATTATTCTTGTTCTTAGCAAATCCCTTATATATTTATGTAGACAGCTTTCATTGTGGGAGGCCAGAGAGCCTAAAATGTATCTGAACAGAGGAAATACTTGGGAAATGTTGGTGCATTTCTTCTTTCTTTTCCTACTTAACTGTAAAATCCAAACTTAAAATGACAAGCAGCACTAGAATTTGTTAATATTCACTCTAAAAAATGCATTCCCATACCTCATATTTTTAATCAGTCAGAATGCCTAGGCTTGGAGGGTAGACAGAGCCTTCAGGCCAGTGCTGCTGATGCCTATTCCATTTACTTCATTGTACAATATAAATATTATCATTTTGTATGTGTACCTGATGTGAAAAAGATTGGGAAGCACTGCTGAAGGTAGGAATTCTATAATACACCTCTGAAACTGAATCCTGAGTAAGCTGTATTACCTTTGAACTCAGCATACAGTTTTACATTCTGGAGTAGAGAATTTATACTCTCTAAAAATGAAGCTGCTTACTCTAAATTGAAGCAAATCTATTTCCTGTGTCTTTCTTACCAATTAAAGATGCCATTTGCATTTTGTACTTCTTAGTGTGGTCCTCTTTGATATCTTTGTCAATATCCTTACGCATAACCTTGCGGAACCAGCTTATGAAGCAGATGTGGCACAGCTGGAGTATAAACTGGTAGCTGGAGAACATGGTTTAATTATTCGAGTGAAAGGATTTAACCACAAACTACCTGTAAGTACAAGTACTCTGTTTTCCTTAGAGAGAGCATTAAAATACCATATTTATATAGAGTTATGTGCATGGGATGCTGTACAGAGAAAGAAATGTTTATTAATGTGGATTATCTTGAATATTCTTGGCTGATGACAGCTATTCTGTGACTGACTATACATAAGAACAACATATGTTTTATTAATTACTGGCAGTGCATGGGATTATAGCCCATGCTTTAGGATTGATTTCACTTCCCTTTGCTGTCAGTTTCTCCACAACCAACACTGGCATTTAGGATTGGTTCTAGCTAAATTTTTTACCATACAGGAATAACCTTTTTTTTTTTTTTTTTTTTGAGACAGATACTCACTCTATCACCCAGACTGGAGTGCAGTGGTGTGATCTTGGCTCACTGCAACCTCTACCTCCCGGGTTCAATCAGTTCTCATGCCTCAGCTTCCTGAGTAGCTGGGACTACAGGCACGCGCCACCACACCCAGCTAATTTTTGTATTTTTAGTAGAGATAGGTTTCTCCATGTTGGCCAGGCTGGTCTCGAACTCCTGACCTCAAATGATCTGCCTGCCTCAGCCTCTGAAAGTGCTGGGATTATAGGCATGAGCCTCCATGCCGGCTGTGGAATAACAAATTTGACTGGTGTTTTGCCTGAAATAGAGTAGAACTCAAATGCTTGTGCCCTTACTTCCTCATCTTATGCTCCTTCTCATTGTTTCAAGTATGTGTGTCTTGTTTCCCTTCTAAGTTTATGAACCTTTTTGAAACAGGGTCTGTATCATGTCAGTTATTAATCTCTTAGTGAGGAATATGTTCCAGTATTGCTTCATCAAAAACTTCTTAAGAGGAGGGAAAAATAATGGGTTGTTAGCTAAGAGAGTTAGATTACTGAATACCAGGTAAAGTAATATAATATGCCCAATAATAAATTTTATATCTAGGTTTCTTGGGTAGAATATATATTATATTAAGATTTAGGGAAATAGGTTTATACAAGAAAATTTTTAGAGGAAAGGACCTGCCAGGAAGACCTGTGCTAGGTGGTAATAGCCTTCATCTTGGCAAAAACTCAAGAGAAGAGTGCAGCTGTCACCTTTTTATGCCTTTTCCCTTCTCCATCTCCCCATGGAGCAAAGATTGGTCTCAGAAGGAGACGCCATGGAATATTTTACTTTGTCAACCTTCTAAGTCCTAAATATAATGTAGCTTAAGTTTCAAGCAGATTAAAGCCTAATTCAGTGGTTGTCATTTGGAAAATATGTTTTAGAATTACCTGGAGAGCTTATTAAAAATACAAACTATGGAAAAGTATTTGATGTTCTTGAATTTGTGAGGCTTACTTAGCCTTGATATTAAAACCTAATATAGAACATATATGTATGTATGTATGTATAGAAAACTAAAGATCACTTTTATCTGCAGAATATAGATGTAAACTTTCTAAAAATTTGAAAATTAAATCCAGTTTAGCAAAAAGAATAATTTAAGTACCAGGAATGCTAGGGTTGTGGAATATTAGGAAATTGATGATCATAAGTCACCATAACACAAGTCAAAGGAGAACCACTGTATGAATATAGTGATAAATGGTGATAAATCATTTGATAAATTTGAGTTGGCATTCCTAATAAATAGGAATGGAAGGAAGTTAAGTATAAAAACCTCGGCCTGGTGCTGTGGCTCACGCCTGTAATCCCAGTGCTTTGGGAGGCTGAGGCGGGTGGATCACGAAGTCAGGAGATTGAGATCCTAACACAGTGAAACCCTATCTCTACTAAAAATACTAAAAATTTGCCGGGCGTGATGGCAGGCGCCTGTAGTCTCAGCTACTTGGGAGGCTGAGGCAGGAGAATGGTGTGACCCTGGGAGGCGGAGCTTGTAGTGAGCCGAGATCGCGCCACTGCACCCCAGCCTGGTCAATAGAGCGAGACTCCATCTCAAAAAAAGAAAACCTCAAAGAACTTATCAGCAGATATTACATTAACTGATAAAATGATGAACACTGACATCAGGAACAAGCCAAGAATAAGCCACAATCATCTCTATTATTCTGTTATTGTTTTAGAGGTTCTGGCTATTACAGTAAGATGAAAAAATGAAATAAAAACTTTTTTTTGGAAAAAATATTTTTCCTTGCAGATGATATGATTATATTCTTAGAAAACCTCATATACCACTAAAATTAAAAAAAAAAAAGTAGGTGTGATATGGCTGGTCAAAAGACTAGTATATCAGAATCAATGACTTTTTTTCCCCCGTAGTAGCAGTAACCACTTAGAAATGGAAGCCAGGCACAGTGGGATGTGCCTGTGGTCCCAGCTCCTCCGGAGTTTGAGGCAAGAGAAATACTTGAGTTTGAGGATACTTAGCTACGATCGTGCCACTAGCCTGTGCGATATAGTGAGGTTCTGTCTCTGAAGAAAAGAAACAAACAAATGGATGGAAACAATCTTATTTATTTACAATATTGAGGAAAAACAAATAAAATGGCTAAGAATAAACAGGAAAAGTATAGGACCTATCTAAGGACACACTACAAATCTTATTGAGAATACCCATGAAATGATAAAAAAAAAAAAGGAAGAATTGTTCCCAATTTGACAATTATTTAGGATTTTGGACCCTTAAGATTCTTTAAGGCCAGGAGGCTGAGGCAGGAGGATCACTTGAGGCCAGGAGTTTGAGACCAGCCTGGCAACATAGGAAGACCTCGTCTGTACAAAAGCAACAAAATTAGCCGGGCATGGTGGCGCCTGCCTGTAGTCCCAGCTACTCAGGAGGCTGAGGTGGGAGTATTGCTAGAGCCCAGGCATTCGAGGATACAATGAATTACGGTCGATAGTACCACTGCACTCCAGCCTGGGTGACTGGAGTGATATCCTGTCTCCAGGTTAACACCCAAACAAACAAAAGGTCATTAGTAATTTTCTTGTGTCCCCCCCACAATGCCTAGTACCATGCTCGATACCCTGGTAAAAACTAAAGAGAAACATTTCCTTCCCTGATACATAGTGGATTTCCATGCTTCTTAAAGTGCTTCCTTCTTTTTCTTTTAGCTACTGTTTCAGCTCATTATTGACTACTTAGCTGAGTTCAATTCCACACCAGCTGTCTTTACAATGATAACTGAGCAGTTGAAGAAGACCTACTTTAACATCCTCATCAAGCCTGAGACTTTGGCCAAGTGGGTATAAATGAGATGAGCTTATATTTTGAGGACCTGAAAGTATTAGTCTTCCTATTAGGTGTGGGGGATAAGGCTGTAGTTTCAGTGCTAATTTTCAGCCATGTTTGAATTGTGCTGTAGTTTAGGAAACCAGTCCATAATGTTAGAGTATATCTAACCCCAGCTTATGTAGCTAGCTGTGAATGGGACTGAAAGCAGCCTACTGTACTTAGAGACTAAAAGTAAAGAAGGCTGTTTTCACTAATCATTATACCTAAATAATAGTTAAAGAAGTGCTAGTTTTGGGCTGGGCATGGTAGCTTATACCTGTAATCCCAGCACTTTGGGAGGCTGAGGTGGGAGGATCACAAGCCTCGAAGTTCAAGACTAGCCTGGGCAATATAGCAAGATTTCATCTCTACCAAAAATTTAAAAATTAGTTGGGTGTGGTGGCACATGCCTGTAGTCCCAGCTACTTGGCAGACTGAGGTGGGAGGATTGCTTGAGCCCAGGAGGTTGAGGCTGCAGTGAACCATGATCATGCCACCGCACACCAGCCTGCATGACAGAGATAGACCCTGTCTCATAAAAAAACAAACAAAAAACCAACCAGAAGAAGTGCTGGCTTTATTGTAGCCCCGAATTATTTACTGGTGATTTTAGCATGTTGGTGATTAGTAGCAGAGTTAAATTGCTAAACATGTCACTTATCTAGCAATCTTAACTATCCAGAATTCAGCCAAGGTTCCAGAAGAGAGCAGAAAGGCAGCTACACAGTCTGTATGCTAATACTTAAACCCTCTGCTCATAGGCAATGCCCTTGGGCCTTCAGTTAGAGCCTGTTTTTACTACTTGAGTCCAGGGCTAATTGTAGCCTGTAGGATACTTTTGTGTGAATCAGAAAAAAGTATCCCTTTGGGGTACCCTCTATTAGCAGGTAGAGCCTTTGTGGGAAGGAGAGGAAAGTCCTCTGAACAGACATACCCCTTTGTGCACATGACTGGCTAGCCCCTGCTTGACCTTGTTGCCCAGGGCATCTATAAATAGTGAACAGCACAACTTTATGTAAAGGTTCTGCTTTTGACACAGCTATAATGAACCCATCAGTTTCCAGAATTAGAAAGAAGGGGTCAGGAGTCAGTCATGTAATAACTGATATTCTGAACACAGAAAGTTACAAAAGCTATTAACCAGATATATGTTAGAAAGGACATGGACACAGGGAAGGGAACATCACACACTGGGGCCTGTTGGGCGGTGGGGGGCTGGAGGAGGGATAGCGTTAGGAGAAATACCTAATGTAAATGACGAGTTGATGGGTGCAGCAAAACTAACATGGCACATGTATACCTATGTAACAAACATCACGTTGTGCACATGTACCCTAGAATTTAAAGTATAATAATAAAAAAAGGAGAGTTATCTGCAACCATTGATATGATAATGAATAGCCCTGCCAATAACTCATGAATACTACTTGATTTATTTATAAAAATACATTAAACACAACCTTCTATTTTATTAAAATTCAACTCCTGAAATTTACTTTATAAAAGATAGAATAATAATAAACCTGTTTGTTGAATATTCTAGATCTAAGAAATTTTATATAAATTCATTAATTCTATCCAAAATGGTTACCTCTCATGAATTACTTCCCTTATTTTACAAATGAAGAAATTGAGTCATAGATGTTAGTAGATTTGTCAAATTCAAACAGCTTATTTGGGGTGGGGTTGTGGAGACGGGGGATGAAGCTAATCTGATTCTGGGCCAGAGCCATTACCTATATTATATTGTCACTGCAGTAATATCCCAAATGATGGCCTCTAGTGATTAATAAAATGTTAGTGAGATTTCAAACCAAAATAGTAATAATTTTAAATCAGTGTACAACTAAGTAAACTTGACTCATCTGGCAGCTTTACTTTTATGTGAAATATTTTACCCTGCAACTGAGACAGGTAAGTGCATTTTTGTACTGCCAAGTAAATTTGTTTAAAAGTTTGTGTATGTGATTTTCAGTACTTTTTTGGGGATTCTGATACTGTTTTCCCATTTTATATTGTGATAAAAATGCTCTCTCTTTAGAAACACATCCTTTATAGAAACTTGACCAAATATTTCTTTATTCTGAAGATTCATTTCTAATAACAAAACTTTGAGTATTTTTTTTTCTGCCCTCTGTACAGAGATGTGCGGCTTTTAATCCTGGAATATGCCCGTTGGTCTATGATTGACAAGTACCAGGCTTTGATGGATGGCCTTTCCCTTGAGTCTCTGCTGAGCTTCGTCAAAGAATTCAAATCCCAGCTCTTTGTGGAGGGCCTGGTACAAGGAAATGTCACAAGCACAGTGAGTGTGAGGCTCTGTAGGCCAGGTCTGAATGCAGTTGTGAACTCTGGAGTTGCACTAGTTCTTGCCTAAAGGGGAAACTGTAGTTTTGGCAGGCCAGCATTATCATATTCTGTTTAGGAGGGAACCTGACCCCTCTGATGCTGGGCAGCTTTCTTCTTAAGACTGCTGGGCTGGGAATGGTGGCTCACGCCTGTAATTTCAGCATTTTGGGAGGCCAAGGCAGGAGCATTACTTAATGTCAGGATTTTGACACCAGTCCAGGCAACATAGTGAAGTCTCATCCCTACAAAAAATGAAAAATTAGCCAGGCATGGTGGCACATGCCTGTAGTTTCCACTACTTGGGAGGCTGAGGTGGAAGGATCATTTGAGCCCAGGAGTTTGGGGCTACAGCACGCTATGATTGCACCACGGTATTCCAGCCTGAGCAACAGAGTAAGACCCTGTCTCAAAAGAAAAAGAAAGAGAGAGAGAGAGAGAGAGAGAAATAGATTACTGGTAATAGACTGAGTGAAATGAGTTTGGCATGTCTATACTGTTAGTTACCTTTGTTGAAGATTGTGGAAACCATAAACAGTTTAGTACAGAGGCTAAAATGGGAGGAAGGAAATGGTGAGGGATATGTATCCATACGTACACACATACATACATACATAGCCAGAACAAGTATGTCAAGCCTGTTTGTGAAGCTAAGGTGCTAGGGCTTTATTCTGTAGCAATGGAGAACCATTGAAGGATTTAAGAAGATTTGTGGTTAAGAAATATCCAGAGAGACAAGTTATGAAGCTGTTTTAAAGTACAGATATGATTTCACTCATGTGAGTTATCTAAAGTAGTCAAACTCATAGAAGCAGAAAATATAATGGTGGTTTCCAGTGGTTGGTGGTTGGGGAGAAGAGGGAGGAGGCGAGTTATTTTATGGTTACAGAATTTTGGTTTTGCAAGATGAAAACGTTCTGAAAATCTGATCTACTGCATAACAGTGTGAATATAGTTAACATTATTGAACTGTACTCCCCCCAACACCTTTTTTCTTTTTTGAGACAGAGTCTCGCTCTGTTGCCCAGGCTGGAGTGCAGTGGTGCCATCTCAGCTGACTGTAACCTCCGCCTCCCAGGTTCACGCCATTCTCCTGCCTCAGCCTCCCAAGTAGCTGGGACTACAGGCATCTGCCACCACACCCAGCTAATTTTTTGTATTTTTAGCAGAGACAGGGTTTCACCGTGTTAGCCAGGATGGTCTCGATCTCCTGACCTCGTGATCCGCCCGCCTCAGCCTCCCAAAGTGCTGGGATTACAGGCGTGAGGTGGCAATGCGCACCTGTAATCTCAGCTACTTGGGAGGCTGAGGTGGGAGGATTGCTTGAGACCAGGAAATGGAGGCTACAGTGAGCTGAGATCATGCCACTGTACTCCAGCCTGGGCAACAAAGCAAGACCCTGGTTTTTTTTTTTTTTTTTTTTAAAGAAGTGCTTAAGAACTAGAAGATGACGGAGATTCACTCAGTGGGGTTGAGAGAGAAGGGAGTCTAGATGCCCAAATTTCTTTCTTGAAGCAGTGGGTTGGTGGAGAAGGAACAGTAATAAGAGTGGGAGCATATGAGGAGTTAGTTCTGATGCATATTGAGTTGGAAATGTCTGTGGGGCCTTGTACCTAAGGCTTTTTCCTCAGTCAGATGCTTGTTCAAGATTCTCTCCCTAAACTGTTTGGCTATTAACCATCCTCCTCCATGGCTTCCCAGTTTCTCAGGGCTGGCCCTTTGATTGGAATATATAAATGGTCACTCTTGAAATTGTGGCTGCTATCCTCCCCTTTCTATCTTCATTCTTCAACCCCAAAACCAGCCTTAGTTTCTGTCTTGGCCACCAAAAGAATTTTAAGTCTCAGTCCACAAAGGGAAGAGAAGAAATAGCTGCCTGTTTTTCCGAGCACCGTTGGAGTACCAGGCAAGGGCTTTTGGCACAGAGTCCTTAGTACCATGAATTTCCCCCAGTGGAAATCACTTTAGAGAAGAGCTCGTCCCTCCACTTATTCCTTATTTTATAGATAAGAAAACAGACTTCTTAAGAGGGGAAGAAGATATATTCACTCAGTATTAAATGTTACTTTCTTTGCTTTATCCAGGTTCTATGTCAATGGGCCCAGGATTCTGAAACATAGTCCATGTTGTCATAAAGGCCACAGCCTAGTTGGGTAAACTAACACTGAACAATTAAGTTTGATCCAGTTGGGAATCTGTATATGGGTGAACAGATTGCCAAGAGAGCCAGAACAGTTAAGAGCCACTTAGTGTTCCACAAACACAATAAATCTTGAATCAGTCAATGAATAACTTGTCCAGCATTTAGGTCACCAAATATATCTGCTTTCCTAAAGCTGTGCAGGGCTCCCCAAGCAATTGGAACATTGATACTAGTTGATTCTGGGTGAAATGAATGTCTAGAGAGCTTAATGTAGTTATTCTCTTTTGCGTCTTAGGAATCTATGGATTTCCTGAAATATGTTGTTGAGTAAGTATTTGAATTTTCTCTTTGGGGTTATGTGTTCTTACCAGCGAGAGGGCATGGAGCCACAACTCAGTTAATTGTTACTAAACACCCAACTGAAACACTACTTGTGGTAGATTTTTTGAGGCTGGTGTACAAAGCAATTGAAAAGTTAGAAGGCCTAGTTTCTTACAGTTTTTGGGTGCCTCAGTGACCCATACTGATTCTCTTGCAGCAAACTAAACTTCAAGCCTCTGAAGCAGGAGATGCCTGTGCAGTTCCAGGTGGTAGAGCTTCCCAGTGGCCACCATCTATGCAAAGTGAAAGCTCTGAACAAGGGTGATGCCAACTCTGAAGTCACTGTGTACTACCAGGTCAGTTGGGGGTACTAAAGACTGGTGGAAGGTCCAGCACCTGGGGATAAGTGACCCAGTGACCTTCAAGGCCCTTTATAGTTACTTCTGTAGTTTTATGCTTGGGACCATTTGTCCTCTTGAAGCAACTACATTTAAAAATTGCTCCTGTTGGTAAAATGGGTCCTTTTGCAATCACAGTGAGGTATTGCTTCATTCATCACCTAAGTACTAATCTAGAGGACCAGAAACCGAGGTGTGGATGGAAATCCCTACGTGTGCCCCTAGTAGAACTCCAAGGAGCAGAAGGACATTTGTTAAGGGGCAGTTTTGAAAAGGAGACAGAAGTAAACATAGCCAAACAATTAAGACACAGCAAACAGAATGGCTACTGGAGTCATAAATGTTTAAAGCACCTGAGAGGAAGGATTTATCACCTCTGTTTTAGGGTGACGACTCCATGATCCAGAGCCCCTTACTACTTGAGGTCATACCAGCTGGGTCTCAAATTTATTCCTTTTGTCTTCAGATTCTGTGTTCTTTCCACACCATTCTATTGGGGTGGATGGTGCTTAACGTAAGGAAGCACTTGGCAATAATCACAGTTAGGCTATAGCCTGCTTTAACCTTGGTCCCACTCGCTTCTAGAACTATGGGGATCTTCCTTAAACCTTGCCTGTCTAGTCTGATTACTGACTTCCCAAATTCTGGAGCTCCTGTAGCTGCTGCTGTTACCTTGGGTTCCCTGCATCGGGAATTCACTTCTTTGTTAGGTCTTGAAGATCCCTGACTGGGCTTTGGGTGGGATGGCCTGATTATCATTTCTTTGTCTTGTATCTCTGGCCCTGGGCCTCAGCCTTATTCTGACATTATCCTGGTCTGGTTGTCAGGAGCAAATTCACTTGCCCAGTGTCATGATCATCTCGTTATTGAAGTTGTGTCTTGTCCTAGTCTTCTTAATGAGTAGTTTGATTTAGGAACAACAGCAATTTTGGAGCTAGGTTGGTAACATTTTTGTCCTTCCGTAGAGGCCCTGCTTCTCTCTGGAGCCTCTGTGGTTGTAGCATTCCAACCTGCAGCCTTTTCTAGGTTATGACTACCAGGTCCCAAACTCCACAAATGGTACGGCCTAGCCCTTCTTAACCTAGTCTACATTTTCAGTGCCTCTGACTGCCTACAACCCCAGGACAGGAGTACTCATTTTCGGCAGGATTTCACATTGTAAGACTATGTTATAGAAATGCTTTCCATCAGTCACCTCTTAGCACTAGCTTCTAATACAGACTGTTTCCTTTTGGAAACCATATCCTTTCTCAGCATTGGTTTTGTTGTGGTCTGTTTAGAGGGAAACAGAAAATCTCAATGCTGACTAATCAGGTCTTGCAAGGGCACATAGGCATTAGCTTCTTCCTCTGGTGAGTGGGAAGCAAATGAGTCTGTGTGAGAGGAACCTGCAAGATCCTGACTCTGGGATGCACTAGCAACATCCTTGTTTATTGGCCTCCTGTTCTTTCATTCTGAATGCATTATTTTGCCAGTCTTGGGCAGCTAGCATGTGGTCCCAAAGCATGGCTTCTTCCTCCGAAATATTTTTCTTATCAACTGATTTTGGTCCGTGTGTGTGGCACCAATTCTTGTGTGTGGCACTATTCATTTTCTTTCCTCCTGAGGAATAGATCCAGATACATTTCAGGATTCCCCAGACATTTCCTGCTGTCTTCCTTAGGGCTTTGAGTTGCAAGTACTTAATTTTAGAATGTGTCCTCTGACAGGATCCGGCAGGTCAGGGATTATTAATCTCACTTTTGTTTGCACCTGCAATTCTATGCTAGTGCCGGGAGTACAAATGGTCAAGCTTGACTCCTGTCGTCATAGACCTTCAGTCTGGTGGGAAGGCAGATATGTAAACAACATCGAAGTATGATTAACTCTCTTGGGGGAGAGCATTGGTGGTGATACCTAAGTGGTTGCCTAGAATAGCTGGATTATTTAAAAGCCCTATAAACCATTGGATATTCAGTTGACCTGACAACCGTCTCTTCTCAGTCAGGTACCAGGAGTCTGAGAGAATACACTCTCATGGAGCTGCTTGTGGTAAGTGCACAGACACACTGAGGTTTCCAGCAGCCCCCGGCCCACTTTTCTGCCTGGGATAGGGACATGGGGAGGTCAGAGACCTGCGATTTGAAGGTGAGATGGTCATCTACTGTTCTCACCCAGTATAAGCATGGACAGGCACTAAGGGAGGCTGGACTTGGGAGGTATGTGAAACGCTCTGGGGAGAGAAATGGAGGTTTCTCTGCTGGGAGGAGTTGGGCTGATGGGCAGTATGTTGAATTACAGATGCACATGGAAGAACCTTGTTTTGACTTCCTTCGAACCAAGCAGACCCTTGGGTAAGTCTGCTGCAAGGCCACTGAGCTCAAGTAAGGGCCTAGGGCTAATTGCAGGCTGAAGTTCATCAAATATCCTTACTGAGCAGCCTGTTAGAGCTTCCTTCCATCTCACAGGGTGATACTTACTCATCCAAACTTTTGGAATTTGTACCTTGGACTATAATCAGGTTTTCCATGGGTCAAGTTTTAAGATAAGAAAAAAGGCTAGTGTGTGGTCCCCAATTCAGGAGAGGTATGGACACCTTAACATTTTTGGGTCGTTCCAGTAAGGATGGGCAGAAACTTTTCCCACTCCTATCTAGTGCCTCCAAGGCCAAGGCCCAGATGATCACCTGAGCTCATGTAACTTTTCTCTCTGGCTGTAGGTACCATGTCTACCCTACCTGTAGGAACACATCCGGGATTCTAGGATTTTCTGTCACTGTGGGGACTCAGGCAACCAAATACAAGTGAGTGAATAGATGAGTGTAACCTCCTATTATGGGCATGGAGAGTAGGGGCTACATGTGCTTCCTTAAACCTTAGGCACCCCTGACCAAGTAGGTTTGCTCTGTTTAGTCAGTGGAAGCTGGGAAGATGGGGGTTGTTATAGATGACCTGTTCCAGGACTGATCAGTAGTTCCAGTGGCCCTATAGGATTTGATTCAAGTCCTGTGGTCATTGTGTGGGGCTTGCCAGTTTCTTCTCTTGAGGCAGACCTAAGGACAAGAAGGGAAAGGATGCCTGATCTGACAGGCATGCTGTTAGTTTTCAGATTTGGAATGGTCAAACATGGTTGTGACTGCTTCATTATGAGGATACCTGGAAACTGGGCTGGAGGTGGGGTGAGGGGGAGGGTCCTGTTCTCTTTCTTTCCTCAACTTCAGGTGGAATACTGAGGCCTGGGAAAACACTTTAGCCTTTTTTCCTGGAAATGTGTCTTAGTCTTAATTCTTTCTTTTACCTTCTGCCTGAGATCAGGTTTCTGATGACTTAATTGAAGATGTTTTGTTTCAGTTCTGAAGTTGTTGATAAGAAGATAGAAGAGTTTCTTTCTAGCTTCGAGGAGAAGATCGAGAATCTCACTGAAGAGGCATTCAACACCCAGGTGACTGTGCCAGCCTGGTCTTTTGGCCTTTGGCCCACACAGGTTCCCAGATACAAGTCTTAACAGGGCTTCGCTGGCCAGTTTTTGAGCTTTGCAGCTCCACCTTCCTCTTACCATAGTGTCCCCCTAGCTTCATCCGTCCGTCTCATACTGGCATGTCCATCACAAGCCAGGCTGGACAGGGCCCGGTGTGTTCTGGGGGAAGTGGTATGTGGCCCCCCCTGAGCATCTTTCTTTTTGGTGGGAACAGGTCACAGCTCTCATCAAGCTGAAGGAGTGTGAGGATACCCACCTTGGGGAGGAGGTGGATAGGAACTGGAATGAAGTGGTGACACAGCAGTACCTCTTTGACCGCCTTGCCCACGAGGTAACATGGTTTTCAGAGTAAGACAGCTCAGACAAACTGGTGAAGGTTCCTGATTCTACAGGAATCACAGGTTCATGCACACCAGCATTGTGTGGAAGGAAACTCGAAACACTAGTCCTGGCCTGATTACTCGCTCACTTCTTGAGTTTTCAGACTGGCCTCTAGCACCTTAGTTGGCCACGTGAGCTGGGTGCTAATCCTTACCACACCACCACCAATTTCAATCAGAGCAGCTCTATTTTTATGCTATATATTGAGGTTTACAAGATTTTGTGGAGAAAATAGTTTTGCCATTTAAAGAAAACTGAGGACTCTTTGTCTTTATGGAGTTCATTATTCCAGGTGCCGGTCTTTTGACAACTTCTGTTCCAAAGTAGTAAAACCTGTGAAAAACAGATCTGGATCCTGTACCTCAGTGTGACTCTGGTTAATATGTAGCCCATGTGGTGAATTACCATAGGACATCATTGCTCTGTGATGGAAAGAGGCTTCATCTTAACGCAGTCTAGTTTTCTTAATAGAAGCAGGGTAGATTTCCTCAAGCCATGGTATGCAGCTACCATGTAACTGGGAGGTGACACTAAGGAGATGTGGGTGTTGGGCTCAGTGTCTGCTATTTAGCTGTAATTAGAGCATCTGCTAACCTCTCTTGCCATTGTAGATGATTGGTATAAAATGTGAAGGTATGCGAGAGCTTCATCATTGTTTTGGTCTGGAAGATGAGGGGTGACCTGAGAATAGGAAGAATAAAATGTCTTCAGATGCTAAGCAGGTCCAGGGACATCTGCCTGGGGGTTAGGTTTAAGAGCTAACTTTCTTCTTAAATTTCTTTCCTATCTTCCCTTCCCTTGTCAGATTGAAGCACTTAAGTCATTCTCAAAATCAGACCTGGTCAACTGGTTCAAGGCTCATAGAGGGCCAGGAAGTAAAATGCTCAGCGTTCATGTGAGTATGGTTAACTCCATCCATTCTAGGGTTGTCGTTTACTGAGTTTGGGTGGTTATCAGAAATCTTAAACCCCTAAATCTGGTCAGCAGAATTTTCACTTTTGTCTTTGACCTCTTTCAGGTTGTTGGATATGGGAAGTATGAACTGGAAGAGGATAGTACCTCTTCTGGTGAGGATTCCAATTCTTCTTGTGAAGTGATGCAGCTAACCTACCTGCCAACCTCTCCTCTGCTGGCAGATTGTATCATCCCCATTACTGATATCAGGGCTTTCACATCAACACTCAACCTTCTCCCCTACCATAAAATAGTCAAATAAACTGCAGTCGCGTTGGCCTGAAGCAATGTGTATTTTAAAATGTGTTTGTATTTTATGGAGTTATACTACTGCCTTAGGGCTTCCACTGAAGTTTTGCACTGGCATCATAGCATTTGATTTACTTTTTATCCTTTCTTTGTTGAGACTAATAAACCCAGAGTTACTGTAGGAGCTGGCAAAGGAAGATTAGCAGAGTGGGCCAAATGAGACCAGAAAGCTTACAGCAGCACTTTGAGAAGCCCTGGCCTGTGTCCTCTCAGACTGAGAATCCACTTCTTGAAAGGCCTTATGTAACCAGTATATTGAATAACTAAATGCTAGGTATTAGTGTTAGTACCTAAATGCTAGGTACTAACTCCTGTGTGGCTTTTTTTTTTTTGATGTATTTTTAAATAAAGATAGTTCTGTATTTCCCTTCAGAATGAGCCATTTGCTGCTGTGGCATTCATTTTATCATATCTATGTTGGTTCACTGTGGGGTGGGGATCTATAAATACATACTCTTCCCAAACCCTCTAAAGCAATAAAACATTTTTGGATAAAATGTTGGCAGGCAGCCCTACATGTGCAATATGAGTTAAGATTCTGGGGAATCGCCTGGCAGGGCTAAAGACAGAACATAGAGTCTGAGAGGAAAAGAATAGATCCTCCATTTTTCAAGTGTCTTTCTGAAAAGCTAGCTCTTGTATTCAAGGTTGCTGAATAATTGGCTTCCAAGTTTAACCATAAAAGATAATAAAAGATGCACATTTTTTAAAAAAGGTTGGAAAAATTACTTTATGAAGCCTTAAGAAGCACTAAGAATAATTAATTAAACTGTAATCCAGGATTAGATACAATTTAATAATAGTTCAGTTCCAAAATAAAAGTTATTTTAAGTAAGACCATGAAATTTCCTAACACTTGATTTTAATGCATTGCACTAATTTTCTAAAACAACTCAGAGGAACCCATATTTACAGTAGGCAGAATATTTATGAAAAAATCTGGCATCAGGTATATTTTATATATATGTATGTGTGTGTATGTGTATGTGTGTGTATCCCGAGATTATATGAACTAAGAAACAGGTTGTATATCTTAACAGCAGAACTAGAGTGCAGTTTCAGACTTGGATTTATAAATGCTTTCAAAGTGTGGTGTTTGGAAAAGGAGAAGACATCATCTGGTTTTCAAAACCTGAAGTTTTTCTCAGGACTGAAATCAAAATCGTAACTGCCACAGAGGGAAAAGGGAAGCTTTTCCCCTTAATTGTTCATTTGCGTCAGAAAGTCCAGTATCCCTGAGATAGGAACCACTGTAATTAGAAGGGAGTGAACAGGTTTCTCCCAAAGGAAGATTGTTTGTTGCTGAATTATGCCTACTGCCCTGATCATCAGGTATAAACTTTGCATCTTCCAACCTAATGCTTGGCAGCACCAAGACGTTTCAGTAATGGTTCATCATAAACCCAGCATTCTCCATCTTCATGAAATAACTGTAAGAGAAAGGGGAAGAATCTAATTACATATTTGCTTTGTACTTCTATAATATACTTATTATTTCATGTCTTCTCCCCACCCTGACATTAGACTGAAATGAGTTTCAAGTAGGGACCAGGGATCATCTTGTTTATAAACAGTGTTTGGCACATCACTTCTTCAACATTCACTGAAATAAATTAGGAGGAATAGCACTTAGGAGGGTGGGGCAGGCAAGATTACCCTTGTCTCCCACTGAATCTCCTTCTCCTTCCTTTCTCGGGCTTCTGCTCTTTGTCTTTCTTCAAGCCTGTGCTTTGCTTCAGTTGCTGCATCAATGTCTCTGATTTTTAAGTTGAAAGTGACATCCTTCCAAAGGCTAAAACAAAGAGAGAAGAGGAGCTGGCAGTGTTGAGAATGAAAGCCTGCAGCCATGCTGAATGTAGTGTCATACAATTCAAATGGCTTTAAGTGCTGTAGGCCACAGACTAAATCTCCTTATGCTGGCACCAGGGCACTGGAGTAAGGAACAGAGATAGGGGCTCAGAAGACTCCACTGCTAGTTATCAAAGAAGGAAATAAGGGCTGCCTGATAATATGATAAGGTCAACAGAAGAAAAAGAATAGTGGAAGCTGAGACCTGGGATTCTACTTCTGGCTCAATGTTTAACTTACTGTGTAACTTGGGGTCAATCAGTTTACCTCTGTAGGGCTTGAGTGTCCCTTAATATAAACTGACAGTTAAGACGAACTGAGAAGTTCCATTTCAGAAAAACTCCCTTGGATTTAACAATGTGATGGCGAAAACAGTATGAATGGAGAGAATAAGGGTCAAGAGGTAAATTACAGAGGCTTAAGGTAGTTAAGATGTGGCTTCCTCTCAAGGCCTTTATTCCCATTTCAGGAAAGAAGGTAAAGAGAAGTTAGCTAACTGAGCCATCCATGGTCACAAAGGTAGTAAGTGGTAGTTCTGACATACGAACCCAGGCATTCAAACTTGGTCTACACTATTATGCTCTGCCCTACTGTCTCTCAAACCCAGGCCTGTGCCTACGCCTAGGCAAAGTTTAAGCACTGCAGCAATAGTTACACTTAATGTCTGCTTACCTGCGGGATTCATACTCATTCTGATCTTCCAACTTCCTCACTTTCTTCTTGATTATAGGCAACTTCTTGGTATCTACAAAGACTGTATTTTCCTAGAAAACAATAAAGGTAGATGGGAACTAGACCCATAAACCCCTAACCTAATGTTAGGCGCACTGTAGTGCTTTTGACATTTCAAATTCTCTAGGTCCGAAATGCAGTTCACTGGCTCCTCCTGTTGATTTCATACCATCTTTCCTCTTTATTTAAGAACACTGCGTGGGTAGTAGTACAGACTGCAAGTTCCTTGAAGGAAAGGACTATCAACTCATTTTGCTATCTCTGGTGCCAGGCAGTCAGTAAATTTTATTATACAAAATCTTAAGTTGTGTATGAAAATCACAGATTAGTGCTTCATTTTATAAACATACCCCACATACTTAACATTTACTGGGTTCTTACTATGTGCCAGGCATTGTTTCACATATATTATTCTCAAGTGATTTGAGAGCAGAGAGAAAAGTAAAAATGATTATAATTACCTATTCTGCTGGGAGAAGGTGAGGGAAGGAAAGAAAAAGCTTGCCCTGAAGAGATGACATACATTGGAGCTGTCCTAAAGTCCCAGCTCTAATGTACTGTAGAAGGAAGAGCATTATGAAGGAAGTGCTAATGAAGGAAGCCAGAATAAGGGATAAAGTACAATCTAATGTAGCCTAAAACAAGTGGCAAAATAGAGGATCTTACCCCTGTTGCATATTTTGCATACATCACACCATTCCATTCCCCTTCAATTGAGCAAAAAGACTTCTTGTCATTTGGAGAACTGAAGAGAAAAGGAAATACTTGTGTTAGTCTCAAGTTGAAAAGTATTCTACCAAAGAATCTGCTCAGTGTGGCCCAACTATGGAGTAGAGCATAGAAGAGCAACCGTGAAGTTTTTGACGAAAGCATCTTAACAGAACTGGACTCCCCAGGGCTAACTATAAGAATGAGGGCCTTCAGCAAGATGCTTATGAACTTGAGCTCCCAAGAACAGTGGGTTTGGGCAAGAACGTCCTATTCTGGGTGCAAGGACCATAACAGACTTGGCAAATTCCCTATCCTCAACCTGTCCACAGCCTAGTGGAGACACATATCACCACTGAGATTCTACGTGGTAAGTGCTATGGTGAGCTTACATGGGCACTGGGGGTCAGGGAAGGCTTTGCTTAAGAATATAATGCTGGAGACCAGGCTTTCATCCTCAGGTTGAAAAGGACCTCTGTGCCAAATGGTGTGAATACTTTCCCTGAGCAAGGATCCATTCTGCAAAAGCCATAACAGACCTCTACTTGGACACACAAGTATGGAATGTGAGAAGATAAGCAACACAGCAAAGGCCTGGTTAGGAAGGGCAAGGCATAAACAAGATTGAAAGAGGCCAGAAAAGGGGGAAATGAACATGGCAGAGGGAGGAGAGCTGCTATCAGTGCCTGAAACTTTCTTTCCCACTGTCCCCTTCCCCCCAATTAAGGGTTCCAGAGTCAGAGAAAGTCATGGTGCCCTCACTGTAGACCTTCCACTGACTGGCACAGCCATCCGCATCTGACCCGAGAGTATCAAATGGAAGCAAGCCAGATGCCTGCAAAATGTGATGGTTACTATTTTTCCCTAGCAAAGGCACAGAAAAAGGGGTAGCTGTAAGGACTTGGAGGCAGTGCTGCGGGGGTCACAAAGTCTGCTGTAAGGACCAGCTCATCGTTCAATCTGGCAAGAATAAATTAGCGATCCATAATCTGGTTTAGCTAGGCAACCTAGGAAGGCCTCTTTTGGTTCAACATTGCAAGTCAGGTTCTTAGGAAGGAAACCTATCAATGACCTTTGACTGCTCTGAATATATGTTTTAGGTCTTCTTCTGATACCAGATTTTAACAAAAGACATGACACACAAAATGTGAAACAGGCTTACAAAGACAGAACCATTCTTTCACACTCCTAATCCAGAAGCTATAGTTCAAGACAAAAGGCAATTATTTCAGAAAAGCATAAGAGCTCTAAGGCAGAAAAAATACCTACAAAATCTCAGCAGTAATTCTGTGCTTCTTGCCCCCATAGAAGGGTTTAGTGTGGAAGATGATATTGGCACTATAGCCTGTTTTGGAACAATTAATATTGCATTCTCCTCCTAATTCCACCCAGGGCACTGTGAGGATAGACCTGCAAAATCAAAATTTTTAGGTAAGGTTGACAGTTAAGAGGAAGAGCGGGGGAAGGGGCATGTTTCAGGGAACAGCAGAGTCTACTGCTGATGACAGGAAATGAGCATACTTGCCTTCCATAGCCATTGGGGAATGTGAGAATGTAATGTTCATCATAGTCTAGACATGAGACACAGCCTGTGGAGAGAAGGGACAGAATCTCTGATGAGTAGTGCCAAGTGGCCACAAGGCTTTCTTGTCGAGTTGATGGATACTCCATTCAATTTAGGGATAACCTATCTAGCTCCCCACCCTTGCTCTCACCCCCAATACCAATGCTTAGTTGCTAACAATGACATCTAGTCTAGCCATTTTCTTTTACTAGACAAGTGTCCATCACACATTAGAATGACATAAAATTCTCCTATAACACTGTAGTCCACCCAGTGCCAACACACTTACCCTGCCCTATGTTGTGCACCCCAATTGACATCCCAAGGAACTTTGATTTGGTCCAGATATGAGCATTGAATTGTATCTTCTTGTTAAAACACTCAGCATAAAAGGCTGAAACTGAATAGAAATTTTCAGTTAGTACATTATATACCTACAGCCACCTCTCCAAAATTACATAACCTAGGGAAATAACTGGCTTCATGGGGAAATCCTTTACCCTTCAAACAGCCTCCAATTAGGCCAGGAGGTACCTACCTGCCTTTTATACCCTTTTCCCCAATGCAAGCATTCATTCAGAGACATGTGGACAGGGTCATCCCTGAAATGATGCTGTGGCCAACCCAGGAAGCCTAAAACCAAAAGGGCTATCTGTTCTGGTCTGCAAGTATGCCCAGGCTCCAGCCCCAACCTAGGCCCATCCAGTGTTTCCAGTTTTAATACTGCACTAAACAAACAAGATGTTGAGGGTATGTACAGTTGACCCTCCATATCCATGAGTTTTGTACCCACAGATTCAGCCAACTGTGAGTCTAAAATATACAGAGGCTGTGCTCAGTGGCTAATGCCTGCAATCCCAGTACTTTGGGAGGCCAAGACGGGAGGATCACTTGAAGCCAGGAATTTGAGACCAGCCTGGGCAACAGAGTGATACATTGACTCTAAAAAATAAAAATAAAAAAATTAGTTGGGTGTGGTGGCACACGTCCATAGTTCCAGCTAATTGGGAGGCTGAGGTGGGAGGATCATTTGAGCCCAGGAAGCCCAGGAGGCTGCAGTGAGCTATGGTTGTGCCACTGCACTCCACCCTGGGGCACAGAGCAAGACCCTGTCTAGAAAAAATAATAAAATACAAAATAAAAATAATACAAATAAAAGAAACAGTGAAATAACTATTTACGTAGCATTTACACTGTATTAGGCATTACAAGTAATCTAGAGATGACCCAAGTATACAGGAGGGTGTGCATAGGTTATATGAATATAAAAGACACCATTTTATGTAAGACACTTGAGCATCCTCAGTTTTGGTATCTGCAGTATGCCAGGAATACACTGTGTAGAAACTACGTATCACTTATATAAACTGTCTCACAGTTGCTGAAGTCTCTACAGCACAAATTACTATATATAAGATGACTCTGGAAGCATTAAAAGTTGGTTTCCTAAATTCCTTCCTTTTATACATACCTAATTTGTGAAGCTCAGAGTCTGGAGCTTACAAAAGGAAAAGATATGAGGAACCAATCAACTTGAGTTTCCACTTCAGGGAATAGGAAACACACAGCTAGTCACACAACTAACAGTAACCTCAGCTATGGAGCTTTTAATGACCCTCTTTAGACAGAACAGTTGGAGAGCAGAGGTTGCAGAGGAGCTCTGTGACTTACTGGGTGGATGATGGGAAACCTGCTCAGCCACGAATGTTACACTGTTTTTGGAAACCCAGGGAACTGGTCCTTCTGAAACTAGTTCCTGCAAGCAAATATAACATAATTTTCTTTTGATGAGAAAACACAAATGACATCAGAGAATCTGATAATTGGGGTCTCTGCTCGCTCTACACACACCAAGCACCCTATATATATTTCTATTGCAGAACGTTATTCAATATTTTAATTGCTTTGTGTCAGTCTCCCTGACTAGACTAAGACATTCTTAAAGGCAAGGATCATGTGCCTCACTCAGGGCTGACAAGAGTAGGCACTTACCAATGTCTGCCAAATGAGTAAGAACAGACACATGCTTCTCTGTCTTCAGTATGGACTATATATAATGTGTCACTTGGAAAGGGAAACATATGGAGAACCATGTTTACTGACAGATTATTATGTGTCAGGTGCTGTGGGCTATGGTTTTGTTTTTTTCACTTCTAAAAGCCTTTTTACATGCATTTGAGTCTTCCTTGCTGGACATTTTCTTCAACCACTAAATTTGTTGGAGCCTCAGTTCTGGGTTACCTACTTCTGTAGCTATGCTGTCTTCCTAAATAATTTTATCCAATCCTAGAGCTTTAAAATGTCATCTAACTACACTATAATCTTTGAAAGCCCCATCTCCATCTCAGACCTCTCCCTAAACTCCACACTCTTAAATTCCAACTCCCTTCTTAACAGCTTCACAGACCTCTAAAACTTTATATTTTATATTAGATTTTGATTTTTCCCTCCCCAAATCCAATCTTTTCCTTATCAGTAAATGACACTGCCACTGCTTAAGTCCACACACAAGGATTCATCTCTGATGTCTCCTTTCCCTTACCCCCCCCAATCCATCAATCACTTCTACCTCCACAATAAAGCTTGAATCACCATGTCTCTCTTGGAATAATGTCAAAGCCTCCACAATGGTCTCCATGCTTCTATATTTGTCCCTTCTCAACTTACTTTTCACAAAATCATTCTAATGATCTTCTCAAAACAAAAATGAGATCCTGAAAAACCATAAAATTATATTATGGCCCACAAGACCTTGCAAGATCTGATTTCTACATCCCCATCCTCATCTCATCCTACTCTTTTCCCTCCTTCTCACTACATTCAAACTATGCTGCTCTAACAACAATTTCTTCTATGGGTGGTGACCATCTTTTGATCATTGCTTTCATCATTATCATCTGCCCCTAAATAAAATCTTGAATCAGTATACAATTAAGACAATTTAAAAATGTCAATGCAGAACTCACAGTGTTCTCTTCAGTATCATTTGGTAATGTCCAATGACACTGAAAAATCTCGCCCAAAATGGGATTGTATGGCTTTTTGGCAACTGATCCTTTCCTTCCTGCATGAAAGGCTGAGAGGTACCATTTCACAACCTGAACCATTCGATCCTTGGGATCCTTCTGGTCACTAATGCTGCAATGGAGAAAGACAAAATTTAACATCCTGCTTTTTGGTAGAAGACAAGATGATATAACAACCCCCAGCATGGTCCACCTAAGTCCGACTGAGAGGACTGAGGACCTAGGACCAGGGGTTAGCTTAAAGTTTCGTTTTAAAATTGAGGTATAATATATATATAATTAAATGCATTGGTCTTAGTGGTTTAACTTTTTTTAAAAATTTCAACAGGTTTTTGGAGAACAGGTGGTGTGTTTGGTTACATGGATAACTTCTTTAGTGGTGATTTCTGAGATTTTGGTGCACCCATCACCTGAGCAGTACACACTATTTCCAATGTGTAGTCTTTTATCCTTCACACCCCTTCCACCCTTCCCCTTGAAACCCCAAAGTCCACTGTATCGTTCTGTTTTTTTTTTTTTTTTTTTTTTTTTTTTTGAGATGGAGTCTCACTCTGTCGCCCAGCCTGGAGTGCAGTGGCGTGATCTTGGCTCACTGCAACCTCTGCCTCCCAGGTTCAAGCAATTCTCTGCCTCAGCTTCCCGAGTAGCTGGGATTACAGGTGCTCGCCATCAGCTTGGTTTTTCATTCCCGAGTTTCTTCACTTAGAATAATGGTTTCCAGCTCTATCTAGGTTGCTGTGAATGCCACTATTTCATTCCTTTTTATGGCTGAGTAGCATTCCATGTGTATATATGCCACATTTTCTTTATTTGCTTGTTGACTGATGGGCCTTTGGGCTAGTTCCATATTTTTGCAATTGCAAATTGTGCTGCTATAAACATGTGTGTGCAAGTGTCTTTTTCATATAATGACTTCTTTTCCTCTGAGTAGATACCCAGGAGTGGGACTGATTAATCTAATGGTGGATCTACTTTCTTTTTTTTTTTTTTTTTTTTTTTTTGAGATGGAGTCTCGCTCTGTCGCCCAGGCTGGAGTGCAGTGGCGCGATCTCGGCTCACTGCAAGCTCCGCCTCCCGGGTTCACGCCATTCTCCTGCCTCAGCCTCCCGAGTAGCTGGGACTACAGGCGCCCACAACCGCGCCCGGCTAATTTCTTGTATTTTTAGTAGAGACGGGGTTTCACCGTGGTCTTGATCTCCTGACCTTGTGATCCGCCCACCTCAGCCTCCCAAAGTGCTGGGATTACAGGCGTGAGCCATCGCGCCCGGCCGGATCTACTTTCAGTTCTTTAAGGTATCGCCATTCTATTTTCCATAATGGTTGTAGTAGTTTACATTCGCACCAGCAGTGTAAAAGTGTCCCCTTTTCACCATATCCACATCACATCTATTATTTTTTGATTTTTTGAATATGGCCATTTTTGCAGGAGTAAGATGGTATTAATAGCATTGTGGTTTTGATTTGCATTTCCCTGATAATTAGTGATGTTGAGCATTTTTTCATGTTTGTTGGCCACGTTTTTTTTTTTTTTTTTTGAGACGGAGTCTCGCTCTGTCACCCAGGCTGGAGTGCAGTGGCGCGATCTCAGCTCATTGCAAGCTCTGCCTCCCAGGTTCACACCATTCTTCTGCCTCAGCCTCCCCAGTAGCTGGGACTACAGGCATCCACCACCACGCCCAGCTAATTTTTTTGTATTTCTAGTAGCGACAGGGTTTCACTGTGTTAGCCAGGCTAGTCTCGATGTCCTGACCTCGTGATCTGCCCACCTCAGCCTCCCAAAGTGCTGGGATTACAGGTGTAAGCCACCACGCCCAGTCAACCATTTGTCTTATTATCATCATCTTCTTTTGATAATTGTCTATTCATGTCCTTAGCCCACTTTTTGATGGGACTGTTTTTATTTTTCCTTGCTGATCCATTTGAGTTCCTTGTAGATTCTGGGTATTAGTCCTTTGCCAGATGCACAGTTTGCAAATATTTTCTCCTACTCTCTGGGTTGTCTGTTTACTCTGTTATTTCTTTTGCTGCGCAGAAACTTTTTAATTTGACTAAGTTCCGTCTATTTATCTCTGTTGCATTCACTTTTGGATTATCGGTCATGAAGTCTTTGCCTAGGCCAATGTCCAGAAGAGTTTTTCCCATGTTATCTTCCAGAATTTTTATGGTTTTAGGTCTTAGATTTAAGTCTGATATATGTTGAGTTGATTTTTGTATAAGGTAGGTGAGTGATGTGGATCCAATTTCATTCTTCCACATGTGGCTTGCCAGTTATCCCAGCACCATTTGTTGAGAAGGGTGTCCTTTTCCCACTTTATGTTTTTGTTTGCTTTGTCAAAGATCAATTGGCTGTATTTCGCTTTATTTCTGGGTTCTCTATTTTGTTCCATTGGTCTATGTGCCTTGGTCTTAGTGTTTTGCTTGAGGAGTTGACAAATGTATATATCTTTTAATTAATCATCAATCAAAAAACAGAATATTTCCATTAATCCGGAAAGTTTCCATATCTCCCTTTCCAAACAATCACCACATCTTACTTACCCCCGAGGCAAACACTGCTTCTGGTTTCTAGTATCATAGATTAAGTCCATGTAAGTGCATTGCTTAATTGTCAAATAATTGGAGATTTTCTCTATGTTATCAATTACTAATTTAATTCATGGGTGTAGAATATACACCTTGTATGATTCCAATTATTTTAAATTTATTGACTTCCCTGTATATGTTCTATCTTGATGAACATTTCACATGCACCTAGAAAAGACTATGTGTTATACAATTGTTAGGCAGTGTTTGGAAAGGCCAATTGGGTCAAGTTGATTTGATAATGCTGTTTAAATCTTCTATAGCCTTCCTGATTTTTTGGGAGGGGCAGGGAGGTGGTGAAGGCAGAGGCTACTTGCTTCATCAGACACTGAGGGATGAATTTGTGGACTTGGCTATTTCTCTTTTTAGTCAATTTTTGTTGCTGCATGTATTTTAAAGCTGTGTTATTAGGTACATATATATTTAGTAGTATTATTTATTCTTGATAAATAGATGCTTTTATCATTACAAAATATTCCTATTTGTCTCTAATAATATTTCTTGTCTTAAAAGTCTCCTTTGATACTTATACAGCTATACCAGTTTTGCTATGCTTAGTGTTTTGCATAGATATCACTGTCCATCCTTTTACTTTTAACCAGCACCTTTAAAGTTTCTCTCCTGAAAATATCATATAGATAAATCCTGCTTTTTAAATCCAGTCTGACATTAAATGGAATGTGTATTCTATTTACATTTAGTATAACTGTTGATATAGTTGGGATTAACTCTACCATCTTGATAGGTTTTCTACATGTCCCCTTTGTTCCCTGTTCTTTCTCCTTTTCTCCTTTCTTAGAATTAATGGAGTATTTGTATGATTCCGTTTAATCTATTGGCTTTTGAACTGTACTTTTTTTTTTTTTTTTTAAAGACAGTGTCTTGCTCTGTCACCCAAGCTGTAATGGTGTGATTATAGCTCACTGCAGCCTCAAATTCCTGGGACTGCATGACCCTCCTTGTCTTAGCCTCCCAAGTAGCTGGAACTACAGGTGCACACCACCATGCCTGGCTTATTATTATTATTAAAAAAAATTTTTTTTTGTAGGGACAGGGTTGTGCTATGTTGCCAAGGCTGGTCTCAAACTCCTAGCTTCAAGCACTCCTTCTACTTTGGCCTCTCAAAGTGCTGGGATTACAGGCATGAGCCACTGTACTTGGCTTGTAAATAGTTCTGGGGGCCTCAAAATTTAAATTCTCACACATAAAAACTACCCTTAAATCTCAAATCTATACCCAATGAACAACTGGTATGTTCCATTTTTACTTACACATGTTACTAATAAATGCTTAAATTTTACTTCTTAAATTATCTGTTAAACAGTGCCATATTTATTTAAATTTCTGCCTTTTGGGAATTGGTTATTCTTTTAAATGTTCATCAAGAAAAAAATATATATATTTATCAATGTCAGCCAATGTATCCACCCAGCAAGACACTTCAGTGATATGTATCTAGCTTCAGTAAACCACAGTCTGAGACTAAGGAATGCAGAGAAGACGAACTAACAACATTCCCTATTACAAAAAAATTTCCTGCTACCAGAGAAAGGCAATGTGAACTCACCTCCTTGTAAATCAATTTCACCTTTACATTACTTCTATCTCATATATATATGCATATATAATATTGCAAACTTTATATTTAAAATGTATAAATCATCTATAATTTGGATGCTATATTGTAAGCTCGAGGGCAGGCACTGACTTTTCCTTTCTCCAACTCATAAGAAAGTGCATAGCAAACAACGGGTGCTTTAGAAAGGTTTGCTGAACTCAGAAAATTAAACTTCATTAAGATATAGTACAAATAATTTGACAGTGATTGCCAGTGCCTGGATTAAATACACTTATACCATTGGCCTTGTAAATATTGGCTACCTATTAATGGGCTCTTGAGAATTTTTTAAAGTGTTAAACTTGGTTGCCTAACAACATCACCACCATATAACTTAAGCAAACAGATAGGCATCCAGTGTAAACACATTATTCAATACCACAGAATACCCAGAAATGTTTGAAAGGTGACAAGGAATCAAACTATCCTGCAAAAAAAAAAAAAAAAAAAAAAAGGCAGAAAGCTGCTGAGTAACATCTGTAAAAGTTGGAAACTACCATGTACAGTCAAATACCTCACAAACAGGTCCGGATGTGCAAAAAAGTCTGCATACATTTCTAAAAGAGATCTTCTTTCAAGAATAAACGTTGGAAGAACTACCTGAAAAACATACACATTTGACCCTTGAAGATCAAATTTCTCTTCAGATAAACAGATTAAAAAAAAAAAAGAAAACAAAACAAAACACCACCTCATTCAAATCATGGTAACATCCACCACATATTGCCCAGGCATGCTCCAAAAACTTATTCTCAACCTGTCAGATTCAGAAATGACCATTAAACTGCCCAGCAGATCAAAAACAGAGAAGGGGTTTTGAATGTTCAAATGTCACTTCCTCTGTGCAACTTCCTTTTTCTCCCTAAGTATAGTAACAGCAACAAACTACTCAACAAACTCACTCAGAGGAATCCTTTGATGCCTCCTATCTGCTGGACATTACATATACATTATTTTATTATTTGTATATTACATACCCATTATCTCACAGTAGCCCTATGATGAAGAAATTATTAGCCCAATGATGAACAAATCACTACAGTGAAGAAATACGAAGCTCAGAGGCTGAGAGATTTTCTCATTGTCCTATTATTAATGTGGAATTCAAAACTGGATCTGAGTTTGGGGTGTGTGTGCACTTTCCTCTCTACTGCTGTTGCTCTATCATCATTAGACAAGTGTATAGGAAATATATGATGAGCACCTACAATCCAAGAATTAAGTTTTTATTCACACTTGTGCTGTCACTACTATTTACACAGTAAGACACTTTTAAATGAGCAATTAAAGGAATAAACAAAAGGAAGAAGAGAATACAGACTGGGAACCGACAAACTGGAATATGGGAAGACATGAGAAAGATGAGGATTAACCAATAAAAAAAGAGAAGAATTTCATTAGAGAATGGGAATGGAAGAAGAGTTTTTGAAATGAGTATCAGATTATCAATTACTCATTACGAAGTAGAACACCCCAGAGTGAGCAAAAATTTCTTTACATTTAGTAGTAACTACATATCCACCACATTCAAGGTCCTGTGTTAAAAGCTATGGTGGAGGCTGGGCACAGTGGCTTGTGCCTATAATCCCAGCACTTTGGAAGGCTAATGTGGGTGGATCACCTGAAGTCAGGAGTCTGAGACCAGCCTGGCCAACACAGTGAAACCCCATCTCTACTAAAAATACAAAAATTAGCTGAGTGTGGTGGTGCACGACTGTAGTCCCAGCTACTTGGGAGGCTGAGGCAGGAGAATCGCTTGAACCCAGGAGGCGGAGGTTGCTGTAAGCCAAGATTGCACCACTATATTCTAGCCTTGGTGACAGAGCAAGACTCCGTCTCTAAATAAATAAATAAATAAGTAGCACTCCAGCCTGGGCAACAGAGCAAGACTTCGTCTCTAAATAAATAAATAAATGCAAGCAAGCTATGGTGGAGACAAAGGTTAAGTATGAGAGAATAACAAGAGCATTTAAACTGCAGGTGGAATGTGACTAACATCATACAAGAAATATCCTAAGCACTTTGGAAGTTCAGTTCAAGGAAAGATCATGTTCTGTTTGGGGGACCAGAATTAGGGCAGAGCTGGGAAACAATTTATTGAGGTGGCACTAGAGAATAAAGCCTAGAGAAGAGGAAGGCTATGATAAAAGAACAAGACATGGAGACGAGAGAAGAAAAAAAAAAAAAAAGACAAGGAAAGGCTAGGAAAAGGGGTGTGACAGGGATTCATCAGTGAACCAGTGTGGCTGGACATATAATGAAAATATAAAGTGGGCTGATGAACACAAGCTTGGAAAGGGACACTAAGACTCTAACACTTAGAATCTCTATCATCAGACTCTCAGCATTTAAATTTTAGGTAAACATTTTTCTTCCACAGAACACGTAAATTCATAATCCAAATAGGGTTAGATTAGCAGGTAAGCTTATATGCTGACTTAGTACAATTTCTTACCACTTTAGATAACACAGAAATTATAAACCACCGAGAAAAAATGCTGAAGAAGAAAACGGGTAAATACCTTCAATGTATAAACAGCTCTTACAACTCAAGATGAAGATCACTACTCCAGGAGATAAATGGACAAAGGGACTGAACAGCCAAAAAACATTTTTAAAAAGTTTAATTTCACATGTAATTGAAGAAAACATAAATATTTTTTTCTTCTACTTAGGATTTTTCTGAGAACTCTTATTTAACAGATTTTCTTCAATATTTGTAGTGCTATACTGATAAATGCTATTAAGTCAAACTGCTGTAACAGTGATGAAGAGAGCTGGGTTTAGTTGTCTTCAACCTGGGTTCAAGCACTTGTTTAGCCTCTTCTTAGCTGTGAGGAAGCCCTGAAAAATTAACTCAGTTTCTCTAAGTACCTGAAAAGAAGATAATTACATGTGCTGCTTATATGTTAGGATTGTTTTAAAGACTAAGTGAGGTTAAATGGGATGTGACTGTGTAGTATTTTTTAAAACTACAACGTATTTGGAAAACAAACTCTTTTCATAAAGTATCTGAAGTGAGAAAACATTCTTAAAAAAGACATAAACTTAAGGCATTATTGTAATAATACTTTAGAATGCATAAAAGGAACCAAGATTTCAGAATCTGTTGGCAATCACAGCCATTTGTGCCAATACAAATTTTGAAAATGACTTATTTTAAACACATTCAGCAAAAAATAATTATAATAGTCATAAAATAAACTTTTAGCAGCTATGGACTCAAATATGGATTATTTGGCAGAGAAAATTATGTGAGGCAAGAATTACAAACTTGATTGTGGCAAACACATCCGGTTGCCTCTCCACATCCATGCTTCACCCCCAAGAACTCTGATTCAGTTCAGGTTCAGCTATGGGCTGCCATGGCCCTCTCCCACGTCTCAAGGGGTGAATGTAGATTCATTTAAACCAAATGCCAGTGGCAGGTTTAGGCATGAGCATATGCCTGATACTGGCCAATGAGATTCAATAGGAAGCTTAACGAGCCACTTCTGGAAAAGAATGTCCTTCCTAATAACAACAACAACAACAACAAAAAGGCAGCAGCTGTGCAATCTAATGATTACTGAAGCAATTCTGGGGACAAACTCCTGCAAATATTCTTCTGCCTAGAACATTCCTAGTAAGTGTGCTGGGCTCCAAAATAAATGTTGTCCTTGTGTTTCTGTTCTCACTTAGATTAGGGGTAAAAGGTTTTATTATAGACACTTATTTGAAGGTATTATGAATTAGTCTTTTTCTTAATGGCCCTCTAAATCCAAAACAAAAAGGAGTTCACTACTGACGAAGACTATAGCACTGGAGTTGATTTCGCCCTAACAAAAGTGAGAACCCTAAATTTAATCAACTCCCAAAGCTCGGCAGAACAATAATAAATATGAAAGCTACTAAAGTTCAAGCCTTCAAGACAAAGGCGATAGTGGAAAGATTACAGGTTTTAAAATCATGGAGCAGATTAGAATCTCAGTCTGCCACTTAATATGACTTAACATGACTCAGCCACATTATTTCACCTCTGAGTTTTAGTTTCCTGATGAAGTTAACAGTAACGCCTACTCTGCAGAACTGTGGTGAGAATTAAGTGAAAGGAGGGGATTTCTGGCACAGTGGCAGGAATATACAAAGGCAACCATATACCAGTCTCCTAATTCAAGCGTGCATTCTATTGAGAGCTCCAAGTTTAAAATCAAAGTCAAATCCAGACTATGGTAATTGTGCATGACTCAGTATGTGTCATTTTGCATGCCTGTAATCCCAGCTACCAAGGAGACTGAGGCAGGAGAATCGCTTGAACCTGGGAGATGGAGGTCACAAATATGTCACAATTTTACATTCACAATCTCTTCCAATCCTTACAACCCTCTGAAACAGGTTACTATGTGTCCAATTTGCATAGAGAACCCTGAAGTCCACAGAGGAAGAAACAGAAGAAGAAACTCACTGAAGCCCGTGCGTGGTGTGATAATAGTAGAGGTAGAACGAAAACACAGATCCTCTGACCCTAAGATTAGAACTCTACCAAGTCTTAATCCATAGAACTCATACACACTGTTCTCTATGAAATTATCCTAGCTTGACTTATTTCATCATTTACAAAATTTTGTTTACTTATCCACATGTATATTGAATCACAAGAAGACACAAGTATAAACAAAAATTATGTCATTTTACTACATTTGCAGGCACACTCACCACACAATCACTGAGAATCCATACATACTCATACAGACTTACAGCAAATTTGGTCTTACCTTAGTAAGATCCATTCCAAGCCTAACCTGTGACAAAAGATGCATGATAACACTTTTGTGCTCCTCCACAGACCCTGCCTCCGCATCATCATCTCTGTCATCATGTGAATCGAAAAGGTCTAAAATAAAGCACATCTTATTAGAATGGTGCTAAATTGGGCCAATCTGTGCTGATACTAGAATTACAATTTTTTTTTTTTGAGATGGGGTCTCACTCTGTCGCCCAGACTGGAGTGCAATGGCATGATCTCGGCTCACTGCAAACCTCCGTCTCCCAGGTTCAAGCGATTCTCCTGCCTCAGCCTCCTTGGTAGCTGGGATTACAGGCACGCGCCACTACACCCAGCTAATTTTTTGTATATTTTGAGTACAGACAGGGTTTCACCATGTTGGTCGGGCTGGTCTTAAACTCCGGACCTCAAGTGATCCGCCCACCTCGGTCTCCCAAAGTGCTGGGATTATAGACATGAGCCACCACGCCCGGCTACAAATATTTTTAAAGAAAAAAAAAGTTAAATTATCAAAGGTCACTCACCAGCATCACTTGTGCCATTGGACATGGAAGAATTAAGTGATTCTGTGGTATCTGGGCGTTTCAGACTATTTCCCGAGCTGCTGTGTGTCAGGACCGAGGCAGATCCAGAAGAACTAAAAAAACATTAATTACCTTATTTAAGCTAAAGAAAGCAATTTAGAATCATAGTAAGCTAGACTCTTACAGTTAACTGGTTACATGCATGCATATACACGCTTTCAAATTCTCTTGATGACAAGGCCTCTTGTCTTATCCTTTATGCATAGGGCATGCTCAACAAAGCCATGTTGATAGTCAAGACCCAGAGGTCATCAAAAATTAGTGAGATCTTTGCCTCTGCATTTAAGTTTAAAACTACAGTTCATTTTCTGATTTTGTTACTGGATATAAATCTAAATGTGTCACAATTCTTGGCAACAATTCCAGAAACTCAAAAACGGCAAGTCTCAGAAATATGCCTTGTCTTTATGTTTGAGATCCTTTGATAAAGGCCCACATTGGTATTAACATTCTTCCTAATCATTAAAAAATTGTACTTAAAATTAGAAAATAAAAAAGCATCTTATTTATGCAAGTAAATTTATGCTAACTGGCTTTTATGAGCCAGTTAACAGGTCTAAAGAAAGACTGTTCTATTATTAATAGATTATCATACCTGTGATCATATTTTACCCACGGAAGTAAGAGAGTGTGTGTGTGTGTGTTTGTGTGTGTGCGCGCACATATTTATATTTTTCTTAAGAGATAAGGTCTTCCTATGTTGCCCAGGATGGACATGAACTCCTGACCTCAAGTGATCTTCCCACCTCAGCCACCCAAGTCACTGGGTTTACAGGTGTAAGCCACCACACCCAGTTGGTATTTGTATATAAATAAAGGAAAAATTAAAAAGGCACATAATTTACTTATTAAATGTAAAAATTGAAATCAAATTTCTCACACTGTAGATATTTATAAAACAGTACACATATAACAGTCGTATCACAACTCTACAGGTGTGAAAGCATGTTATGTATTTTTTTTTTTTTTTTTTTTGAGACGGAGTCTCACGCTGTTGCCCAGGCTGGAGTGCAGTGGCGCGATCTCGGCTCACTGCAAGCTCCGCCTCCGGGGTTCCCGCCATTCTCCTGCCTCAGCCTCCTGAGTAGCTGGGACTACAGGGGCCCGCCACCGCGCCCGGCTAATTTTTTGTATTTTTAGTAGAGACGGGGTTTCACTGTGGTCTCGATCTCCTGACCTTGTGATCCGCCCGCCTCGGCCTCCCAAAGTGCTGGGATTACAGGCTTGAGCCACCGCGCCCGGCCGCATGTTATGTATTCTAATCTAATCATAGTTTGCCCTTGTTACCTTCTTTTGTTTTTTTTTAAATTAATAAACTTTATTTTTAGAGCAGTTTTAGGTTCACGGCAAAACTGAACAGAAAGTACAGACAGCATGCATATACTCCCTGTCCCTACACATGCAAACCTCCCTCACGATCAACATCCCATACCAGAGAGGTATGTTTCTTACAACCAATGAGCCTACATTGACACATCATTATCACTCAAAGTCTACAGTTTATATTAGGGTTCACTCTTGGAGTTGCCTGTTCTGTGGGTTTTGATAAATATATAACAACATGTATCCATCACTGTATCACACAGAATAGTTTCACTGCTCTAAAAATCCTCTGGGCTCTGCCTGTATTAGAATGCTAGAATATTAGGATATTCTAAAATTAGAATATATTATGTATTCTAATTTGTCCTGGTTACTTACCTATTTTTCAAAATTCCTTGAGTAACTAAGTATTACTTCTTTGATAATTTAGTAGTATAGATCATAAGGTACTATGACTAATGTCCGCCTCACCAGTTTTGAGAGGCAGTGGAAAATATGTCTAAAAGACGTAGGTAAGAGAAATCAAATAATCATTAAATGACAGAACTGGGGTCAAGCATGGTGGCTCACGCCTGTAATTCCAACACTTTGGGAGGCCAAGGCGGGAGGATCACTTGATCCCAGGAGTTTGAGTCTAGCCTAACATGGTGAGACCCTATCTCTACAAAAAATAAAAAAATTAGGCTGGGTGTGGTGGCTCAGGCTTGTAATCCCAGCACTTTGAAAAGCCAAGGTGGGCAGATCACTTGAGGTGAGGAGTTCAAGACCAGCCTCATTAACATGGTGAAGCCCCATCTCTACTAAAAATACAAAAAATTAGCCGAGCATGGTGGCATGTGTATGTAGTCCCAGCTACTTGGGAGACTGAGAAATGAGAATCGTTTGAACCTGGGAGGTGGAGGTTGCAATGAGCTGAGATCATACCTCTGCACTCCAGCTCCAGCTTGGGCGACAGAGTGAGATTCTGTCTCAAAAAAAGAAAAAAAAATAACTGGGCATGGTGGTGAGTGCATGTGGTTCCAGCTACTGGGGAGTCTCATGGGGGAGGATCACTTGAGTCCATGAGGTTCAGGCTATAGTGAGCTGTGTTTGTGCCAATGCACTCTAGCCTGAGTGATAGAGTGAGACCCTCTGTCTCAAAGAAGAAAAAAAAAAAAAGCATGAAAGTTATCTTTAAAATGTTTTGTGCCTCTGTGATGTATCTCAAAATAGAGTCAATCTTTTAAATCAATTGACCTAAAAACCCCAAATGCTATAATATATGAATCTTATTTTAGATGCAATTCCAAAGGTCCTATTTATGCTGTGTTTTTTCTCCTTACCCATGGTTAGAAACCATGTCTGGGCCAAGTGAAATACTCAATAAGACTGTAAATGGAAAAAAAATGGGATAAATTTTTAGCCATTTCATAGTTTACCTTGTTCAGAACAAATGATATAAAGAAAACAGTTAAAAACAACATCTATGTATACAGGAAAGTTTTATCTTCAATGGGCTAATTGTCTAGAATTTATGTATAAAATCATAAAGTATGCAAAAACACTTTAAAGCTATGAATTACAGTATCAATTTATTGAGTACCTTATATGTGCCATACACAGTATGTCTATATCTACATTACGACCCTAAAATAAACACAATGACGCTCATAATACACAGATGCTCAGAGGTTCAATGACAGGCCTGAAGTCATACAGCTGGTGAGTAGTGGAGCCATTTCAAACACTTCTGGCTCCAAAGTACATGTTCTTTCCAACATGTACTTTTATCTAATTTATAAATGCGTAAGCTACACTGCTCAGTGACATAGTTACACAGAAGCTATCACTAGTATAGGTCTTTAGAAAAAGAACAGTGAAAGGACTTAAGCTTTCAAGTTCTCTTCCTTCAGAAAGAAAAAAACAAACAAAAAATAGTAAAAAGAAATTTGACCTCAGAGTTAGAAAATTAGCAGTAGCAGCTGAAGACCAGCAGGTGTCACAAGCTCGAAAACCTACAGACACCAGGCAGAGAATATGTGGACAGGACCAAGACATAAGATAATACGGAACTGGGGAGCCAGCATACCCAACCTGAAAGGATCTTAAAGCCTTGTTAAAACAAAACAAAAAACAAGTCAATAGAACACTGTGCTGCTCAAATAAAACATCTTCAGCCTTTACTGGTTTGGGCTTCTAGATTAGGGTATACAAACAAGGAAGAATGAAATTGAGGGAGAAAAGGAACACAGAGTGGGTTAGTTGGACATAAAAACTTCACACTGGACCCGTTCAAAGAGATGTTAATGAACTGTGTGTTTATTATGGGACAGGGTACTGGGAAAGCACAGAAGGAACCTTAACAGCAGGAATAGAAGGAGCCCATGAGCCTGTGCATGACTTTGTAGACCTGCCTATTACAGGTACAACAAGTGTTTTAAATGTTTTGATTTCATAGAAATTTTGGGAGAATCCCTTATACCGGGTCCAGAGAGTGTCTATCAGTGATGTTACCAAGAGCTAACCACATATTATCAAGTTTTTACTGAATATAGTCATATGCTTTTAAAGGATGGATAGATGAGTGATTTATTAGCAAGTGATAGTCAATTGAACTTTGTTTAGAACAACAGCTAATGTATTGTCTTTAGGCTGGGCACAGTGGCTCATGCCTGTGATCCCAGCACTTTGGGAGGCCAAGGCGGGCGGACAGCCTGAGGTCAGGAGTTCGAGACCAGCCTGGCCAACATGGCAAAACCCCGTTTCTACTAAAAGTATAAAAATTAGATCGGCATGGTGGGCACCTGTAATCCCAGCTACTCAGGAGGCTGAGGCAGGAGAACCGCTTGAACCTAGGAGGCGGAGGTTGCAGTGAGCCGAGATCACACCATTGCACTCCAGCCTGGGTTACAAAAGCAAAACTCTGTCTCAAAAAAAAAAAAAAAAAAAAAAGGCTGGGTGCGGTGGCTCATGCGTGTAATCCCAGCACTTTGGGAGGGTGAGGTGGGCAGATCATGAGGTCAGGAGATCGAGACCATCCTGGCTTACACAGTGAAACCCTGTCTCTACTAAAAATACAAAAATTAGCCAGGCGTGGTGGCGGGCACCTGTAGTCCCAGCTACTCGGGAGGTTGAGGCAGGAGAATGGCATGAACCCGGGAGGCGGAGCTTGCAGTGAGCTGAGATTGCGCCACTGCACTGCAGCCTGGGTGACAGAGCAAGACTCTGTCTCAAAAAAATAAATACATAAATAAAAACTCTTTAATTCTCTTTTAAATACAATAATGATTGAACCCTTCATAAATTAATAATAACCTGTCATTTTGGAATTTTCTTCCAAATGCTTATTTTCTTTTAATCCCATTATTATAAAAACGTTTCTCCAAAATTAAATTTCTATTGGCAAACTGCTAATAATGGTTTCTTAATAGTTTATGTTTTAACATTCAAAATGAAGAAAAGTAATCAACAAGCTAAACTAAGCTCTTTCTGCTATACTGGTCTTCTTTAGTTGTAGACTTAAACCTCCCTTCCACGTCTTAACCATATATATTCACCTAGACCACATATATTTCACTTTTTCCCACATTCAACAGCTGAACTGATCATAAGTCAAAAAACTTCATGAAGCAATAGTCATTTTCCATATATGTGCTAACATTTTGAGCAGTTATGATACAGTCATAATACAAATGCTGTATTTCTCAATTCATGTGCATGCTTAAGAGAACTAGAGTCTTAATGCAACATTTCTTATTTAAAGAAACCAGCATTCAAGGCCTAAGGACTGGCTGAAGGTAATTAGCTTGCAAATTCACATTTAATTATTTCCAAATTTGTACTGTCTTAAAAAGCAAAAACCCTAGCTATAATAACAGTACCAGCCTCTGAGAAAGCAGAATTAGAAATAATTCCCAACAAAAACTAAGCCAACTATTAATATATCTACAACACACACAAGTAAAATGAAAGTATATCAGTAATTCTACTTTTTTTCTTTTTTTATGACGGAGTCTCACTCTTGCCACCCAGGCTGGAATGCAGCAGCCCAATCTCGGCCCACTGCAACCTACACCTCCTGGGTTCAAGCGATTCTCCCATCTCAGCCTCCCGAGTAGCTGGGACAACAGGCATGTGCCACCACACTTGGCTAATTTTTGTATTGTTTTAGAGACAAGGTTTTACCATGTTGCCCAAGCTGGTCTCAAACTCCTGGGCTCAACTGATCCTCCTGCCTCATCCTCCCAGATTGCTGAGATTAGAGGCATAAGCCACCACACCCGGCTCCCGAAACTTTTTTGTTGTTGTTTGGAGACAGACTCTCTTGCTCTGTCATGCAGGCTGGAGTGCAGTGGTGTGATCTCAGCTCACTGCAACCTCCACTTCCCATGTTCAATCTATTCTCCTGCCTCAGCCTCCTGAGTAGCTGGGATTTATAGGCATGCACCACCATGCCTGGCTTTTTTTTTTTTTTTTTGTATTTTTAGTAGAGACAGGGTTTCACCATGTTGGTCAGGCTGGTCTTGAACTCCTGACCTCGTGATCCACCCGCCTTGGCTTCCCAGAGTGCTGGGATTACAGGCATGAGCCACCACACCCAGCCTCCCTGAACGTTTTTAAATAAAATTAGTGCCTTAAAGCCAGCGCAGAGAGACAAATTTGAGGTGGACTTATGTTTCCCTGTAAGTAGACTTGCAATAAAAAGCAAAAAGGTTTTTTTCCTCAAAAACCTGGGACTTAGTCATGGCTTCTAGTGCATTGGGCAGCAAGTCCCTTTTGCTCCATAACACTGTAGGAAATAAATTTCTGTTGTTTATAAGCTACCTAAATCACTGTCTTTTGTTATGGCAGCTTAAAGGGACTAAGAAACCATACCATGTATTCCATTAGATTATAAATGTCTGCCTATTCCCCCAAAAGTTCCCTGTGGGCAGGGCCTGGGTCTCTGTAATCTCGTTATCAACCTAGCATGGTACCTGGCTGATAGGTATTGAATATTTCCACTCTAATTAAAAAAAAAAAAAAAAAAAGTAATAGAAACCTCTTATTCGTATAATGCTTCATAGCTTATTCACTCTCATTGGACCCTCTCCTAATGTTTGTACTGCAGAAATGGCCAAGATTCAACTAATAACACTGGCATATTACTAGAGGTGACGCTATTTATTCCATTTGGAGTAACTTAGGATTAAAATCAAAACTCTCACAGAATTGGCTTTGCTCAACAAGCCAACTAAAAACAAGTTGTCCATACAACTATTATATATCAATAAAAAAACTGATATTATATATCAATAAAATAAAAAAAACAATATATTGATATACAGATATCAATATATCTATTAAAAAGGTTGCGCTTTTAATTTTCCCAAATAATAACTGATGAGGCAAGTCTGTCATTAACACTAGTCTCAAAATCAAATTAGATTTTTAAAAATAAGGAGGATCATTTAAATACATATTCTGTTCATCTACTTACTCTATTAAGCGCTTTGGGGATGAGCCACTTTGATGGAATTCATCAGCATCATAAAATTCATCTTCACTGCTGGAGTAAGAGAACTCTGGGACTGTATTTGGAGACAAGTTCACATGGCTTGGAGAAGTGAGACTGCTACTTGGTGGTGAATGGCCACTGCCTAGGAAGTTAAAAGGGTTTTAGAGAAAAATGTTGCTGATAGAGAAGAGACTAGGGAGATGGAGTCAAAGCAGACTTTTCTAAAATCAAGAAAGAGTTTGGTTAAGTTTGTAAAAGCTGCTACACTATTTATAAAGAAAATCAACATTTAAACTCCACACAGAAAATGGCAAATCATGATATAAAATGAGGACACAGCCTTTTAAATAAATGAAACAAAAAGCTATGTCCCCATTCTATAAAGATTATCATTAATACTAGGAAGGGGGCCCTTCTGATTATATGAGTTGTGGAGTTGCAAGTACCACAACAGATACGATTACCAATGGGATGCCAGAGCTCTTATTTTACACTGCAGATCCAGATACCTAAAAATGCAGCAGTGAGCCGCTGGGAATGCAAAATGCAAAGAATATTAAGACCACATAAACATTAAAATATTGCAGGATATCACATTCCTATCATTCAATATTTTCTGGCAATCACATGGAAAATGCACACACCATCCAAATTCCTCTCTTTTTTCCACCTAAGTCAGGGGTCAGAGGTGGAGATAAAAATAGACGGCTACTACGACAAGAATGCAGAAAATGAAAAGATTCTGAAGAACATTTTTCTATTCCTAAACAATCTAACTAAAGAAATGAAAATTAATGAAGACCCAGAGAAAGAAGACTGCCATCTAATCTCTGAGATGATCATCTGGTACCTTGTCTAGTAGTAAAGCAAGAACAGAAAAGTATCAAACCAGTCAACAAATGGAGTATTAAGATCAATTTAACTTACTGAGCATTTAAGGGCTGTCAGGCAATTTATGCTAATCTACAGATGTCTAGTGAAGACTAAAGTTTTTTAAGACACTGATGGCAATTTGAAAGCCAGGGCCACGGTTCTGGAAGAAATTGAAGACAGCAATAAAAACGAATCCAGGCTAGGCACAATGGCTCATGCCTGTAATTCCAGCACTTTGGGAGGACCAGATGGGAGGACTGCTTGAGGCCAGGAGTTCAAGACCAGCCTGGGCAACAAAGTGAGAGCCTCGTCTCTTAAAAAAACAAATAAATAAATTAGCTGGGCATGGTGGCATGTGCCTGTGGTCCCAGCTACATGAAAGATTGAGGCAGGATCACTTGATCTGAGGAGGCTGAGGCTGCAGTGAGTTGTGTTTCTGCTGTTGCAGTCCAGCCTGGGTAAACAGAGTGAGACCTTGTCTCAAAAAAAAAAAAAAAAAAAAAAAAGAATCCAGAGTCACAGATTTTTTGCCCATTCCTGTATCTATGGTTCAATAGTTATGAAAAAGAGCACATGGGTTTGCCACATTTAGTCATCACATTCACAAAGGTATTTTAAAACGATAACATAAAAAGTTTAACCCCAAAAGGTAATGCTTATTTTGGAAATTCCAAAGGTAGCTCACCTTATTAGTAAATAACTTTATATTCTTTTTATTACCGAACAGAAAAAATAAGAGAGAAAAGCAGCTTTTTCTTATTGGAATTAAAAAAAAATTGACCAAGAATTGCAAATGATTAAGTAGCATGCAAATATTCCAGGTGATCACACAAGTGAAAATGTTACCTAAGAAGAAAATAAGTTTGAGTGGGAACTGCAAACAAAAGATCTAAGATTTACTTAGCAGAGTAAACATTTTATCTTATTCCTTTATTTCTTTTTTGTATTAGCAAGAAGGGAAAGAAAAGTGGAGAAAATGAAGTTAGGATGAAAAATCAAATAAGATATAAATCACAGAAATTTAATTTTAAAATTTTCTTTTAATCTATCTACTCTAAAGTGTTACATTTTTGAAATATCTTCAACTGAAATAGTTTCAGAAGATTATCTTCTGGAAATAATTTTTACTAAAATTAATGTACATAAGAAGAGCTTCTCACTTTTTCAAAGTCTGTTGCTAGTTTTATGTATTTCCAAACAGAAAAATTTTAGAAATTTGGCTGTTTCAAAATTCTGACATAAAAATACAAATGACAACAAACAAGTACTATTTTTTTAAATGAAGAAGAGGTGACACAGCTCAGGAAATACAGAAGTCAGCCAAAATATTTCAATTTCATTATTCAAATTGCTTATCAGCCTTTTCCCAAGAGCTTCAAGTAAGGGAGCTACTTTTTTTTCTTTCAAAATTCAAAGGCACCTGCCCATGCTGTTAAATAGTAAAGATCAAAGTAATAGCATCAGTACTTTTACTAATTCAAATTTTTAAAATCACACATTTTAAAATCACAATTTTTAAAATTCATTATTACATAGGAAAAATCCTATCCAGGAAAAAAAATCTGAGGATGAACAAAAGCGGCTTATCTCCCACTTCTTCAAGAGTGGTTTTGGTTTTAGTTTCCAGGTTTAACAGTGTGAAAAGTGCTAGATGCATCCTTGAGTTCTGTTTTACAAGTTATTCAACATGTATTTAATTAATTTTAAAACAAGAATAAATCTAGCATCTAACACTGATAGTATCCCTGTAAAACAGAGAAAAAATAAAGACCATAAGCTTAAACGAATTAAGAAAACGCAGGCTGGGCGCGGTGGCTCACACCTGTAATCCCAGCACTTTGGGAGGTCAAGGCGGATAGATCACCTGAGGTCAGGAGTTCGAGACCAGCCTGGCCAACATAGTGAAATGCCGTCTCTACCAAAAATACAAAAACTGGTGGGGGTGTGGTAGCGCACGCGTTTGATCCCAGCTACTCAGGAGGCTGAGGCAGGAGAATCGCTTGAACCTGGGGAGTGGAGGGTGCAGTGAGTCGAGATGGTGCCACTGGACTCCAGCCTGGACGACAGAGTGAGACTCCATCTCAAAAACAAAAAAACAAAACAAACAAACAAAAAAATGCAAATTAAAATGAAGTATCTTTTTTCTGACTATAAAACTGACAAAAAGGTGAAAGATTGATAAATGTTTTCTAAAAAAATACACATATGACAAAGGTGCTGTACAAGGATATCACTGAAGTATTGTTTATAGTGGAAGAACACTGGAAAAAATTTAAATGTCCATCAGTGGAAAAAACAAGCAATACCTGCCTAGGCAGCTGTAAAAAGAATGCTGTAGACCTAATTTTACAAACATGGAAAGTGCCCTAAGTGTTCTTTGTTAAAGGAAAAATGCAAGTTACAGAAACACATTACCTAACTTAGGTTTAAACAAAAACAATAAAAATATACAACATTAAGTGTAAATTCACATACACGTATGCAAATTACTGGGGGGAGAGTAAAGAGGACTTTCCGTTTTTATTCTGTGCACTTCTGTGTCAGCTTCATAATAAGAAAGTATGCAAGTCTAGCTGGAGTAAATTTTTCAGAAAGTCAACATAGATCACCAAATAAATGTTAAGGTAAAAAACAAAACTGTAATATTTTATTTTATTTAAATTATTATTATTCCAGGTATGGTGTCTCATGCCTGTATAATCCCAGCACACTGGGAGGCTGAGGCAGGAAGACTGCTTGAGCCCAAGAGTTTGAGACCAGCCTGAGCAACATAGGAAGACTCCTCTCTACAAAAACCAAAAAATCAGCCAAGTGTGGTGGTGTGTGCCTGTGGTCCCAGCTACTTGGGAGACTGAGGCCTGGGAGGTCAAAACTACAGTGAACCCTGATCGTATCACTGCAATCCAGCCTGAGTGACAGAGTGAGACCCTGTCATAAAAATAAAAATTAAAAAATTTTAAAAATAAATAAATAATACTTACTTACTGAAGCTTTTCTTTCAAACACAGAGCTAACCACTTCATGTGTGGAACTGTAATGTTAAAACTAAGTTATCTCCAACAGAAATATACAACACATTTCTTCAACTTTCCCCCCTCCTCATCAGAGATCACAAACAAACCTCAAATGTTAATAAAGAGTTACGAGAAATAAAGAAATTATGCATATCTGTACCTGTACTATTTGGTGTAGGAGTCTGATGATGTCCCAAGGTAGCCAACACAGGTCCAACTGGGAGGGAAGATGGACGCTGCTCTGACTTACACAACTGAACAGGTTCTAGGAGATGTGAACATATAAAATAAGGTACAGAAACAGCCAAACATACATTCTATTGACTGTAATTGTCTGAGATTCAAAATCCGAAAGGTGAGTAATTTTTGAAACTCTATTTCATTAAGTCTAGTTCCATGCTACTCCTTCCTTTTGACTTCCTAGCCTCTTAAACTCGATGATAGGCTACAGAGTACTAAGATACTAGGCAGGATATCAAAAGACCAGCCACAGTAGGCCAATACTGCAGCATAACTACGCTGTAAAACCAACAAATGATTCTGATGACGATGTGTTTCTGAGCCTCAAACGACATAAAATCAGAAGTGGAGTACAGTACCTCCCCCTCTTTAGCCCCAAGAGGTAGCTTAAGCTAATTCACTTAAGGAGTAAAAACTCACAAAAGGATTTCACACACTTACTAGTATTTTTAAAAAGCATTTTCCCTTTTATAGTACAATTTCTGACTTCACTATGCCATCATTGAAAACATAGAAATGTTGGATACAACCAAAAGGCAAAAGGAATCAGTCAGCGTAGCTAGGTATTGGCCCTGAGCCCTTCTTTGCCAGTTTTAAAAAAATTGCATTTATTGCTCCATACCAAAAAACAAACAAACAAAACAAACAAAAAATCACACCCAGATGTCATGTGATCAGTAGGCATCATAAATTTCCTTCTTCACTTTCTCATTATCTTAAAATCTACCATGAACATACCATTTGTGTTGTTCAGAGCTACACAGAATACCCCAAAACGGAACATCCCTGGGTTATCCTGAATAAGGTATAGTACTTTTTCCTTGCTAGCCACGAATTCTGAGTCATAGAATTCTGTCCTACCAGTGAATCCAAATCTTAGTAACCACGTTTGTTTTCTATCTCACTTTGAATACCAAAACCACTCTCATCACACTTCAGTAAAGCCCCAATATCAAAACACTATCATCTTTTTCCAGTTCACTTTTGGCTGTATTATTTTTTGAGTCCTTTTATTTATTAAAAACAAGGAAAACCAAAAATAAACAGTAATAGCTAAGACTGCTATGACAGCCACACAAATTATTTTTTTCTCATTAATGAATCTATGAAACACTTTCCCCAATTACCTGGAGGTAACACAGTCTGGGAAGGCATTGTGCTGATCACAGGTTCCAAAGGACTCGGTTGATATATTGCATCTACAGGATTAATAGTACTCTAAGATAAAGAAACACAGTATAGTTATTTTTAATTAAATGTTCTCATGCTACCCTCCCAAATGCCCACATTTATGACTGCAAAATCCTGAGGGTAGCTATACAGATATGTTGATCAAAATGAAAAGAGGAAATGAAACACCTATACAGAAGTGTAAGAGTTTCTTAAAGCATAGTAAGGAAAGAAAATGAATGAATCTCTGTCACAGAAGAAGGTAAAGCTAAATGGAAAAACTGAGGAGTTATAAAATGGTGTGGGGAGATTTCAGGAAGTCAAAACCACCTCTCAATTCAATTCAGTGCTTCTCAATTTCTTAATTCACCACAAATATTGTTTCTCTGTTTCTTTCACTTTTGGTGAGTTACACCAAATGTCCAAGTAATGTACCTGCACCACTAGGATCTCATCTTTCATCCCATACTGCTGCCATCACACAGTACAGTCACTCCTCAGGTACCCAAGGGGGACTGGTTCCAAGCGCCCCCTGAGGATACCAAAATCAACAGATAATCAAGTCCCTGATATAATATGGTATATTTGCATGCAACCTACATATACCCTCCCATATAAGTTAAATCATCTCTAAATTACTTATGACACCTAATATTATGTAAGTATTATATAAGTCACCATTATACTGTATTGTTTAGGAAATAATGACAAGGAAAACAGTATATACATATTCAGCAAAGAGGTACTTTTTTTTTTTCCCTCAAACAGTTTTAATCCACGGTTGGTTGAATCCACAGATGCAGAAGGCCGACTGTGTGTCTAGTTTTATGGTCACTAAAGAGAAAGAGATGTATCTTCTAATTGGGGAGTGTAGAGAAGAGGGCTTGCTTTCTGAGGATTCAGAAGAGAGGGAGAAAAAAATTCAGACATGTAGTTAATTTTAGAGGGGAGAAAAGTCCAGGATTCTCTGATTCTAAGTCAAGAAATTATTCTGACAGCATGAAGGCATTTTAAAAAGAAAACTCCGTAACTTACTGATAGGGTTGGGGGGTGGGTGTGTACATGTTAAACCAAGGTCTTTGCCACAGCAAAGTTTACATTTACCATTTAGAAGACTAAACTGGGCAAACTCAAGAAATAAAAATGTAAGTTCTTTAGGTTCAATTGATCTGGAAAACTGAACTTCACATATATATTAAGTAGTGCTTATAACAGAAGATACTAAAACGGAAATATAACAGAAAGATTTTGCCAACGAATAAGCCCAAAAAAGCAGTTGTAAAAACTTAAAATCACCTAATAATAGAAACTGAGGTAATGGTAAAGTTTTTGTAGCATTCTCATGTAATGTCTAAGTTAAAAAAATTTTTTCCAGGCCATATGAAAAACAAACACACACATTGTTTTCAGAACTGTTAAACGAAAAATATTTAAAACCAAAAAAACCCAGCCCTCTTTCTGCATGAATATCTAAAACTCATTAAATAAGGTCTCTTCAATCAAGTGACTTGAACACAAGAATTCTGATTCTTGTCACTACAATAGTTTATCTGCCATAAATACTTTAACTGAAAAATGAAGGACACTTAGAGAAAATACCCCCAAAACAATCAGTAATAATTTAAAAAAAAAACCAAAAAACAAAAAACTAAGAAACTGAAGTGGGGAATGTTTTGAAGCACTGAGAAAAGCAAAGAAACAGAGACCTGGAGTTTTTAATTTCTTAGAATCCTTAAGTCTCTGATCCTCTATGGGCCTCAGTTTCCCAGTCTGCAAAATAGTCTGTTTTATATGGGTGCTAAAGGCTTTCTGGTTATTACTTTGATTCTATTTTCAGATAGCAGACCAAGCCATAATAACTAAACAAGTATCTCAACAAACCTGGAGCTGTTCCTAAAATAAATTCCTTGTTTACACAGCACTTTTCTTGAAAATAACTCCAAATGCTTTACAAAGACAAAATTCCACCATTAACGCTTTGATATATAAGAGTAAGAATATGTCACACCTCCTTACCCCTCCCACTGAAGGGAATAAGAAATAAAATAACTTTGGAACAAGGGACCAGAATTATCTTTTGGATGTAATCTTTTATTTTCCAGATGAAATGTTCTTACAATTAGGCTGGTCAACCAAAGAAAACACTTAAAAACTTTTTGCACTGTTAAACAAAAATTATGGGAGGCTACTGCTTTGGATTGAACTCTTGTACTAGGGCCCAACAGATTAGACCAAACCAAAATGGAGTCACTCTTGCTAAATGCCGTATCATAAAACTCTAAGGAAGCAAGTGGATCCCAAAATAGACCAGTTTTTTTTTCTGAAAATAGGAGATTCCAGTCTACCTGAGTCAGTGTAATATGGAAATGCTCTCTGTTTTAACCCTTAAAAGTAATCTGATGTTATCAGCATTTTTTCCTGTTACAGTTCTCACCTTACAAAACCCACTGTTTGCCGTTGCCCAGTGGGACCTCTCATTCTATTTTGTAGAATGGAGGCTGACCCAATCCATGCATCTTGAATAAAAGCCAATTCGATCTATGATTCAATCTGTTGTAATTTTGTCTTTTGACAGCATGTATATTAAAAGTACTTGATCTTTTTGTTATTGTTGTTTTTCATAGAAAAAATAACGATGCTACACTTATCCCCAGTCCTTGGTCAGTCAACTTCAGGCTAAAATATGTCACATTACATTCTACAACTTGCTTTAAAAATAAATGTGCAGAGCTTGAAAAGCAAAAATACTACTACTCAGCCCTCATCTGTTGTGACATTAATGAAACCCATGTAATACAATGTATTGTACATACACATACATGTATGTATAGCTAATATTTATTGAATACTATGTGTTTGTTCTGTACCTTACAACACGCTTCTATGGTAGAACCTTTCAGTTTTCTTTACAGGAAAAGACATTAAGACTCAGAAAGGTTAAGTAATTTGCCAAGGTCACAGGTAGTGAGTGGCAGGGCTGTTTTATTTGAATCCAAGCAGCCTGCCTCTAAGGCCTATTCCATGAACAGTTCCTCTATTTTTTCAAAATAAAAATTCTTAAGGAAAATATGCTCTAGTCCCTGGGCAAATGATTCAAAGATATTTTTCTATTAGTTTAAATTTTCTATGAGCATGAACTTTCTAGATGTTTTTCATTGCAAATTATCAAGTGTTTTTGGTATGTTTTATAAAATCCTGCCTCTTTTATTCAATATAATATAACTAATTTGGCTTTGAGGGAAAAGAGATAAAAATAACAGCCAACAAGGTTTTCCTCTGGAGTCTTTGGGGACCATATAATGCTAGACAATACATAGAGTCCTTTCCCAGGAGGCTAACAATCTTCAACAGTATCTCAGGAAGAAATATTTCACTTTGTATTACATTTATATCATACAACTGTATTATATCACCACGGATCATACTTTGAACTGACAAAAATTCTGATGTATTTAATTCAAATTCCAAACATGTTTGTTTTACTCCTGCTTTCTTTTTTTTTTTTTTTTTTTTTGAGACGGAGTCTGGCTCTGTCACCCAGGCTGGAGTGCAGTGGCGCGATCTCGGCTCACTGCAAGCTCTGCGTCCTGGGTTCCCGCCATTCTCCTGCCTCAGCTTCCCGAGTAGCTGGGACTACAGGCGCCCGCCACAGCGCCCGGCTAATTTTTTGTATTTTTAGTAGAGACGGGGTTTCACCGTGGTCTCGATCTCCTGACTTTGTGATCCGCCCGCCTCGGCCTCCCAAAGTGCTGGGATTACAGGCGTGAGCCACTGCGCCCGGCCTTTACTCCTGCTTTCTTAAGAAATATGCAGGCCGGGTGCGGTGGCTCAAGCCTGTAATCCCAGCACTTTGGGAGGCCGAGACGGGCGGATCACGAGGTCAGGAGATCGAGACCATCCTGGCTAACATGGTGAAACCCCGTCTCTACTAAAAAATACAAAAAAAAACTAGCCGGGCGAGGTGGTGGGCGCCTGTAGTCCCAGTTACTCGGGAGGCTGAGGCAGGAGAATGGCGTGAACCCGGGAGGTGGAGCTTGCAGTGAGCCGAGATCCGGCCACTGCACTCCAGCCTAGGTGACAGAGCGAGACTCCGTCTCAAAAAAAAAAAAAAAAAAAAAAGAAAAAAAAAAAAAAGAAATATGCAAACACAGATTTAACTTAAAATTGTTTTAAAACCAAATATAAAGATAACATACTCATCCTTTCAAGTACAATCATGAGATGTTTTTGAAAATTTACAGAATGTTTTTCCAGATCTCAGACAAGCTGGCGTTTTTAAGTCTAGGACAAAAAAAAAAAAAAAAAAAAAAAAGGCTGCCTCCTGCTTCAGGAATACAGACTGAACAGAGGTCACTCAGTTACCATAAAACTAGGGTAATCACAAACCACAAACCTTCAAACTCTTTTATTTCCAGCTGGGAAATACTAACAATACAATTTTCTTCCTTCTTTTTAGAGGGGAAGTTGAATATAAGGAAAAGGTAAAAAGATAAGAGAGAGGAAAGAGTAAGAAGATGGCTATAAGAGAAAGAATTCATGTTGTAAATTGTTCCAACAAAAATGCAGTACATACCACATTAACAATGATGGTTAACACACACACAAAAACTAAAAATAAAAGATAAAATAATAGGAACTTATAAACATATTCAAATAGATTAAGGTGTGTTTCACTATTGTACTCCCCCCCAACCCCACTTTCATCTGAGAAAAAAAGAAATTAGACAAGAAATGTGGCACTGAGTTATGCATTACTTAATTGAAAAAGCTGAGTATTCATACCATGATTAACCCTTCAAGTTAATACATGCAAAGTGATTCAATCTGAACCCACACTTAGAAAAATTTTAAGACTGTCATTTCCCCTGCAAATGATTGCTGAAAGATGTGAGCTTAAAGGAAATTGCGAGAGTCAACAACAAAAAGCAGTGAGTAGTTGGCATTGAAAAATGAGTAGTAATTCAGGCTTCTCCTGATATGACTGGTTATAATGCTCTGCAGAAGTAAAGGGAAACAAAAAGATTAGATTAAACTTACTATCATTCCATCTGCGTGCTTCTCCACATTACTCTGGTCCTTAAGGAAAAATGTTAAAAATATTAACTTTATTCTTACAATTAAGTAACTCCTTGTGTATTTCTCCTACAAGAAAGCTTATTTACTAGGTAAGTAACAATGTTAGAACATGATTTCTCTGCCTCCATTAAGATTTTAATTCCATGTGTACATTCTGAGCCAAACACAATTCTAACACTGGCTACACAAAAATCAACACCAACAGCATGGCAATTATTTTTCTATATAGGGATTTAACTAAGTTCATCGTGGAAATATCCCGTAGAACTCTAGTCACGTTCAAAATTCCAGGCAAAAGTGATCTCTACACAGATGAACCTTTGAAAACATGATGTTAAGTGAAAGAAGCTAGTCACAAAAGACCACATATTGTAATATGCAACTTACATGAAGAGTCAAGAATAGACAAATCTAGAGAGAGAAAGCAGATTAATAGTTGCCAAAGGCTGGATGGGGTGGGGGGTAAGAGGCTGTTGGAAAAGAAAGGGAGGCACTGACGTTCCTCAACTTACAGTGGAGTTTACCTCCCAATAAACCCATCTGAAGTTGAAAATACAGTAAGTCAAAGACAAATTTAATTCATCTAACCTACCAAACAGCATAGCTTATCCTAACCTACCTTAAACGTGTTATAGAACACTTATATTAGCCTATAGTTGGGCAAAAACCATCTTGCAGAGTTTCAGTTGGTTGCCCTTGTGATCATGTGGCTGACTGGGAGCTATAGCTTGTTGCCACTGCCCAGCATAGTGAGAGAAGATCATATGGCATTATCAGTAGCCTGGGAAAAAAACCAAAACTCAAAATTCAAAGTACAGTTTCTATTAAATGCATATTACTTTTTTGCCATCATGAAGTTGAAGAATCCTAAGTTAAACCATTGTTAAGTCAGGGACCATCTATATAGAAAATCTATATAGAAAATGATTGCTTAATAGGTCTAGGGTTTCTTTTTGCAGTGACACAAGTATGCTAAAATTAAATTATGGTGATGGCTGTACAATTTTGTAAATATAATAAAAACCATTGAAATAAACCATTTGCTTATTTATCTCTTTATTGGCCATCTACCCTAGAGTACAATCTTGGTGAGGACTTTGGTCGTCTTACCAGTTGTATTAGTCTGTGTGGGCTGCCATAACAAAATACCATAGACTGGGTGGCTTAAAGAACATCCATGACTTTGAAGACTTGGTGCAAAAAGAGAAAGACTCATGCCTGTAATGCCACGCCAGCATTTTGGAAGGCCGAGGACAGAGAATCACTTGAAGCCAGGAGTTGAGACCAGTCTGGGCAAAAAAGCGAGACCCTGTCTCTACAAAAAATTTAAAAATTAGTGAGTGGGGCACTGTGGTGAGCACCTGTAGTCCCAGCTACGCAGGGGGCTGAGGCAGGAGGATCACTTGTACCCAGGAGTTTGAAGTTACAGTGAGTTATTTATGACTGTGACACTGTACTCCAGTCTGGGTGACAGAGCAAGACACTATCTCTTAGAAAAAGAGAGAAAGGGAAAGAAAGAAGAGAGAGGGAGAATGTGAACTATCTCATTAGTAAATTTTTATACTGATTACATGTTGAAATAGTATTTTTGGTATACTGGGTTAATAAAATACATTATTAAAATTAATCTCACCTGTTTCTTTTTACCTTTTAAAATGTTGTTATAAGAAAATTTTAAATTATATTTATAGCTTTCATATTTTTATTGTATAGCACTGGTCTAGACTTAGGATATTCAATAGGAACCGACAAAACTAAAGCCTCAAATTCTAAGTCATCAACAGTATTTATTTGCATCTATTTTATGCAAGATTATAAAAACTACATAAATCAAATTGATCTGTGTCTACCTTGAAAAATGTTAATAGTCTCTATCTTTGCCTATAAGAATAACCATTTAAAGTGCCTGATTTTAATTGTATTGAAATACTGTTTTACCGCATGATTTAACTGGCGAAAATCAACCAGAGTTTAAATTTGTAGCAACTATATCTCATAACCAAAGCATGTCTAGCACAGCCTTTCAATTTCAGTGATAATTAAACAATGCAAAAATAATGCTCTGGTAAATCATAGTCAACCCCCTGGCACATGCCATTCTGACAGGCATTTTGAGTTGTGGTATGTGGTCACATCACCTGACTCTGATACTGGTTAAGTCTCCACCTGCAGAGGCCTCCTAGCTTATCTTCGCTCTGTCCTGCCCTACTCCCCTTCTCTCCCCTTACCCCCCAGCTCCACTGCAGTCTCCCAGGAGAAGAACATCAGCTGTCTCCACCAAGGGTAAAAGGAAGGATGTCTTCTGAGATAACAAAGCCCACTTGAAAATTCCACTAACCAGGTGGTCTCAAAACTTTGCTACACATTAAAACCACCCAGGGGTTTAAAATAATCCCAATACCCAGGTGATATCCCATACAAGAGAATTATAACAGAATGTCTACGGGTGGGAGCCAGGAATCAGAACTGATTTCCAAATGACTCCAGTGTGCAGTAAAGTTTGGGAACCAATACGCTAATCATTTAGGCAGGAGAGAATCTACTGGGAGTGGGAATTCAAATGAAAGAATCAAAACTGGAAAGAGCTTAAAATTAAAATTTTTACTTACAGCATGCCACCTCTAAGAAGCTGATACTAATCAGCCCCAAACAAGAAAGGTATCAAATTAGCTATCTTCTCATATCACTTTGGGGTCTCAAATGGCATTATCTCCCTCAAAGTAGTTGATTCCGATATTTTATTAACCTGCCAGTGAATAACAGTCTGCCAAAGTGGCTATAACAATTTATATTTCCATCAGTACTCAATGGAAGTTCTCCAATTTTTACCAGATGTGTTACTGTCACTTTAAAATTTGCATCCTTCTATTTTTTTTAAATTTAATAAACACTTATTTAGAACTTATTACATGCCAGCTACCAAGAGCATCACAAATAATAATTCATTTAGTCTCACAGTATCAGTAAGAGACGACATTATTATTATCCCTCTTGTGTATGGAATATAAACCAAAGCACAGCAAGGATAAACAAACTTCCTCCAGGGGTGGGGCTTGGATTCATACTCAGTACGGGTCCATAATCTATGCTCTTTAAGACTATGCAAAGTTGACTGTCACTATTATTCTAAAATCTTTTATTTTAATCACAGATTAATTGATTAAATTTACCTAAAGATTAGTTTATAGGGATGGTCATCACAGCACATCAGAGAGGTGGCTAAGTAAAAAAAAAAAATCACACATATAGTGAAAATACTAAACCATGCAACCATTAAAAGTAATGCATTAGAAAAATCACTCAGTAATTCAGTTATTTATCAGGCACCTCCTATATGGTAAGCAACTGTAGGTACTGAGGATACAATGGGGTTATGGACTGAATGTTTGTGTCCCTTCCCAAATTCCTATGTTGAAGCCCTAACCCCAAAGGTAGCTATATTTGGAGATGAGACCTCTACAGAAGTAACTAAAGTTAACTGGGATCATAAGGATGGGGCCTCGATTCAATAAGATTAGTGTCCTTGTAAGAAGAGACACCAAACAGTTTGCTATCTCATATGTGCATGCTCCCTCTCTCTGTGCATACTCACCACGGAAAGACTATGTGAAGACATGGCTATTTACATGCCAAGAGAAGAGTCCTCATCAGAAACTGAACAGGCCAGAATGTTGATCTTGGACTTCTGGCTTCCAGAACAGTGAGAAAATAAACTTCTGTTTTTTAAGCCACCCAGTCTATGGGGTTTTGTTATGGCAGCCCATGCAGACTAATGTAAGTGGTAAGACGAGCAAAGTCTTCACCAAGATTGTACTCTAGGGTAGACGGCCAATAAAAAGATAAACAAACAAATATATCACGTAAACCTGACGAGTGATATAAGGCCACGAAGAAAAAGAAACCAGTGGGAGGTATAGATTATTTTAGATACAGGAGTCAGGAAAAGTCTTTCCAAAGATGTTCCTTGTGGTAAAAACCTGAATAAAGTGAGACAGTGAGCCTGGTGGAAATCTGTGGGAAATGCCCATCATGTGGAGGGAAAACCAAGTAAAAATTCCTAAAGCGGGGGTTGGGGGGAAGCTTGTCTTGCCTGAGAAAAAGAAATGAGCCAATGTTACTGGAATGGTGTGACCAAGGGTAGGAGACAGGTTAAGAGGGCAGTGAACATAAGTAATTTCTATTTCTTTACAAATGAGATGGAAAACATCAGGGGTATTTGAGCTGGCAAGTGACATGGTCTCATGTACATTTAAATTGAGTTTAAAGATATAAACAGAGTCCATATACGGTACAAATATAATTGAGGATTGTATTTGTACATAAGAAGCCTTAACAACAATAAAACTTCCTTCTGGAATAAATAAAAGGCCAAATTTCATTTACGTGATCCAAGTTACCCATTGCGAAGAACCCTAAAACGTAGTTTTATTAAGCTGGGCTAACACAGACAGGTAGCAAGTACAAATTACACTAAAAATGTTTTTGATGAGTGGCTAAACAGTGAACTACTGAAATAGGCTAGGCTAACCTACTGTACAACTATCTAAAGTCCTGAATGATTTTCAGAGATCACCCAAACTAGCCTAAACACTGTATTAGCTCCTTTGCTTCCCCAATCTTCAAGAGAAGGCAGTATGGATTCCCTAAAATATCTAGTCTCTCAGGGCATGGTGTAGTTTACTGGTTATCTACAGGTAAACTTTTGGATAACTGTAGGTGCTTCTACTCACCTATGTAATTCCAGAGCCAAGAAAAACTAAAATAAAAACCTTATCTCTTTTGTGCCACCAATCCTATCTTCCCTTCTGCTTGGCTTTGGAATATACTATGATCTACAACAGGAAATGAAAAATTTAGACACATACATAGGAAATCTAGGTATCGCTAACATCAAGAAACAGAACATAAGCCCTAAGTTCTGACACTTTATGTATAATATATTGGGCTGGGTTTGGTAGCTCACGCCTGTAATCTCAGCACTTTGGGAGGCCAGGAGTTCAGACCAGCCTGGGCAACATGGTGAAACCCTGTCTCTACCAAAAATATAAGAATTAGCCAGGTGTGGTGGTGCATGCCTGTAACCTCAGCTACTCAGGAGGCTGAGGCATGAGAATCAGTTGAACCCAGGAGGCAGAGGTTGCAGTGAGCCGAGATTATGCCACTGCACTCCAGCCTGGGCAACAGAGCAAGACTCCGTCTCGAAAAATAAAAAATATATTTTAAATCTGGCCTCAAAAGAAAATGACATTGCCCCATTTAATTTACAAGCTAAATATCCTTACTGTCCAAACACAAATGGATTGTCCTATGCTATTGTGTCATTAACAATAGTAGGTTAAAAGTCTCTATGATTTGGCAAACAAACATATGCAACTGAAGTAGTAAAAGAGATGAGTAATGGGAGGCTGAGGCAGGAGAATGGCATAAACCTGGGAGACAGAGCTTGCAGTGAGCTGAGATCCGGCCACTGTACTCCAGCCTGGGTGACAGAGCGAGACTCCGTCTCAAAAAAAAAAATAAAATAAAAAAAAATAAAAAAATAAACTCATTCAAACAACATTTCTCAACTTGGCTACAGAGCTGGTCACCCACCCCTTGCTGGAAATAAAGGCATGTAGTGAAGTAGAAATATTTTTTAAAATTCCTATTCTCAAACAATAATATTCTTATTTCAGAAAATCTCAGGCAATAAAATATATATATTTAGGTTGAATACACTAAATTTTTTCAGAAAAAGAGACAACATATATGAAATTTTTAATCCACAATAATTCAAAATGTATTGTTTCATGAATAAAGAACAATTAAAATCCACTAATATAGTTCACGACCAGAAAAAAATCTGTAATAATTTTTAAAAATATATCTCTATTATATTCTTCATTATGGACAATAACTGTAAGAACTTACTTCTCTATTTTCTAAGAAAAACTTTTTTTGTGGAAGCTTTTGTAAAATATGTCCCTGTTCCAAGCAGTGATAATGGATAAAATGGAAGGAAGGGGTGAGTCATTCAAACATGCTCCCCTCCTTCCCAGCTACCAGAAATGACATTACCAGAAACAGTAGCTAAGATAACATCCAAACACAATAGTTGTTCCATAGTATAAGCTCACAATACAGTTTAATGTAGAAAGGTACTATGTCTCAGATCTGAGTTTTTTCACTATTAAAGAAAAATGTCTTTTTAATTTTTGAACTCCATACATAAAGGTAATTGAAAGTAAAATTTACTTACTTTGGCAATCTGCAGCAACACAATGCAGTGTTTAATTGATTCTACCATGCTCTATAAAAACAAAACACTGATTTTAGGATCTTGGCTCAAATAAAATGGATATATAATATTAAAGCTTAAAATATAAAAATCAGTTCAAATGTATAGTGTTTAAGTCTATACTACACGAGAAATATCCTCTTTGGATCTAGTGGGTTCTAGTGTGCTGATAATGTCAAATGAAGTTATTCATTAGCAGTTCTATGAATTTTAACAAATGCCAAAAATTGTTAATTTATACCAAATAATATATATTTTTTTCTTTTTTCTTTTTTAAGAGACAAGGTCTCACTATGCTGATCAGGCCTGATAGCAGTGGCTATTCACAAGCATGATTATCGCACACTACAGCCTCAAACTCATGGGCTCAAGCGATCCCGCTGCCTCAGCCTCCCGAGTAGCTGGCACTACATGCACATGCCACCGTGCCTGGCTCCAAATGGTTTTTCAACACTTCAAACAGAAAGACATACGAATCTGATTAACTTCCAGATTCTTACATCAACAGCAGCAACCCTAAGAAATCTACCTAAGAAGTTGATGGGCTGGGTATGGTGATTCACACCTGTAATCCCACTGCTTTGGCAGGCCAAGGAAGGAGGATCGCTTGAGGCTAGGAGACCAGCCTGGGCAACATAGCAAAATCCCATCTCTACAAAAAATTAAAATAAAAATCAACCGTGCGTGGTGGCATGTGCCTACAGCCCTAGGCTGAAGCAGAAGGACTGTCTGAGCCCAAGAGTTCGAAGCTGCAGTGAGCTATGACTGCATCATTGTACTTCAGCCTGGATGACACAGCAAGACCCCTGTTTCTTTAAAAAAAAAAAAAAAAAAAAAAAAAAAGACTTTGATGGAAGTATGAAGAATAAAGGATCCTGTCAAAACACTGGTGAATCAAATTATTATTTTGCCTGTTTTAAAATTTTGAGCAAGCTACACATCTCATTAGTAGCCCATTATATAATGTCAGAAGTCCACTCTATCAGAAAACTTGAATTACAATATATTTTAATAAGAAAGAAGCCAGTTGCAGTCGCTCATGCCTACAATCCCATCACTTTTTTTTTTTTTTTTTTTTGAGACAGTTTCGCTCTTTTTGCCCAGGCTGAAGTGCAATGGTGCGATCTCAACTCACCGCAACCTCTGGCTCCCAGGTTCAAGCAATTCTCCTGTCTCAGCCTCCAGAGTAGCTGGGATTACAGTCATAAGCCACCACGTCCAGCGAATTTTGTATTTTTAGTAGAGACGGGGTTTCTCCATGTTGGTCAGGCTGGTCTGGAACTCCCGACTTCTGGTGATCCATCCACCTCGGCCTCCCAAAGTGCTGGGATTACAGGCGTGAGCCACCATGCCCGGCCAATCCCGCCACTTTTGAAGGCTGAGGCAGGAGGATCGTTTAAGCCCAGGAGTTGAGACCCAGACAACATAGTAAAACCCTGTCTTAAGAATCAAAGAAATTAATTTTTAAAAAATATGAAATAATATATCCATTGTGCATGGATGACACGTTTTGTCCAAGGTTTCAGACAAGACGAGAAACAGGTAAATGGTACATGAAGTCAATTTCAATTAAGGAGCTTATTCTATTAGCATTATTTTAAATTCCTTTAGAAAATAATCAATGCTTAAGCACCCCTTTATAAATTCATAAAAACTAACATTTCAATTGCTGTCATCAATAGTGGCAGCTTAAAATAGAAATAACATTTTAAAACATTTTCTAATGCAAAGTCAGAGTGTATCAAATATATAACTTACATTTGTTGTCTCTTTGAGAGTTTCAATTTTCTGTGAAAAATAGTAAGTTTAAACAGAAATAATCAGAAGGACAAAGAAGCACAGTTGCTTTTTACTGGCTAGTCATTTAAAGAATTTTACCAAAATGTACTCATTCTAAGTGAGTACAAACAAGTTGGAAAGGGAGTACTTTTTGTTATATTTTGTTTTTTATCTAAATCAATTATTTGTATAAAAATTCCAGACATTTTATGAATTATATACCCTCTTTAATAAAATTCATGTGATTCAATTTAAGGTTTGTAAGAATAATATAAAACATTCTTATTCCTGGTTGAGCATGGTGGCTCGAGCCAGTAATCCCAGCATTTTGGGAGGCCGAAGAGGGAGGATCATGAAGTCAGGAGATCGAGAACCATCCTGGCCAACATGGTAAAACCCCATCTCTACTAAAAATACAAAAAATTAGCCGGGCGTGCTGGCGGGCACCTGTAGTCCCAGATACTCAGGAGGCTGAGGCAGCAGAATGGCGTGAACCTGGGAGGCAGAGCTTGCAGTGAGCCGAGGTCGTGCCACTGCACTCCAGTCTGGGTGACAGAGCAAGACTCCGTCTCAAAACAAAACAAACAACAACAACAACAAAAAAAAAATTCTTATTCCTTACCTGAAAACAAGTTTTGGTTTTTCTACGAATTTCACTTATTTTGAAATCACATTTATCTTTCCTAAGTTGTTTTAAAATGACATGGAACTAAATCCCAAAACTAAGAATGAAAGGTGAGTTAGAACATGAGTTACTATTAACAGGTATAAAAGAGCCAAATGCAAGGCTATATAGTCAACAGAAAAGCAAAAAAAGAAATATAGCCAAGGAGGGGAAAAATGTTAATTAGAAAAAAGACAATATGCAAACTACAAAGTGGCTGTCAGAAATGCAAGTGGGGGACAATAAAGAACCATAATTAAACCCATAATTAAAACATGATTTGTTTCTTCATATATGGCTTTTTATTTATTCTGAATATTCTTGCTGGTTGGTTTATTGGTATCTGAAGTGACCATATGTAAATATAATAACTTTCTACCTTCAACATATGATACAGGAAAAGGAAATAACTTACTCCTAGGAATATAATACAGAAAAGGTATTATATTAAAGCTCTAGGTTGGGTGTGGTGGCTCACACCTGTAATCACAGCACTTTGAGAGGCCGAGGTGGGTGGATCACCTGAGGTCAGGAGTTTGAAACCAGCCTGGCCAACATGGTGAAACCCCGTCTCTACTAAAAATAAAAAAATTGGCCAGGTGTGGCGCATGCCTGTAATCCCAACTACTTGGGAGGCTGAGACAGGAGAATCGTTTTAACCCAGAAGGTGGATGCTGCAATGAGCTGAGATCGTGCCACTGCACTCCAGCCTGGGCAACAGAGCAAGACTCTGTCTCAAAATGAAACAAAACAAAACAACTCCCACAACTCTGTACATTATCCTTTTGTTTACTTAAGAAACCATAACAGAAATTTATCAGAAAAGTGCCCTTGAGGTCCATATGGCAGTAATACTATAGTAGGTCAATAATATTATTATAATAAGTAAAAACACACTAAGGTACTTAGTCTTCTCCAAAAGGCTGTGGAATTTACAATTTTTAACGTCAAAATCATGGTTATGGAAGTTACCTTTCTCTGTTCATCTTCTTTGCAGTTTTGAAGCTTGTCATCAAAGAGCTACAAGATTTTTAAAAATGGTTATAGTATCAAGTCACTTTACTACACCGTGTACATTTACTAAACACAGAAAAGCAAACATTAGTTCTTAAACACATTTCGTCCAGGGATGATTTATATGTTATTTTCAAGACAACATGTATTTTTTTTTCAAGGCACTCAATCGAAGTCAAATTCTACTGTATCAAATTCTATCATATGAAATCATTTTAACTGGTCAAGATCAATCACTCTGGAAGAATTATAACCAAAAGAAAACAGACGACTTTTAAGAAATTGAACTATCAATTCAAACTTGAAGTTTTTTCCGCTTTGTTTTCGAAGTTTATCAACAGTCCTTTTCCTAGCACCTCTGCTTTTAATTAATTTTAAGTAGGAACTGAAGGAGACAATTCATTTCAGTAATGATAAAGGAGGTAGAAAAATCACTTCCCCATATTCCATCTCCCTCAAATTAAAAAAGCATTAGAAATTGAGCTGCTAGGCAGGGCACGGTGACTCACGCCTGTAATCCCAGCACTTTGGGAGACCGAGGCAGGCGGATCACGAGGTCAGGAGTTCGAGACCAGCCTGGCCAATATGGTGAAACCCTGTCTCTACTAAAAATATAAAAATTAGCCAGGCGTGGTGGCAGGCACCTGTAATCCCAGATACTCAGGAGGTTGAGGCAGAAGAATTGCTTGAACCCGGGAGGTGGAGGTTGCAGTGAGCCGAGATCATGCCACTACATTTCAGCCTGGGTGACAGAAAGAGACTCAATCTCAAAAAACAAACAAAAAAAGAAATTGAGCCACTAAAACACAGTTTCGTGGAAATTTTAAACAGAATATGAACCAAATCTAGAATTATTTTTTTTCTAATTATGCCTACATATTTACCTTTTTCTTAATGACCAAAAAAGCATTATGTAAATATGCTATTTACTAATATAATTAGAGACAAAGACCTTTGAATAAGTCACCTATCAAGTCTGCTTTAAAAACTGCTGAAGAACCACACGAGGGCTGTAAATTAACATCAAGTAACTGTTTTTACTAAAAAATCAAGCTCAGTAACATTTTCTATTTATATAAATTTAATATACAAATTAATGCCATACCTTTAATTGTTCAATCAAGATTTGTAGGTAAGCGTCAGCTTCTGTAAGTTTCTTATCAAAATCTTGGACACTAGGAACAAACCCTGAATCCAAACCCTAGAGAAAGAGAGAATTTGCAATGAATCTACCAGAACCCAAGCAATGTTTAATAGTACACAAAATACTTCTTCCTTCATACATGAAGACATTTCAAGTTTTAAAATACAGTTCTACTTTGACACAAATAATGGGTCTATTTAAGTGTTAGGTCTATTTAAATAGCGGTACATCAACCTTCCTCATTAACTTGGAACACTGCTTCCCTTCTCATCAATTACACTTGCTGCTGCTCAAATTGGATTTACTCTTCTCTCCAGAATCACTTTCTTATCTCCCCCAAACCCTGTAATTGGCTCCCAATCACCACCAGAACCACAGTAATTTAACAAAGGAACATAAACAAAACCCTCCTATGTTACGTCCTATTTTCCCCCTTTTCGTTCACTTCATTCCTCCCTTCCCTAAATGTTAACTTCATATTCTCACTGTTTGGTTCTCCCATTCCTCAACTCACCCCATGATCTCTGAAGTTTTCCTCCCTCCTCCCCTACTAAAGAACGAACCTCTAAATTTTCTCCTCTTCTAAGAAGTGGCCCCTCTCTAAGTGAAAGAAACAACACCTCTCCTAGTCAAGTTTCCTACTCCCTTTCACCCTTGGTGTGAACAGTACACTTAGACAGGGTATAGATGTTTATTTATTTAGAAGGCCTACTTATTTCTCAGTCTAAAAGTGTATCATTTGCATGTCCTACTTTTTGCATACTTAAAGAGTTTAAGCTCCAAGAGCATTGGATTCTTATGTTTTAACTTTAGCCAAAAGAAACCTCTGAGTTCTTAATCATCTCTGACTAAAAAATACATCAATCCCGGGTGTAAAACACAAAACAGTTGGAGACAATATGACAACCACCATGCAACATTTTCATGCCCAGTCATCATACTGTTAAGCAGGGGACTGAGGGTTAGGAACCGCTACCGTAAAAATCCCAACCCAACCACAATACTCTGCACTAAATGGGTAAAATATACTTGATCAACATATCCATCTCACACTTGACTTCCACTCGTCATCTCCTTCCTGCCTTTGCCCAAAGCATGCTGATTATTTTCACATTCTCATTTTAGTAAACTGAAGCCAAAGTTTATTTTATATTACAGCAACACCTGATCTTTGTATACCTTATCATTAAAGCACTTTTACAACCATTATCTCAAAACACCAAATTGAGATGTTATGGTATTACAGAAACAGCAATGGGCTGGCAAATCTGGTTTCTAATTCCAGTGCATTCACTAACACAATATTGTGGCTGTCTAAACCTCGGTTTTCTTACCTGCCAAATACGGACATCCTCCTCCTCCTATTATTAGTACAGCCGCTACTACCTCTACTAAAGACAGCAACTAGTGACACTATCAATTACTACTATTATAGTACTTCTGTTGCTCTCCCCAAACTAAAATTCAAAAATTCGGAACCAAAGAAAAAATAGAATTTAAATAAAAATCTAAGTCCTATTAAGACCACGGGAAAAATTAACTTATCTCATAATTTGTTTTCTTTTTCAAATTCAAAGGTGATAAATATATCTACTTTTTTTTTACATACGTGTCAAGAAACTGTTTGACAATGAGTATTACAAAGCCCCTTCCCAATGAGATGACATGTACAAAAACAAAGTTGAAGAAAAAAAAAATCTTAATAAACAATGTATACAAAATCCAGATATATTTATAAAACTGTGTTTACACATCTTCATTTTTAAAGATAACCCAAAGAAGTTCCTGTTAGAGACATTTAAAATATACAGTTTGGTGATAAAAGATATAGAAATGGATAAATACATCATATTTCATAGATATTAGAGTACTGCCCTATCAAAGAAAGGAGTAATTTATTTCCATGTTACTGTGCCACAGAAAAATCAGGACTGTTTGGCTGGTTTTTTGGTTTTGTTTTGTTTCACACAGCAATGTAACATGATTATCAATAATTAAACTATGAAGACACAGCTAAAATCAGCTAAATACATAGTTTTTAGTAAATATTTTAAAAGGTTAATGGCATATTCATAAATGAATAAAAAAGCATCTAAACAAGAGGGGAAAAGTGATATTTAAGTATTTTCACTCTTCTGAATCCATTTAGAATTAATATTGTAAAAATCTAACTAAAACATCCTTTTTTAACAAATAACCGATTAGATTAAAAATTGTCCAGTGACTGAATAGAAACAGATTTAAATTACTGCTATCTGAACCCTACCTAAATCAATTCTTCAGAAACAACCTTTTGATGTTCGTAGAATCATATAAACCTCACCTTGACTCTCTCCTTAGACTTGCCTCTAGATAGTCTTCTACAACCTTCTTTTAACCCTAAACTTCACACTTCACAAGGTCCAAGCCAAAGATCTACTCATCAACCCATTTTTCTTTAGGTAATGTATAACCAGAGGTTTATAATGACAGTCCCAGAACTGGCCCAATCATCCTTGCATAGTAATGCACAAATTTTTCATGTACTTAAAAGGAAAATCTATGTATACAGTGCCCCATCTGCAACCAATAAAATATCATATAAAATTCATCAACAACACGAACAAGTAGTTAACAAGTGTTTTCTCAAATCTAGTAAAACTAATACTATAGAAGAAAACACAAGTATGACTTTATGTTGTGACTTATAGCATCAGTCACCTAATTCAACCTCCCATTCGCAGAAGTTCTTTTCATAACATCTTTGAAAGTCATCTAGTCTTTTCTTAAGTATCTCATGAGATGAAAAACCCATTACTTCCTAATGTAGATTATTTCATAAAAATTCTCCTGAAGTATTAACTGTTCTTCTTTCTATTCAACATTTACAACACTAAGCCATAACATTTATTCATATTAATCCTTTTTAATGCAGTTTTATTTTTATTTATTTTGTAAGACAGGGTCTTGCTCTGTCACCCAGGCTGGAGTGCAGTGGTGCAATCAGGGCTCACCGCAGCCTAAACCTCCTGAGCTCAAGGAATCCTCCCACCTCAGCCTCCACAGTAGCTGGGACTACAGGCATGTGCCACCAAGTCCAGATAAATTTTTATTTTACTTTTTTGCAAAATAAAATAAAAACTCCTGAGCTCAAGCAATCCTCCCACCTCAGTGTCCTAAAAAGTGCTGAGATTACAAAGTGTGGGCCACTGTGCCTGGCCAAGTTTTAAACAGGACTAAGAATATAGTCCTTCACCATATTGAGGGTGGTCTGTCTTTGAAAAGAACTGAGAATAGGGCAGATCTTTTCAGACAAGAGTGTGACTTCATACTTCTTACAGTAGCTTTTGAGAACAAGTTGGGAGTCAAGTAGATAAACATTCTAGTACTCTGTATTTGCTCTGTCTAACATTTATCACATTTTATCATAATTAAATACCTGAGTGACTTCTCTGAAGGACTAAAACTCCACATGGGCAGGAACTATGCCATTCATTAATCACTATACCCATCAGGGCCAGCTCAGTGTTAAATGAACACACATGGCGCTGGCTACAGTGACTGGAAATTGTTGATGCCACAACATGGGTCTTCCTCATGACCTCTTTTCCCCGAGATTTCTCTTGCCTTTCTGTTCTCTTTCTCCTATTCTCTACTCCCTCAAGTCTTTTCTCCATGTTGTCTTTCCTTCTCTTTTGTCCAGGTCCTTCAGTAGTAACTGAAGGGATTGTCACATTATTGGCACTCAGGACCAAAGAGGTTGCTGCTCTTTGGTTTATTTACTGATGTGAGCCACAGCTCTAATTAGACGATTCCTGTATGAATTCATTTAAAGTTTAAATTATACACAACAGTTATAGAGAAATAAAGACAAAATGGTCTATGATATAACAAGAAATTAAATTAGAAGAATCTCAATAGAAATTAAACTTCAATCTAATCATAAAATTTAGAAATCTATGTAAAGAAAAACCACTTCTGTGGCAAATATGCTAAAAAAAAAAATAGTCTCTGGTTTTCAAAAACACTTTATTAATAAAGCTACTGTAGCCTGGGCACAGGGTAAGACCCCGTCGAAAAGAAGGAAGGAAGGAAAGAAGGAAAGAAGGAAGGAAGGTAGGGAGGGAGGGAGGGAGGGGGGAGAAGGAGGGGGAAAAGAGGGAAGGGAAGGGCAAGGAAGGGGAAGGGGAAGGGAAGAAAAAAGGGAAGGAAAGATGACAGGAAAGGAGGAAGGAAGGAAGGGAGGGAGAGAGAGAGGGAGAGAGAGAAGGAAGGATGGAAGGAAGGGAGGGAGGGAGGGAGGGAGGGAGGGAGGGAGGGAAGAAGGGAAAGAGAGAAAGAAGCAAAACCTAAAGTAGATATATAAAGTCAAGAAGAATAACACATACTTCTATATCATCCAGGATCTATGTATCCAGTTTAACAGAGAGAGAAAGAGAAACATATACATCTGGACCAATTTAAGGGGAGTTTCTAAAATAATGTACCTAGACTTGTAGAAGAATATCAAACTGCCTCAAAATTGTATGTCGGTACTTCCTACTACCTTTCTAATTCTTAAATTAAACAACACTACTTTTTTCAGAAGGAACTTAAAATCTAACAAATGTCAGCAAAATCAATTTTTAATTATTTTAGTTAGGACATTAAACACTATTTATACTTTACACATACACATAACTGCATGTTTTACCCCCATTAAAAGGAGTACTGCAAGAGAAGTCCTTGAAACTGTCTGAAGTACATATAAATTATAGTTGCTTTGGAGAGACACTTCCTTAGTAAAACAATACGAGAGTCAATTCCCGAGGCAGAGTAGGAGCTTTTAAAGGAATTCCTGCTGACAGAGGAAGAATAATGAACAGTGGAGATAAAGGTGAAGTTCCTGAGTCCAGAATCCGGAAATTAAGAAACCTATGGGTGACCTGAGGAACTGAGAATAAGGTAGAACAGGAAGGCTGAGTAACAACGTTGTAAAAAGAAATTCACAAATGACTAATTATTTTCATATCTAATTTTATTTCACAGTGAAAACTTAAAGGATTAAGTGTCCTATATGCAGTACTTTCTCTTATAGGGCAAAATCTTATATAATAAAATATGTTGTAAAAAGAGAAAAAGAGAATATATTAGAAGTAAATTATTCTTAGTCTCATAGAAAATTCAGAATAACAAGAAAAACAGGTAAGTTTTCAGTAGTAGAATTGTAAAATAAAACAACGGCTTAAAAACTTAACAAAGGAAAAACAAAGAACAAGCCTCCTAATGAAAAATAAATGGCATGAATCTGGACAAAAGTAGACTTTTTTTTAAAATTAGCAAAACAAACACCCTATAAGAAAAGTAATGAAAACTTAGCAGGAATGTCATTTTGATTAAAATATGAGAATATTGGAAAGTTTATGTTCACAATTAGCAATTTGAGATGACATGCATCACAGATAAGCTTTCATCCAAAGAAAGAAGTATAGAGCATACTTACAATTCAATCACTTACAATTATTTTTGAAAATTCAAGAACTGGAGAGATACCAGAAGACTGGAAAAAAGCAAGTGTGGTACTGATCTTCCATAAAAGTAAGGAAAAGAGAGAATAGAAAGTTACCATGCTGTGAGTCTAACATCAATAATCAAGTAAAGGAATAATAAGAGAAAAATCTGTAACTACACAGAGGAAAAGTAGGTACATGAGCAGCAAGTGGCAAATTAAAAAAAAAAAAAGAGACTATGCCAAACATAATGGCTTTTCTGTTCCTTAGAAATTTAAGTTAGCAAATTAAGTTTTTAGAGAAATGACATTTTGTCTCCCTACCAAAAGTGGGTTTGACGATGAAAAAAAGTATATTAAAGAGACCAGAAATATTAATTATACCATGATTTTATGTGAGGCACACTAATTTGTGATTTCCTTGGATTACTGAAAATTTGGAAACATTTACAATCCCTATTGTCCCTGTGGTTTGTCCATTTCTGCTAAGAGAAGAACAGGACTTAGAAGAACAGGGAAGTTCTGGGGTTAAGAATTTCACCTCTTTTAATCCTAAGGAATATTCAACTATCAATTTATTTGTAGTGAAGACTATCAATTCAAAAATATCCATAAAATTGAGCCTAGTATTAAACCTTTCCTTTCACTGTATCTTAGAGAAGTTATTTTCCATTTAAGCCAATGTCTTGATAACCTAAGCCTTCAAATTAGGTTCTCTATTGTCAACATGGTAGCTGTACCTACCTTACCAACTGCTAGGTACCCCAAGAATGTCCTAAAAAATACGGTCTTTTTCTGTAGTGCTAAGTAAGCAGCTCTAACACCATGGATGCACAATGTATACTAAATTTTTCAGAGTATTAAGTACTCTACTAGACACTTTCCAAGCTTTCTCATTTGATCATTGTAATATAGTAAGGTAGACAGATATTAAACCTATTTTATAAGTGCTTATCCAAATCATCCAGCTGAATTTTTTTTTTCAATAGGGATATCAACCTAGTCCTCTAACCAAATCCATTATACTTTTGTATTAAATCACAATGATGTTTAAAAGGAATTAATGACAGAAGGGCACTGAAATGTAATCTAAAAACTGCCTGAAGGCCCTTGACATAGTGGAAACGAGCACGAGCTTTAAGGACTCATATAGTTTTAAATCCTGAATCTGCAACTTTCTAATGAATTACCTGTGTGATGTAGCCAAATTACTTTTTCCACCTCCATTTTCTCATCCATGAGTATAATAATAAACTACTCAAGGTTACTGGAGAGATGAAATGAGTAATACGTGTAAAGTAACAGAGTGGTAGGTGTTCTACTTCCCCTTCGTAATTTGGAGCCTTAGATAACCAGGATTCACCACTATATCTCCAGGTCCTTATGTATAGAAGGCCCTCAATGAGTACTGACGGAATAAAAACAAAACAAATGAAAAACTAGATAATACTATAACATACAGGCAATTTTCACAGAGATCTACAATCAAGTAAAGGCTATAAGCATAAGTTAAATTGTATTCAACATCTGTTTTAAAAACAAGCTATAAGTTGATGAACTCCCAAGAAGATAATAGAGAATGGTAATTTAAAAAGGAATGAATAACAGACAAAACGAGTGGTAAAACACAGTATGGAAAACAGACCAGGAAAAATACTCCAATCTGAGATGTTCAGGAAAGCCCTGGGTATTATGACTGAACCACAAAAGGTAAATTGTACTTAATTATTACCTTGGTAACAAAGAATCAAAAAACATAAAGTTTTTTTTTCATAAAAGAATCTAATTTTTGAACATACGTTAGTGCTTTGAAAAACCAGAACTGCTTTTATCTTTAAATTTACAAAGAAAGATTTATGTGTAATGTTCAGTTTCTGATAAAAAATAAATAACATGAAACAAATCTGAATTGCTCGTATATAGTTCTGACAGAAATGAGCTGCTTTACAAACAGGAATCAGGTACAGCTAAAATGCATGAACTTCAATAATAACCCTTAACACAATTTCTTACTCTTCATGACACCCTCATCTGACACTAATACACCCTTTGACTTATAGAACAAAACACAAATACTAACTCCATAAAGTTATTTGGTTACTTAAACAACTAAACAATAAAGGTTTGGAATTGGTACCATTTTCCTCTATTTAAATCACTGACAGCTTGTCTTTCAGACACTCCCAATTTATTCAGCAAACCCATATGAAGAAGTTACTACCAAAACAAACAAAAACCTTAGGTCTGTAAATAGGATGACCATATATTTTAGTTTGCCTGGGACAGTCAGTGTATGCTTGGTTGTCTCAGCAAAATTATTATTAGCAGCCTCCTTCACTCTCAAGTATCCCAGTTTAGGCAATAAATTATATGGTCACCCTCTCTATACAGGATGTAGCTGCATTTTTAAGACACAAATGTCATGAAAGGCATATAAAATTGCCTCAGATGATTCAAAATCCACCAAACTGCCTTTTAAAAAAAACTACAAAACCTAAAATGAAATGAGTCTACAGGTTCTGAATGCAGAAAGCAAGCTACAAAAATAAAACAGACACTGGAATTCAATGCAGTTAATAATAACTGAGTGCTTACCTTATGCTAGATAAGTAGACACATGAATAATACTGAAGTTGCATTTTTATGTAATTTTACTTACGCACTACAAGTTTCATTTTTAAAAATGTACACACACACACACACACACACACACACACACACACACCCCTGAAATATAACACATGAAACAAAACACATGCAGTTACCCCTGGGGAATGGGATTGAGGAATGGGGACATTTGAGACAGGGACTCTCAGTTTTTATTTTACACATTCATGTTGCTTAATTTTTTAAAATAAATATGCATTTATTTTATAATTTACATTCAAAAGCTTTAGGTAAAAATGTTCAGAAACTACAGGTTATGAACATTTTTAGAAAATTTTATATCCATTTTAGCATGCAAGGTCATAAGCATTATTCTTTGAAAATTATCTATTAAAATTCTAAAATGTTTTCCAGGAGTAAATGTGGCAAATGCTAAAGCTGCTCAGATACACCTTTCCAAGCAAAAAAGTAGGATAACAAATGTATAATATCATTTAAAGGTAAAGCACGCACTAGCAAAAAGCACTTAAAACTTTGTAATCACCACTATACTGGAATAAATAAAATAATGAAGTGGCCAATATAACAAAGTGAGATGGCAAAGCTTTTTTTCCACATCCTTCCTGCCAACAACATGATCATGACTCAACATCCAAGAAAGCTATCTCTTAAAGAAGGAAACACCTACTACATCACACCACCTAACAAAGCACTGTTGGACTATGTAGTGCCAGCAATCAGCCAACACTTTTCTTCCAAGATACTTTAGTTGTTTAGGCTACCAGCAATATCTTTCTTAGAAGGGATGGAGTAAATCATTCCAGGATCTAAATAAACTCTGAGAGGTTTACTAGTAGTACAGGATGAAAAAAAATATTCTTCCACTCCCCAACCTCAGATTAAGAGCATTTTGGAAAGCCTATCTGGAGTCTACTTTTAAGGATCCACCAAAAATGAGTAAATTTCCTGGAAATGTGTTCTACAAATCACTAGGAAAAATTAACATTAAATATGTGAATTCTTAAACTGAGTATTCTGATAGATAGTTCAAGTTTTGAAATAACTGCAAAATTTTTATAGCCTAATACTTGGTGAAAATTTGATTATGAAATGTTTTCAAAAACAAAACTTGATATATTCATCTAACAAGACTGGATCTCTATAGCAGAATATAACAAATTGACAAATTAACACTGAAGGATATGCCAAAGCTGTCTTCATATATCTGATTTTAGCTGCCAATGAGTATCAGAGGAAAACATATTCGGTTTTCGCTAAAGTTGTTAAAAAGTGCATACAAAATTACTGAGTTTAATTGTCAGAAATCTACCAAGATGATCTAAAATACAAGTCAATCAAGACAGGACTTTGTTTTATTCTCTACTATCTCCCCCAGGCTAGTGTTTGGTTTGCAGCAAGTCCTCAATAAAAATTTTATAAGTGAATTAAGGAATTCTGCAATGTGCCTACCTGTTAACATTTAAACACAAAAAGTAATCAAGGAACTAGAAGTTCTTGCAGATTATAAATCAGAATATTCATGGAAAAATCATAAATAATTCATAGTTATTTTAAGGGATTTATTATATTGGTAGTTGTAAAATATGGCTGCTGAATTTTTCTAAGGCTAAAAGTTTTTAAGAAGAAAGAGAAATTGACTAGGAGAAAAAGACATTGAAATAAATGGTAGTAAAACAAGAAACGCAATGACAATCTTCTTGTCTCTGTAAAAACTCATTGTCTCCTGCCAAATCTTATCCTGAGCACATTTTTACACATACTATGCTGGGCCTTAGAATTCAGTGTTACAATAATTATTTATTCACTGGGCATCTCTTATGACTATGGCCCTGTGCTGGATGCTTTGGGGATGCCAAGATGAAGCAGATACAGATCTAAAAGAGTTTCATTCTATTAGAGGGAACATATATCTGTCTACAAATAATTGATTCAAACATGGTAAAATGTTATCAGAAAGGCATTAAGAAATTCAAAGGAGAAAGTTATAAGGATGAGAGAGCTTTCACAGAGGATGCAATTGAGAGTGTAGGATTTGGACAGAAATGGGACGGGTAAAGTATTACAGCAGTGGGCCCTGGTAGGAAACAGCATAATCAGATACAATGTTTGAACTTTTCTTTAATCAAATGACTATAGTACCTATAGAACTGAGAGTAGGGCTAAGAAAACTAACAAGAGATGCTAAGGTACTCAGGAATTAGGAGCTGCAAGTAGCCTGAAGGAACAAGGAAACAAGGTTCCCGTTGGCCAGAGGAGGAGCTACTCAGTGGACATGTATGGCTGTAAGACAGTCACTGCCAGAACTGCCTCAAAGCACAGAAGGAGCAGAAGGAATAAATACTCCAGAGACCTTTTCTCCCTTCCATTTTCTGTCACTGCTTCCCATTTGCTAAACCCCAACTAGAAGCCAAGGCATAAAGGATCCCAGATGCTGCAAGCTGTAACAGTCAGCTTCCTAGAGCACAGAAGAGAGAAGGGCAGAGAACAAATCTGCAAGAAAATGGAGAATAACCAGAAAAGGCATACTCCCAGACTGAGGAGCTGGGAAGCACAAAGAGGCCAACTGAGGAACAATATTCTCTTACAGAAGAATGTATGATGTTTTTTGGATCTGAATGCTGAATCTCAAGGAAGCCAAAATTGGTGGCTAAAAATGGGAATAAGTACTAAGGTTTGAGGGGCAAGGTGACCAAGGGATGGAGACTGCCAGAGCAGCACCCTGATTCTCTCTGGAGAAAAAAGAGCAAGAGTCATCTAGGCTGTGGTCCTAGTCATTCTACTCTCTAGTTATGTGACTGTGGGCAAGTCGTTTGGTTTCTCTGAGACTGATTTCTCAATAATAATAATAATAATAATAATAAGGTAGAAATGGAATTAGAACTTGAAAATTCTCTCCAGCTCTAGGATTCTGTGATGCCAATACTTCCAGGTAAACAACCAGTTTCACCGGGAGGATAAATTCCTAACCATATTGGTTATTGGGGCCTATGTATTCACCTTAATAAAAATTAATTTCATTTAAATAAACACAGTAAGAATTTATAGGCTCCAACTGCAGCCAAGTCCTCCATGGTATGACAAAATATGTCAAAACTCAAGCAAACTGTCATTTAGTGTAACCTTGAAACTGAGTGAGAAAGACTAACACAACCGATTTTAAAACACGCTCTGGAATGCAGAGAACGCAAAGAAACAATGGAGTAAGCAGAATAACTCAGTTGAAGTGGCATATTTTGGCAAAAACAAGTTGTTCAGTCAATACAGTAAAGAAGCCAAGTTCCTAAAGGTGTCTCCAGAAATAAATGAACCCCAATATGGGAGGAACTACAGTTCTCTTCTCTCTCTCCTGCACGCGCACATGTACACACACACATACAGAGTAACCAAACCATTCATTAATGACACATGTATTTATTGAATGTCTATTATGGCCAGACACTATCATCATCTTCAAAGGATGTCTTTAAGGACAATAGAGATAATATTGACAGCAAATATAATTAAGCATTACCTAATCATCTGGAATGAGCTCAAATTTCACCTTTATAGCAGTTTCCCTGACATTCTAGCTAGCCTACATGCTTTTTCCTATGATACTAACAGTACCCCAGAACCAATTAGTACTCATACTACTATTAGTATTATTTTAATCATGTTAGAGGTCCTATAGATTGGGGAGAAGGTGGGGAGTGCTGGGAATCTGCCCATCTTTTTTTTTTTTTTTGAGACAGAGTCTTACTGTGTCATCCAGGCTAGGATGCAATGGTGTGACCTCAGCTCACTGCAACCTCCTCCTCCCGGGTTCAAGCAATTCTCCTGCCTCAGCCTCCCAAGTGGCTGGGCTTACAGACGCCCACCACCACGCCCAGCTAATTTTTGTATGTTTAGTAGCGATGAGGTTTTATCATGTTGGCCAGGCTGCTCTCCAACTCCTGACCTCAGGTGATCCGCCAGCCTGGGCCTCCCAAAGTGCTAGGATTACAGTGTGAGCCACCGTGCCCGGCTCTGCCCACCATTTTTAACACTGTTTCTAAACATTTTTCAAATCCCCCATTTCTCATGTCTGGTAGCAACCAGGGAGCTCGGTGACCTAGGAAACATTTTTAACTCGCAGGGAAAAACCTAACTCCAGTAAAACTGAGTCAAAGGTTTATACACTTAGGCTATTATTATGTCACATATGTTGATCTCTTAAGCACTTATTGAACACCTACTATGTGCTATGCACTAAACTAGGGACAAAGGCCTTGGGGATACAAAGATGAGTAAGAATCCCAGATCTCTAGGAAATCAGGGTCTAAAGCAAGAATCAGGTATGTTAAAAAATTTACAATACAACTTAGTGAAGGCTGTAATATGGAGATATGAGCAAAGTACTGTAGTAGCACACACAAGAGTAACAACTCACGCTGCCTGAAGGAAGGCATCATAGAAAAGGTTAACACAGCAGCTGTATGCTAAGGAAGAATTGGAGGCTTATCACTTGAGATACAGTGGGGTAATCTAAGCAAGAGGGAAAGGCTGTGAAAAGACAAGTAACTCTGAGAGGCCATAGCATGTTCTCAATGAGAAACAGTTCACAGCGAATACCGTGGGTAAAGCACCTGGAGCTGAGTTCGGACTCAGAGATAAATCAGGACCAGAATATGAAGAAGGCCTCCACAACATGCTGGGCAGCTGGACTCTGGCAAGGAGGAGCCAAAACATATTCTTAACTGTAAGAGCAGCGACCTACTCCGAATTTGTTTTTGGATAAAAAGGATGGGTGAGGGGAGTCCAATGACAGACTAGTCAGAAAGCCTTGCAAAAGTCTAGGTGAGAGACCATGAAGGCCTGAATTAAAGCATTATCATCTAGAAAAAAGTGCCGAATCTGAAATATATTACTAAGGCAAACATAACAGGACCTGGTGACTGGAGATGGAAAATAAGGAAGATGGAAAGCAGCTTTAAATGCCCGTGTGTGGTAGAACTTCATTAAAATATTCAAGGAGGAATACTTGGCTTAATTACATTGTCAGTATAAGAACTATTCTTTCAAGCATAACAATCTTTGTTTAAACCTTTACTGAAAAGCTTCCTAAATACAATTTTCTAAATATACTACAGTAATCATAAAGTTTTTTTTCTATATAAGAATCATCATAAATATCTGTTATCACTCTACAGTATAAAGTTTAGTTATAGATAGAACTCAACATATCCCAGGGGACATCCTAGAATTTGCTTCTCTGAACAAAAGCCTGATTATCAGATTTTCTTGTCATCGTCCCCTTTCTTAATCAGTAGCGTGCATACCATGCGAGTGCCTGACTTTCCAACCAGCAGAACACAGTGCTATCAAAATAATGCTCTTCCCTGGCTGAACCAAACTTACAGTTAAATTCCCTGCTAATCTTAATATCAACAGAGATTGAAGTGGGGATGGCTGAGCGTACAAGATATAATAATCTTTTCACATTAAAAAACATTTGGAAAATGTCACATTAAAAGCATCATAGAACTTCAGAAATACCAAAATGAACGTGACCAGTAGACAGCCTTTGCAGCCTCGTATTTACTGAAGGGCACTTCCAAATACAACTTCATCTCTGTCAAAGCCAAACTCAGGACACTTTGGAAACAGATGCAACTTGTCTGTTATCTTTCTTGTTTCTCATTTAAGCTCTCAAATCAGACTACAAATCGGTTTTTTTCTTTAAGAGGTTTTTTTTTTTTTTGGAGACAGAGTTTTGCTGTTGCTAGGATGGAGTGCAGTGGCGCAATCTCGGCTCACTGCAAACTCCACCCCCGGGTTTAAGCGATTCTCTTGCTTGAGCCTCCTGAGTAGCTGAGGTTACAGGCGCCCGCCACCACGCCCGGCTAATTTTTGTGTTTTTAGAAGAGACGGGGTTTCACCATGTTGGCCAGGCTGGTCTCGAACCCCTGACCTTAAGTGATCCGCCCGCCTCGGCCTCCCAAAGTGCTGGGATTACAGGCAGGCATGAGCCACTGCGCCCGCCTTTTTTTTTTTTTTTTTTTTTTTTTTTTTTTGAGACAGACTCTTGCTCTCTGTCATCCAGGCTAGAGTGCAGCGGTGCCACCATAGCTCACCGCAACCTCAAACTCCTGGGCTCAAGGGATCCTCCCACCTCAGCTTCCCAAGCAGCTGGGACCACAAGTGCACACCACCATGCTCAACTCATTTTAAAATTTTTATTGGGGCAGAGGCGGGGGGAGGGTTCTGGCTTTGTTGCCCAGGCTGGTCTCCAGCTCCTGGGCTCAAGCAATTCTCCTGCCTCAGCCTCCGAAAGTGTTGGGATTGCAGGTCTGAGCCACGACGCCTGGCCCAAATCTGATTTTTAATCATATACCTTCCCTGAACTAGGAAAGGTAATACGGTATTTTTATTTAGGTTGTCTCTTGTCCGGCTGCACATTAAAAAAAAAAAAAAAAAAAAAAAGTAAAACAATACAACATTTAAAGTAAAAATAAATGACAGATGCTAACAGTATTCATTAAAGGGCTTCATCACCTGCTTAGTTCAATACAGGCAGTGTTCAAGATAGATTATTCATACATAACTGCGTGAGAATTTCCAGTTTTAACGTTCACTGTGAAAACTTCTTAAACCTGCAACTACTATTCTAAGATGCTTCCAGCTTCTCCATTGAGAAACTAGGAATTACTTGATTTTTTATCTTCCTTAATACAGCTAAAAGTAAACAGTTTAATCAAAAAGCAAAACAAAGTATTACTTCAAATTAGCAAAAGCTAGTTTTCTTGTTCAATACATCTCTCAACCTTTCATAACAAATACTTATAATACTGTATGAATGGTCAGCAAAAAGTGCATTATTCAACTATGCTTCCTAGTCCATTAATTACAATCAACTTTCCATAACTCGGCTGGGCTGAGAACCCCATAAAACTAAACCAAAGTTTTCAGCATTTTTGCACAAGCTACCCAAAAAGCATAAAATCACCTCCTTCCCGACACACATACTCAAAAACAATAGTATCCGTAATTACTTTATACACAAAAAATACAGGGCCAGGCACGAACACAGTGCCAAAAATAAACCACCACCAAAAAAACACTTGGCCTGCAACTGGAGATTCTATTAACGGGCAACTGGTCAAAATTAAGCTTTCACATAAAAGAAAGCTTAACTTTTCTGCTTAAAAACATATTCTGAGACAGCTTTCAAAAGGAAAATAGAGTTCCACAAAAATGAACAGGAAAAAAGAGACCTCCTCCAAAGTCTGATTTGGGGGCGAATGCTCTCTTGGTGGAAGTGGAGGCCCTGGCCTCAGCCTCCACTCCATCTAGGCTGAGGAAGTGAGGAGAGCTCCCCAGGAAGAGGGGCCCGGGCAGCCACGTCTTCCTACTCACACCAGGGGGCAGCGGGGAGGCGGCTGGGTGAGCACGACCTTCGCGCCCCGGCCTGGCCCGGGGCAGGCGGCCGGGACCCCGGGGACTCAGGGGTAGGGGCCGGCCCCTCTCCCAGACCCTCGGGGTCTACTCACTCCGCAAGTGGCCAGCAAGAAAGCCATTCGCCAAGGCCCCCGCCCTCTGTGCCTCCAGGGGAGGGAGCCGGGGGCTGCTCCCGGACACCCCTTTTTCTTGCCCCCCTCGGCCGGATTCCCGGACTGCGGCGCAGGCGGTCCTGACTGAGGTTCAGCACGTCCCCCGGGACACCCCCTTCACCCCCCCTACCCCTTCCCGGTCCCCTCCCCCGCGGAGAGGCCGCCCCGATTGGCTGGCCCTGGCGGCTCCTGGCAAAGAGACCCCTGGCGATTGGCCATGGGTCACCTGCTGTAGGAGGTGAGAGGCCGACGATTGGCGGTTGGGCCAGTTTTGGGTGGAGAGGCCGACGGCGCCGGCAGCTCGCAGGAGGGGTGCGCAACGGCGAGAGGGCGTACGGAGGGCCCCGCCCAGACCCGAGACCCAGCCGCCTCCGCGGGGGGCGGGGGCTCACCTTGGGGGAGTGCGCCTGGGGACACGCGGCTTATGCGGCGCCGGCGCTGCTGGGGGAAAGGGAGGTTGCGCTCTGGGAAGCTCAGCTTAGCTTCGGGGCTCCAGCCCTGCGGATTCCCACTGGGTGGCGACTGGAGAAGGGCTCGCGGGCGCCAGCGTGCCTCACCTACACCCACCGGCTTCTAACGTGCCATCTAGTTTATGGCAGCTGTGGAGCCTGGGCCCCGGAGTTTCATTTTGATAACGGATTTTGCTTACTTCCGGAAAGTTGTGTCGCGTGGGTGTTGAGGGAGTGAGCGGGGGGAGGAGATACTGTATCAGTAAACAACAGTGTGAGCGCCTGTGTTTTTATTAATCCGGTGAGACATCGTGGGCTTTCTGTTGTGCCACAGCTCCATAAGGAATGTAGGTGGCTTGTAAAGATGCTTCAGGAATCCAAATGGCGCAAACTGCAAATTATATCAAAAGTTTGGACTTAGAGGACCTCCACAGAGAATCCCCCAAAATGCAGGGACTCACAGACATAAGTGATTAACTTATTGATCTGGAGGACCAGCTCCTTTTCCGCTCTTGCTGGTTTTTCTTATACCTACTAAACGTCCAATTATCTTTTGTACTTTTATGGCTCTACTGGTACCCACTGCAAGACCTAGCACAGGGCACACGGCACAAACAGCGATGCTGGCCAGGCGCCGTGGCTCACTCCTGTAATCCCAGCCCTTTGGGAGGCGGAGGCTGGGAGGGGGGGGGGAAGGCGGGGGGATCCGAGGCCAGGAGTTGAAGACCCCAAAAACAAACAAAAAAAAAGGCGCAATGCTTGCTGAATAAATATGCTAACCTGCTGGACTCAGTGTTAAAGATACCTTCAGTTTGTTTTATGTAAATCACTTCAAAATGCCCAATACCAGAGGCACTCTCCCCTTCCCCCTACCCACTCTAAAAGCTGGGTCCTCTGCCAGGGCTCCCTGTCTCAGTAAATGAAACCACTATCATCCACGCTAATATGCAAACCATAAACCTAGCAGCCCTCCTAGACACCTCCCCCATTCCACATTCAGTGCATCACCAAGTTCTGTCATTTTTACCTCCTAAATACACTCCATTCTGTCCATCTCTCTCCATTGCCACCACCCTATCGTGGCCTGTTGGAATAATCTTACTAAAGTCTTCTTGAATCTATTCTGGCTACTCCAATTCATTCTCAACACTATGGCCAGAGCAGTATTTCTATAACCAATTTTATTACCCCTTCAATGCCTCCCCCAATGAAAGAACTTTAACTGCTTTCCACTGAGTTGTGCTTAGGATACAATTCAATATTTAACAATGGCTGACAAGGTTTAGCCTTACCTACCTCTTAGCTCCATCTTTTACCTTGTAGTACCTATTTTCTGCTTTGCACACAATGGCCTTCTTCAAACTCCTTTAATTTGCCAAGGACTTTCCAATTTTAGGGCCTTGGCACATGCTGTTACTTCTTTTATACTGTCCCCTTGACATCAATCCCCACACTTCACTTATTTACTTCTGCTCATCATCATTTCCTCCCTGCCAATGTCAGTTCTGGCTATCATACATCCTCATAGCCCATGTAACTCTCCTTTGTGGAACTTACTACAGCTGTAATTTTACATTTATCTTAGTTATTTATTTAAATTTTTTTAGAGACAAGGTCTCACAGGTCTCATGTTGCCCATGCTGAACTCAAACTCCTGGGCTCAAGTGATCTTCCTGCCTCAGGAATAGCTGGACTACAAGCGCACACACCACCCTACCTGAGTTACTCTTTTTAATTAACTTTATTGAGTCATAATTTACATGTGATAAAATGTATCCATTTTAAATGTACAATATGTTTTCATAAACATATGCACACTTGTAACCACCACAATTACGAAATAAAGTATTTTCCATCACCTGGGAGCTTGCCTCATGCTTCTCATGTCAATCCCATGAACCACTGCTCTGCTTTCTATTTGTGTTATTCTTTAATGTTGATCTATACCACTAGACTGTAAGCTTAACGGAGTGAGGATCCTATCTAATTCTGTTCAGCACTATATCATCATTATTTAGTAGAACTCCTGGCATATACTAAGTCCTCAAATGGATTTCTTATGGTAACAGATTCTGAAAATAGACATTAATTCTCTGATAAATAACAATAAACTATAAACAATGGTGGGGGGGGGGGAAAAAAACATCAATTTTGCCAGATGTCCATGGTCAGTATTTAACCTTCACTAATACTCTTTTAAATTTTCCTTTAATAGCTGCTTTTCTAGCAGTTAATGTTGTGCCTGGGCAGCCCTAGGGACTTAATTCCGTATTAGCTGATCAAACGGTTCTCTAAGCCAGGGGAAAAAAAAGAAAAAAAAAAAAGCCCTACATCTCTAATTCTGCCTGTGTACTGTACTGTTTGACCCTACAAGGGACAAAATGCTTATTTACTCTATGTTACAGTTACATATTAAGAGATCCCAGCTCCAATCCAAAGTCTACATTTTCACAATTTAATACTACAGATAGCTATTTGTTGCAGACATGCAGTTCTCATTTTCCTAATCTTATATAAAGTTAGTGTTCATAAAAGATGTAGCATTTAAAATAAAAATTACACAACACAAAGCAAATTTATCCATCTTGTACCAAGAAGCTATAATCAAATTTGACAACTCATGTTGTTAAAAAACAGAAACAAACTAAAAGCTGTTAAAGCCTATTATGAGTTGAAAAAGGAAAAAACCCCAAAGCTGTTTCAAAACAAAGTGACCAACGCCTAAAACTCATATGTGACAGGTGATTTCCAACCCATGAATCAGATTTTCAACTCATCTTTCAACTATATAACTAAGGCTATTAGGTGATTAAATTACTATTTTAGTCTGTTGAGCAAAAATATAGGCCATGCCTATTACCTATACCTATTAAGATGAAAAGAAAATTTTAATTATACAGAATTCATATACTACTTTCAAAAATATTATTTCTGCTAGGGAGCCCAATAATGTTTACCTAGAAATCACATTCTGCTCTAATGTAATCCCAGACATAGATTAAAACTGCTTTTGGTAGCAATGTAAGAAAAAAAGAAGAAAAAATATAAAAAGCCAAATCAGGTGAGACTTCAGATTTCTGATATGGCATGTTAAGAAGCTTGGAAGTACCACTGTGTTCTAACAACATGTAAAACACTGAACAAACTGAAAAACCAACAACTCCTCTTAAATCTGTAAGAGAAGTGAGGTCACAGGGAAAACTGATACCTCCCAAATTAGGAGACCAACAGGCAAATTCAGAGAATCACAACTTCCCTGAGCAAAAACTCACAAGGGGCAATCTCCATGGGAACCAGCACCCACGGGAACCACTTGATGAACAGTAAATATGTTTTATCTTCCTTATGATTTTCTTAATAACATCTTTCTCTTACTTTATTGTAAGAATATAATATACAATACAGAAAACGTATAAAATATGTGTTAATCAACTGTTTATGTTATTGGCAAGGCTTCCAGTCAATAGCAGGCTGTGAGTAGTTAAGCTCTGGGGGAGTCAAAAGTTGTATGTGGGTTTTCAACTGCACGGGTGGTAGGGAAACCTGATCTGTATTTGACAAACTGGTGGAAGCTCAGTGCAGACAAGTCTGAAAGATATAAACTCCAGGGACACGTAGTAATATGGGCAGGGAGGAGAACCACAGTTTTGTGAGTTTTACCTCCAGGAGCTCAATAAGGGTCATCACAGTGAATACTGGGGGGAAAAAATCCCCTACTGCGTCCCCTCTAGGCTTCTTTGTAGGAGAAGGTATTTACTATGTATGCCCAACTTCAGTCCTCTCTAGCCCTACTGTCCCACTTACAGGATGAACTTGAGAAGCACATGTGAAGCTGACAAAAGTTCACTAACAGACTGAAAATGTTTCCCCTCTATGCACACCTTACCACCACATTACTAAAGGTCCACTCACAAAAGTTCCTGTTACCTAATGCATCATGTCTGGCTATCAAGAAAAAATTATAAGACATATGAAATAGGAAAAAACGGAGCTGGAAGAGACAGAGCAAGCATCGAAACTAGACTTGGATGTTGCAGGGATGTTGGAATTGTTAAACCAGAAATTTGAAATAGTTATGATAAATATCCTAAGAACTCTAATGGACAAAGTAGAAACTATGCAAGAACAGATGGGCAATGTAAGCAGAAAGACAGAAATTTTAAGAAAGAATGAAAAAAAGTGCTACTGATCAAAAAGACTGTAACGGAAATGAAGAATGCCTTTAATGGGCTTATTAGTAAACTAGACAAAGCTGAGGAAAGAATATCTGTGCTTGAGAGTATCTCAACAGACACCTACAAAACTGAGAAGCAAAGGGAAAAAAAGCCTGGAACAAAATATCCAATAACTGTAGGAGCACTACAAAAGCATAATGGGAACACCAGAAGAAGAAACAGAAAAGAAGTGAAGAAAAATTTGAAACAATGACAGAATTTCTACAAATTAATGTGAGACATCAAACCACAGATGAAGAAAGCTCAGAAAACACCAAGCAGGATAAATGGCATAAAAATGGCATAGACGCCCTTTCCTGTGCCCTTTCAAGGTCGACGCAGTGCTTTAAGGGGCTAACACAGAAGGGTTAAGGAAGTCTCCACAAACCCCAGAGAAGAGATTGTAAAGCTCCTCTTTAGATCCTTTCTGGAGTCACACCTGAGAAAACAAAAACAAACAAACAAAAACTCCGACACCTAGGCAAATAATTTTCAAACTACTGAAAATCAAAGATAAAGAAAAAAATCCTGAGAGAAGCTAGAGGGGGAAAACAACTCAACTTGCCTATAGAGAAACAAAAATAAAAATTACATCTGACATCTCCTCAGAAATTATGTAAGCAAGAAGAGTGGGCCAGGCATGGTAGCTCATGCCTGTAATCCCAGCAATTTGGGAGGCTGAGGTAGGCGAATCACAAGGTCAGGAGTTCGAGACCAGCCTGGCCAACATGGTGGAACCCTGTCTCTACTACAAATACAAAAAATTAGCTGGGCATGGTGGCGGGCACCTGTAATCTCAGCTATTTGGGAGGCTGAGGCAGGAGAATCGCTTGAACCCAGGAGGCGGAGGTTGCAGTGAGCTGAGATTGCGCCACTGCACTCCAGTCCGGGTGACAGAGTGAGACTCCATCTCAAAAAGAAAAGAAAAAAAGAAAGAAAAGTGGAATGAAATGATTATTTAAAGTACTGAGAGGCCAGGCACGGTAGCTCAGGCCTGTAATCCCAGGATTTGGGGAGGTTGAGGTGGGTGAACCACTTGAGGTCAGGAGTTTGAGACCAGCCTGGGCAACATGGCAAAACCCTGTCTCTACTAAAAATACAAAAATTAGCAGGTGTGGTGGCGCACTCCTGTAATAGCAGCTACTCAGGAGGCCGAGGAACAATCGCTCGAACCTGGGAGGCGGAGTGTTTCAGTGAGCCCAGATGGCTGGCGCCACTGTACTCCAGCCTGAGTGACACAGCAAGGCTGTCTCCAAATAAAATAAAGGACTGACAGAGAAAAAAATACCAACCTAGAATTCTGTACAAAACTAAAGACATGTTTACCACATGATCCAACAATGGCACTCCTTGCTATTTGCCCAAGGCAGTTGACAACATACATCCACATAAAAACTTGTATACAATGTTTATAGCAACTTCACTCATAGTTGCCAAAATTGAGAAGCCACCAAGATATTCTTCAGTAGGTGAATGGATAGGTGGTACATCCAGATAATGAAATATTATTCAGCACTAAAATATCTGGAGCCTGTGATCCCAGCGACGCAAGAGGCTAAGGCAGGAGGATCACTTGAGCCCAGGAGTTTGAGGCTGCAATGAGCTATGATTGTGCCACTGCACTCCAGCCTGGGCAATAGAGTGAGATACCTTGTCTCTTAAAAAAGGAAGAAAGAAGAAAGAGGAAAGAAGAGGAAGGAAGGAAGGGAAAGAAGAAAGGAGGGAGGGAGGGAAAGAAATGAGCCATCAAGTCATGAAAAGATGAGGAAGAAATTTAAATGCCTATTACTAAGGGAAAGAAGCCCATTTGAAAAGGCTGCATACTGTGTGATTCCAATGATATGACATTCTGGAAAAGGCAAAACTATGGAGACATTAAAAAGTTCAGTGGTTGTCAGGGATGAGGCAGGAGGGAAGGAGGAACAGGTGGAGCACAGTGGATTTCTAGGGTAGCAAAATTACTATGTATGGCACTATAATGGTGGATAAATGTCATTGTAAAATCGTCCAAACCCATACACAACACCAAGAGTGGACTCTAATGTAAACTATGGACCTTGAGTGATAATGATGTGTCAATGTAGGTTCATTAATTGTAACAAACCACTCTGGTGGGGGATGTTGATAGTAGGGGAGGGTATAGGGAAAATCTCTGTACATTCTGCTCAATTTTGCTGTGAACCTAAAACTGCTCTAAAAGAATAAAACTGTTGTTGCTGTTGTTGTTAGTTAATCAAATCATATTTACCCTAGGCATTTGCCTAGCAAGTCAGACCAAATGAATGAAGCAGATAACCTTGAAAGACAACTCTTGGAAACAGGATATACAGTTTCACTATTTTGCCTGACTGGTTCCCAGAAGTCTCAAAACTAAAGTCAGCCAATTTCCATATAGAAACATTAGCCAGATGTCACAAATACACCACCTAGCATACATACGGTAGAAGCAGTTCCTACTTTATGATCAAGGCCACCATTGTTCCAAAAGTTTGTAAACTGTTTGCAATTTTTAATACGTTATCCAACAGAAGGAAACATTTGGTTCCAGGTTAGGAATGAAAACCCTCTATACACCCCCACAATGCCTTGCTCACCACTGTATGCTTAGCATCCCTTCAAACAAGGAATGGCATGTATTAGGTACTTAATAAATGTCTGTTGAATAAAATGTCAGGTACTATGCTATGAAATGGCAAAATAAACTACTAAAAAAATGTTGAAAATGGCGAGTCTGGGGAGCAGGAAAGTACAATGACAGGAGGCCATATTTTTGCTATATGAGCCTTTCAGTACCACTTAATTTTCAAAATTATTTTAGGTAGCAACTATTGCTCTGATTTTTACAAGTAACATTCTGCGTTGGTCACTTTATTCTGAAAAAAACATGTAGATTTTATTGAAAATGCTTGAGCTGCCAAATTTGATTAGAAATACATAACTCCTTGCCACAAGATGAGTGAAACTGCTTTGTATTGTCTAACTAAATCCATCCTTCCTTTCTTTCCTTTCTTTCCCTCCCTCCCTCCCTCCCTCCCCCTCTCTCTCTCTCTCTCTCTCTCTCTCTCTCTCTCTCTCTCTCTCTCTCTCTCTTTCTTTCTTTCCTTTCTTTCTTTCTTTCTGAGAGATGGGGTCTCATTATGTTGACCAAGCTGATCTTAAACTTCTGGCCTCAAGCAATCCTGCTTTGGCCTCCCAAAGTGCTGGGATTACTGGCGTAAGTCACCATGCCAGGCAATCTTAAATCTTTATACTAGACTAGTTCCATAAAGTCAAGGGCTACGTGTAGTTGTATTCAATTATATCCTCTACAACTAGTATAATGCATGAAACACAGTAAGTGCTTTAAAAATATTTACCAAATAAATAACTTTCCTGTATGCTCTAAATGTTCCACACTGAGCATGTACTATTTTACTGGCTACTTCTCCATTTTACTTTACCTGTGGAAGAGGTGACACATCTGCTGTGGAAGAGGTGACACATCTATATTGCAACCACTTCCTTTGGGAAATAGAGGACTTCAAGGGAGAAAAAATATACCCATTTTTCTACATATGAAAATATTATCTAACGAGGCCAGGGAAAAACAATACAGTTGTGATAAACAGATGCTTACATATTGCGAAATTAAAATGGATGCTCAAAAAGCTAATCTTCAGTGAAGTAGTTTAATGGTCAAGAAAAATGCTCAAAAGATTTTTTATTAGTCTACTCAGACACAAAAGCCATTATAGCTACTGAGGGTAGAATCAAGGCATCTCAATACTAAAGATTAATTTTTCAGCAACTCTCCTAAATTGTACCTTAAATACAATTAAGTTATGTTAGTCTATAACGAAAGCTGGGCAGACATGTAATTATCATACTTGATAGTTCTTTTGGAAAAAAAAAAAGGTTTCACAATGTCTCCATTGATAATGACTTGTAATTCTATTAGGCTGGTGCAAAAATAATTGCACCACCCTAAAACCACATCTCCTTTTCGTATAATAATGTTTTACCCACAGACTCAATAGTATTTCTAATGAGGCTTATTCCAGCCCACCCTGTTCCCTTCAGCCCTCCCTGTTCCCTTGTATACTCTTATACCCTTGTATACAAGGTATCATGGCCTTTCTCTCTAGGGGCTTTAGATAAAAGCTAGTGACGGCAAAAAATAAATAAATAAATAAATAAAAATTAAAAAAAAAAACATAAAATTACAGGCAGTACCAATGAAATTCCAATTTCAGCCAGGTGTGGTAACTCATGCCTGTAATCCCAATACTTTGGGAGGCTGAGGGAGGTGGATCACTTGAGGCCAGGAGTTCAAGACCAGCCTGGCCAATAGGGTAAAACCCCGTCTCTACTGAAAATACAAAAAACTAGCCGGGTGTGGTGGTGCATGCCTGTAGTCCCAGCTACTTAGAAGGCTGAGGCAAGAGGACTGCTTGAGCCTGGGAGGTTGAGGCTGCAGTGAGCTGAGATTGCACCACTGTACTCTAGTCTGGGCAACAGAATGAGACTCTGTCTCAAAACAAACAAACAAACAAATAAATAAAATTCCACTTTGATAACCACCAAAAATAAAATCTACATGAAGTAGCTACAAAAACAATACATATGAGGACAATTAATGCCCAGTTTTTTAGCCCAAAGAATAAACATAGACACCATTTAAATTTTTGAAATATCAACTCATGTATAGCATAAAGTTAAGAAACATAAAGGTCAGCCGGGGCGGTGGCTCACGCCTGTAATCCCAGCACTTTGGGAGGCTGAGGTGGGCGGATCATGAGGTCAGGAGATTGAGACCATCTTGACAACATGGTGAAACCCTGTCTCTACTAAAATACAAAAAATTAGCCAGCCATGGTGGTGCACACCTATAATCCCAGCTACTAGGGAGGCTGAGGTGGGAGAATTGCTCGAACCCGGGAGGCGGAGGTTGCAGTGAGCCGAGATCGCACCATTGCACTCCAGCTTGGGTGACAGAGTGAGACTCTGTCTCAAAAAAAAAAAAAAAAAGAAAGAAAAGAAAAGAAACATAAAGGTCTATACAACTCAATTAAACATCTGCGTGAGCATCTTCAAACTTGAATCTAAAGTCTCTACAACAATCTCCTGTGTTTTCATTTCTAATAGCCTATAAAAATTAGTATAGCCACAGAGTTACTCAGCTTAGTAACAACCTTGAAACCAAGTTACTTCATTGCCCATATTTGTACTTATAATCAAATTGGCACAATATACTACTTGTCACAGAAGTGACACTGACCAAGTAAATGGTATATCTATGTGAAGTTAAAGCCAAGTGACCCCATGACATGTGCTATGCCAAGGAAGGCTTCCCAGTAGTTAGAACAGAGAACACATCACCATGTTCCACATGGTAGTGTATGTATGCCATAGTTTAAACGAATCTACATCCTAACAGTGAGTACCATTTGCACATTGTGAGTAGTGACCCACTTTTAGCAAGGCAATAACATTCATCACATTAAATTAATGTTAATTTAGATTGTATTGCTTTATATTATCTTTAACTTGAAATTTTCTTTTGGATATATAGTTCTATTAGATTTTAAACCTAAGAAATTTATACCTGGCTTTATGTTTGCCCACATTAAATAATATTATGATATAATACTTTACTTATATATTGGCATTCGCAGCCTGCAAGAGTTTTTCTAAAATGGGCCCCAATTTACCCAAGTTTATAAAACTGATTTTTATACCTGTATGACATCCAGATAAGCTGCTATAACTCATTTTATTTTGTACAATATAAGATACTATAAAACTATAGGATGTAACATCCTGAGTCTTCTTGTGGTGACCAATCCCTTACTTGATAATCTCTCAGCATTTAGTTTGTACTAAAGCTTACTAGGGTTAAAAAAAAAACACAACCTGAAAAGTTCCCCTCTATTAATCAGTATCATCAGATAGCTACTGAATGCCTCTTACTGGTTAAGAAAGAGGGGATTAAGAAGCACAGCACGCTCTCTGGTCTCCCCTTCAAGAAACTCCCTCTTTGGCGGAATGTAAAGACATGAAAAGATACCATAAGCTGACACACAACAAATTTAGAATGACTACTGGAACTCAGCTTCCATAGGAGTTGAAAGGACGAAGAAGATCTTAGTTTCCTTCTGTCATCTTCAGTCTACCCTAATCACAATTTCCTTTGGGGAGGAAAGAGAAGACAAGCTCAGTCTTAGCCATGCTGAAATGGAATTCTAGGGAGACATCTAACTGGCAAAATCCAAAAGGAAAAAAAGTAAGACTAAAGCTACATATCAAAAGAGATATAAAGATTGGGGGGGAGGGGGGAAGAGTCATCTTACAGAAGGTTTAGCTGAATCCATGAAAATGGTGGGGGCTGCTGAAGGGTGATGGAATTAGGTCACAATCTCCAAGAAAACATCATGTGGTCAAGTGAATGTACGTAGTGTTAACCTTGGGAAAGAGCAAGAATATTTTTTCTTTGAAATATTCAAAGCAGAGAAATAAAGTATAGGTGAAGTCACTACGAACTGTTGAAGAAGCCTTGATTTATGAAGAAGGGAACAGGCTTCTGAATACAATGAAAAAAGTCCACTGTGAGGATTCAATTGGAAACCAACAAGAAGTCAGTAAGATGACTATTAAATCGTAACAGATATCCAGTTAAAGTCAGACAAAAATTGTGATAGATACAACCATCTTGCTTTTGTGACCTCTAACAGTTCTAGAAGCAGAAAAACCAGACAACAGGGGCCCTGGGGAATGAAGACCAGAATGGTATACAGACGAACTATCCAGTCAAGAAATTCTAAAGGTGATAGCAGAAACAATATATATATTTTTAAATTTTTGTGGGTACATAGCAGATATATATTTTTTGGAGTATAAAATATTTTGATATAGGCATGAAATAAGTAATAATCACATCAGGGTAGATAGATATCCATCACCTCAAGCATTTATCTTTTGTGTTATAATCTAATTATACTCTTCTAGTTATTTTTAAATGTATAATTATTGTTAACTATAGTCACCCTGTTGTGTTATCAGGTAGATCTTATTCGTTCTATTTTTTTTGTACCCATTAACCATCCCCACTCCCCCCACACTTATATGCCCAACTACCCTTCCAGTCTCTGGTAACCATAATTCTATTCTCTAGCTCCATGAAGTTCGATTAATTTTTAGCTCCCACAAATAAGTGAGAACATGTGAAGTTTGTACCTGTCTTACTTCACTTAACATAATGACCTCCAGTTCTATTCAAGACAGGATTGCAAATGACAGGATTTCATTCTTTTTCACAGCTGAACAGTACTCCATTGTGTTTATGTACCACGTTTTACTTATCCATTCATCTGTTGATGGACACCTAGGATGCTTCCAAATCTTGGCTATCGTGAATAGTGCTGCAATAAACCTGGGTGTACAGGTATCTCTTCCGTATATTGACTGCCTTTCTTTTGGATCTATACCTAGCAGTCGGATTGCTGGATTATGTGGTAGCTCTATTTTTAGTTTTTTGAGGAACCTTCAAAACTGTTCTCCACAGTGGCTGTACTAATTTACATTCCTACCAATAGAGTATGAGGGTTCCCTTTACTCCACATCCTCACCAGCATTTTGTTATTGCCTGTCTTTCAGGGGAAAATAAAAACCGTTTTAACTGGGATGAAATGATATCTCATTGTAGTTTTGGTCTACATTTCTCTGATGATCAATGATGTTAGGCACCTTTTCATATACCCCCTTGCCATTTGTATGTCTTCTAACAAAAGCAATGATAAAGCAGCAGACCAGAAGGTCTCCATTGGGAAATGGGATGAGCAAAACAAGAAAGTATTAAATGGCCAGGAAAAATGGAGAAGTAGGGGTCAGACCAAAATGAGAGAATTTAAAAGTTCAGATGTAAAGTGACAGAAGAAGATGAAGATAAGAAAACTGTTGTCGAAGAAAACACTTTTTAACTTAATATTTTACAGGTGGTTTAGCTCTTAATAATGACAAGACCAATGCAGTGGAGTTTAATGGCTAAAGGAGAGATAAAGTTCAATGAAAAAGGAAAACATGGCTGGGCATGGTGGCTTATGCCTATAATCTCAACACTCTCGGAGGCCAAGGTGGGCAGATGGCTTGAGCCCAGGAGTTCCAGACCAGCCTGGCCAACATGGCAAAACCCCATCTCTACAAAAAAATACAAAAATTAGCCAGGCGTGGTGGTGCATGCCTGTAGTCCCAGCTACTCAGGAGGCTGAGGTGGGAGGATCACTTGTGCAGGGGAGGCAGAGGTTGCAGTGAGCTGTGATTGTGCCACTGCAACGAGTGAGACCCTGTCTCCAAAAAAAAAAAAAAAAAAAAAGTACATATAAATACCATGAGGTCAAGAATTAGACTGGGAAGCACTACTATGTAGTAGGAGCTTCCTTATCTTTAAACTGAAGTGGGCGGGGGGAATACACATAAGACTTTCATGAAAAAAATTTTTTTTAAAAAGCAAAAGAAGAGAACCTAACATGGCAGTAGATATTAGGATATGTTTTAAAGGTAGGTTGCTGAGATCATTGCGTCTCCTCTCCTATACCCCTTTGGAAGACAGCTCTGTGAGTGCCCATCCCACAGTTCCTAACAGACAGTATGTTATACATCTCAAAATATTCAATAAACAAGCAATCTCTTCATCAACCGTTTGTTCATTCATTCCTTCAATTATTTCTTCATTTAACTAACATTTACTGAGTGCTACTGAATACCAGGCACTGGCAGAGGGAATGGTAGGAACAGCAGTTGTGTTAGTAACATTTACCAAGTTCTTACTACAGTCAGGCATTATTTCCACCAGTTCTCATCTAATGTTAGTCTATCAAGTTCTAGCAAGTTTACGTTAGTTTATTTAATCACTAAAACAACTCTATGAAGTAGGTACTCTTATTATCCCCATTTTATAGATGAGGCCACTGCAACTCAGAGACAGTAAGTTGAATGTTAATGGTTAAATATAAGTGGTGGGCTCTGGGATACAAACACAGACATTCTGGCTCTAGAGCGAAGTTCTTTACCACACTTTGCCACCTCTGAGAAGATAATCTTTTGCCAGTCAAATGAACATTAATTCTATATTTCTAAATGTCCTATCTTCTCTATGCATGAAGTTTGGGGAAAAAAACCTCTTGTATTACATGTACTTTTAAATATTAAAGCTATTAGAAGTCTAAGACTTCTCAAAATTATCTTTTTCTCCCCATTATTCCCAAAAACATACAAGCTCTCTTCTTAGCAAAAGCTGAAAAACTCCAATATTGGATCTAGTTAGGAACCTGAACTTATGATGTCAACATCAGCTGACAACAGATAAACAAGAAGAATATGATAAGGAGTTAGTGAATTGTGCAAATACTATAGTATTCAAAGGAAAGAGATCATTTTGAACTTGGGGGACTGGGGAAGGAAAGGCCAGTCGGCAGAGGCCAGTCTTCATCGAAGAGGTCAGTTCTAAACTAGGCTTTGAAGAAAAGGGTAGAAGACATTTCACAGAGAAAAGACATCACACACAAGAATGTGGAGGCCAAAAATGAAAAAACTTATTTGAAGGAAAGCAAGTAAGTAATAGCACTCTAGAAGGTTTACGTAGGGGTATAATGGCAGAAATGCCTCCAAGGGCAGGTGGCTCTTGTTGAATGTTGAATGTCAGTCTAATCAACCATGAGGGGAAATGTCATCTGCCACATTCAGTCTAATATGATCATTAAAATACTTATCCTCCCCTCTTAGGCCAGGTGTGGTGGCTGAGGCAGGAGAATTGCTTGAACCCAGGAGGTGGAGGTTGCAGTGAGCCGAGACAAACCACATCTAACTAGATTTACTTTCTGGGGGACAAAGTGAGACTCTGTCTCAAGAAAACAAAAAACAAACAAATAAAAAACACTTATCCTCCTCTTACAGGATCACAAATTTGCTAAAATGATGCTATAGTCATGTATGAAACTGCCTAAATTTAAAAGAAATCTACAGTAATTACAAATTGCTTTTAAAAAGCATAACTTGTAGAGTGGCTAAAGATTTCCTACTTCAATTTCATATTCATTTCTTAAAGTCCCTTAATAACCACATCCTTGAACAATGTTTTCTAAGCTTCTACTTGAACACTTTCAAGTGATGGGGGGTTTACTATTTTGTAGAGCCTAAGATACCCTATGCCACCTTATCTAAACAAGTCAATTCCTGATGTAGAACAAAGTAGACAGAAAGGGTTATAAAACATGTTTTCTACAATTAAATTTTCTAAATTAAAATAAAACAAAATCCCCTATGTGCCACAAATATAAGCTCTTTCATTGGAGAATAAACATAGAAAAGTATCTTCAGTGTAGTACGGCAGATATTAGTTGCATGTCACCCAAAATCTGTTTTTCTCTATTCTGACTTTGGTGTGGGTGGGGTGGGGTAGGATGAACACACCTTCCACCCTATCAGCAATGTGTTTCTAGTGAGGCCAGTAACTTCGCAGCTCCAGGGTAGAATCTATGACTGTGAAATTGTGATTGGTCAGGATTCGACACATGGCCAAAGCTAAGGTGATCAGCAATAATTGTGTTACTCCTATTAAGGTCTAGAAAGAATAGCCTCCTAGGGACTCAGTTCCAAAAATGTGAGGCTAACATTGCTACGACCACCTTATCATCACCAAGGGAGAACCTATCCGAAAATGAAGCCAATGCAAAAGAAGTGGAACCTAGAAATAGAGATGGGAGATCTGAGTCCTCATGACATGAATTACCTAATTCAAACCACATCTAACCAGATTTACTTTCTTCTTCATGAATCAATTTGGGTTCAGTTTTCTTCCACTACCATATGAAAGAGTACTAACTGACACATATGGTAATAGCCAAATCCTTTAACAAGAAAATGAGGTGAACTTCTCAGCACTTACCTATTATCATGCATAATTATGTAATTTGGTTGTATCGATAACTGACTACAGATATTAAATTTTTAAAATGAATCTGGCATATTTTAACATAGAATTTCACTTTCAGCATTGTCTTGCACTGTCTTGTTTCTAGACAAAATCAGTATTTTACCCTGCAGAAAGCAGGAGAAAATAAATGAGTATAACTTTACTATATATTATAACACTGTAAAGGAAAAATAAATAACTCAGAAATTATAAGTTCCTATTACATCACATCACAGTTATTAAAAAACAAACAAACAGAAAACAGACAAAAAAAGAAAGCAACAACTAATGAACTATCTGGAAGCCACGTAAAGATCCTTACTTGAAGCTGAAGAGTATGTCGAAGAATCGTTTCTTCTAAGGCATGGATCCACTTCTCTCGCTCATCAGCATCACGAGCTGGAATAAAAGATTATACATTAAAATTAAAAGTTTAATTTATATAATATATCTCCATATTTGAAAGTATAATTTTAAAACTATGATGGCTAACAGAAAAGGTTTTTAGTTGTACCATTTCCTTAATTGGTTCAGCTATCTTTTACAGATATGCAATCTACTTGCAACAATTTATAAGAAAGGGAATAATTGTGTTCAATAATAGCAGGCTACATAGTTCAGACCAACATTCCCACTGAGAACAACTAGAAAAGCTAGACTGATTTTTAAAAAACAACTGGTTGAAGGCATCACAAACCAACAAGGTAATAAAGAATTATCAAGCCAAGATCTGGGAGAAGACAATCTAGAAGATAAACCTTGTATTTAGGGACACTTCTCATGGAGGCATTGCAAATTCCAGGAGAGGAATTGCACACTGGACAATGCACTTAAAAGCTTGTCAATGTGTGCGGGAAGTCAGCATATGAGAACTCTACTTTCTGTTCAATTTTGCTGTGAACCTAAAACTTCTTTAAGAACAAAAAAACCGGCTGGGTGCAGTGGCTCATGCCTGTAATCCTGGCATTTTGGGAGGCTGAGGCAGGCGGATCACCTGAGGTCAGGAGTTCAAGACCAGCCTGGCCAACATGGTGAAACCCCATCTCTACTAAAAATACAAAAATTAGCCGGGCATGGTGGTGGGTCCCTGTAATCCTAGTTACTCAGGAGCCTGAGGCAGGAGAATCACTTGAACCGGGGAGATGGGGTTGCAGTGAGCCGAGATCATGCCACTGCACTCCAGCCTGGGCAACAGAGGGCGACTCTGTCTCAAAATAAATAAATAAATAAATAAAAATTAAAACAAAAAAATAAACAAACAAACAAACAAACAAAAAACACACAAGCCTTTTCAGGCCAAAAGTTGGAAGCCAGGGCCCACCAACAATGGGAGCTCTGGTAAACAGTCCATGTTCTAGTTGGGACCCCAAATAGCTTCTCTGGGGGAGTAGTGATAAACTAGAATTAAAACAATTGCTTGGTCATATAAGTGACCCAGAAAAATCTTGACGCCTGATTGTTAGTGACTCCAGGCATCTACTAGCAAAAGCAAATGAAACTCTTTTCTGTAGGAAGATAACATCATCTTAGCTGCTTAATTAAATTTACATAAATAATTTTTAAAATACAATGTCTAGCACATAAGCAAAGATGACCAAGTACACATAAATGGAGACACTTTTGGAGACAAAAATCACACATAAATGAGAACCAAAAGACAATAGAAACAGATCAACAGGAGCTCCAGATTATTGTATAAATGACGTAACTTTTTCCTTTTTTATTTTTAGGGGTTTTTTTCCACTTAGATTTATAAAATAATCAAATCAAATATAAATTCCAGAAGTGACAAATAATCAAAATTAAGAATTCAATAGATGAGTTTAACAGCAGGTTAAGTGCAACTAAAGAGACAATTACAGAACCGGGAGCAGTTAGAAGAAACCCATCAGAGCAAAAGACAGTAAGTCAAAGAGATAGAAAATACAGAAGAAAGGGTAAGCAACACAGAGTATGAGAAAATATAACACACATGTGATTGGAACCCCAGAAGAAGACAAAAGAGAGCACGGCACAGAAGCACTATCTGGCTGAGAATTTTCCAAAACTGATTAAAGACATTCAGAAGTCCTAGGAATCCCAAGCAAGATAAAATCAAAGAAATCCACAAGTTGGGCACATCTCAGTAAAAATTACTGCAAACCAAAGATAGGCAATATCTTTAAAACAGTCAGGGAGAAAAAAGGCCAGGTTACTTTTAAAGAAACAACAATTAGGCTGGGAGTGGTGGCTCATGCCTGTAATCCCAGCACTTTGGGAGGCCGAGGCGGGTGGATCGCGAGGTCAGGAGATTGAGACTGTCCTGGCTAACACGGTGAAACCCCGTCTCTACTAAAAATACACAAAAAATTAGCCGGGTGCAGTGGCAGGTGCCTGTAGTCCCAGCTACTTGGGAGGCTGAGGCAGGAGAATGGCATGAACCCGGGAGGCGGAGCTTGCAGTGAGTCAAGATCGCGCCACTGCACTCCAGCCTGGGCGATAGAGCAAGACTCGTCTCAAAAAAAAAAAAAAAAAAAAAAACAATTAAATTAAGCTAGGCTCTCAAAAGAAACAATGAGAACCAGGAGACAATACAGTATGATATTTAATGGCTAAAAGAGAATAACTGTCAATTTATAATTCACTGAAATATATCCTTTAAGAATTAAGATGAAATAAACTCATTTTCAGATTCACAAAACCAGAATCTGCTATCAGCAGATGCTCATTAAAAAAAATTCTAAAAAGTATTCTTTTCTAGGCATAAACAATGCCTGATGGAAGGTGGTAGGAGCTGCACAGAATGAAGAGCAACAGAAATTATAAGTATGTGGATAAAACTAAATATTCTCTATATACAATCATAATATTTAATATCTTGTGGGGCTTTTTCTAGCTCTCAGTGTCCTGTTTTTATTGTTTTGCAGCAGCACGCCTAACACAGAACATAATTACAAATACTGTGCAAAAGAAGAGCAAGTGCTTAAGTACAAATGGGAGATACAATTCCTTTTATTTAAATAAATACTTAAAAACAACTCAGGTCCTACAAGCATCTGGACTCTAGGTCGCAGCTGGAGTTGCCTTGCCTGTGTGCTCACAATGAAGTCATGATTCTCCCACCCCCAATAATCAATACATGGAATCAGGTGCCAATGGGGAATGTGATCACAATGAGCCACTTTTCTAGAGCCTACCTCAGCCCTCTACAGATATAATCTCTGGCCAGGACAAAGACAACTGGAATTTCTTGAAGGTTCATAATGTGTAATAGTTAAGTATTCTACATGATTTTCTGGGTTGCCATTTCTATGGAGGAGACATATGCACTTAGGTGACTTTCTTCAGCTCATAATAGAGGACCAGATTTGGCCCCATGCCTCTGAGGATGTTGGACCATGCACCCTTGAAAAAGGCTTTGCCCCTTCATCGTAGGAGAGCTTCTGCCAACAATCATGGGCACTTGTGTACGTAATATCAGCTTCTTTGCGCCTGGACTGCATCACCATCCACCTGCACTGTAAGGAGTGGGTAGGAGGCCACGTGGGCCACTGTCATGGCCTGGGCAATCATCCAGCTCATCATGTGGTGGGTGTTCTTGGGGTCAGGGAGCATGCTCTTGGCTGTATCATACACGCTGAGGTAGGTTGCCCAGTACATATGGATGCCCTGCACCAAGACGCTGAAGCCCTCGGACAGGCCTCAGACACCCTCAGGCTTGATCTTCTCCAGGCAATCTGACTTTTGAGCCCCCACTCTGTGCCCAATTTCCCAACATTGGCTGCCAGGAGGGTTCTGGTGAATTCCAGGGGGTAGAAGAAGCACAGGGAGGTGGCCCCAGCCGCCCCTCGGGAAGCCAGGTTGCCTGCAAAATATCTCCAGAACTGTGTGTGCTTGTGCATGCCTCCCAGAAAGACCTGCTTGTACTTATCCCTAAAGGCAAAGTTGAGGGCTTGCATGGGGAAGCAGTGAATGGTGCTGGCCAGGCACCCCTCCAGAAGGACAAATGCCCTGCCCCTTGGGGATGTGGACTTTGCAGCCCACCACACCACACTTTTGTACTGGGTCGCCACAATCTGCTTACTGGCATGTTGCACCCTCAGCAGTGCCTTGACCGACTCAACTCGGGTCGCTGTCCTCTTGGAAACAGCGAGGGTAATGCCTCCGGCCAGTAAGTCCTTGACAAAGGAGTGTGGCCTGTTCCATCCTGCTGGCCAGCGGGCAGCGGAGGGAGGGAGGGAGCTGTTTGCTCAGCTCTGCTGCTGCTAGGACCAAAAGACTCTCATGGGATTTTAAATAAATATACGCAAAATTAAACTGCATACAGATTGTATATACAAAACAACTGCATATAGATTGAAAAAGGGAAAATGGAATAAAAAGTTTTAAGTTTCTTATATTGTTTGGGAAGAAGATAAAATTATCAATGATTTTGATCACTGAAGGATTCATGTTATAATATCTAAAATAATCACTAAAAGAAAAGCTTTATAAGTGTTTAACTTCTAACATTATTGAATTAAAAAATTCAATAATATAGATAATCCAAAAATTGACAAGAAAGGAGAAAAAGAAATAGAATATACAAGACTGAAAGAAAGCATACAGTAAGATGGCAAATGTTTAAGCCTAAAAAATCAATAATTAAATGTGAGTGAAGTAAATGTGCTAATTAAAATACAAAGGCTTTAAGATTTGTAAAAGTATATGATGCTTACAAGTGGCACATATTACATCACTCTCATTAATAAAGCAAGCAGATGAAACATTAATAAGGACATAGAAGATTTAAACAGTCTGATGAATAAACTTGATTCAATGAGCATATACAGAACACTGAACATAGCAAATGTAAAACAGACATTCTTTTTAAGCAGAACACAGAATATTTCTAAAAACTGACCAAATATTGGACCCTAAAACAAGTCTCAACAAATATCAAAGGACTGAAATCATATATTCTCTAATCATAGTGGAAATTTAAGCTAAAAACCAGTTAAAAAAAAAAAGGTTAATTAGAAAATCTAGGGTTTTTGATGCTCTCTGCTCCTCTCGTTTGACAGGCAGCCGCCTCTTCTCATGCAGCACCAGCCGTGTCCCTGAGACACCATGGTGAAAGTGAAGGCTGGAAAAAACGGATTTGGCTGTATTGGGCACCTGGTCACCAGGGCTTCATTTAACTCTGGCACAGCAGGTATTATTGTCATCAATGACCCCTTCTTTGATGTCAACTACATGGTCTACACGTTCCAATATGACTCCACCCATGGCAAGTTCCATGGCAGCATCAAGGCTGAGAATAGGAAGCTTGTCATCAAGGAAATCCCATCACCATCTTCCAGGAGTGAGATCCCACCAAAATCAAATGGGGGTGACACTGGTGCTATGTTGTTGGGTCCATGAGCATCTTCACTACTATGGAGAAGGCTAGAGCTCATTTAGAGGGGAGAGCCAAAAGGGTATTTATCTGTGTCCTTTCTGCTGACACCCCCATGTTTGTGATGGACATGAACCATGAGAAGTAAGAAAACAGCCTTGAGATCCTCAGTAATGCCTTCTGCACCACCAGTTGATCACCCCCCTATCCAAGGTCATCCGTGACAACTCTGGCATTGTGGAGGGACTCATGACCACAGTCCATGCCATCAATGTCACCCAGAAGACGTGGGTAGATGGTACCTCTGGGAAACTATGGCATGACGACCATGAGGCTCTCAAGATCATCCCTGTATCTACTGGTGCTGCCAAGGCTGTGGGCAAGGTCATCCCCAAGCTGAATGGGAAGATCACTGGCATGGTCTTCCATGTCCCCACCACCTACGTGTCAGATCTGATCTGCCATCCAGAAAACCCTGCCAAATATGATGACATTAAGAAGGTAGTGAAGCAGGCACTGGAGGGCCCCCTCAAGGGCATCCTGAGCTATACTGAACACCTGGTTGTCTCCTCCGACTTTAAGAGAGACCCACTCTTCCACCTTCCATGATGGGTCTAGCACTGCACTCAATGACTACTTTGTCAGGCTCAATTCCTGGTATGACAATGAAAATCAATCTGGCTACATCAACAGGGTGGTGGACCTCATGGTCCACATTGCCTCCAAGGAGTAAGTGCCCAGGACCACCAGCCCCAGCAAGAGCACTAAAGGACAAGAGAGAACCTCGGCTGCTGGGGAATACCTGCTGCACTCAAATCTAACAGAATAAACAGATATGCAAAAATCTCTTCTTGACACAGTTTCCATGCCAGACCCCCTGAAGAGGGTGGCGCCTGGAAGGCCCCACCTTGTCACATACCATCAATAAAGTCCCCTGTATGCAGCCAAAAAGAGAAAGAAAGAAAAATAAAATACTGAGATGTTTTGAATTTTTTAAGAAGAAATACTTCTAAATAATCCATAGGTCAGGAATATCTGCACTAGAAATTAGAAAACATGTAGAACTGAATAAATGAAAATATGACATATTGAAATTCATTGGATACAGTTAAAGTAGTGCATAAAGGGAAATCTGTAGCCTTAAATGCATATATATATAATGCATATATATATATACACACACATATATAAAAGCAAAAAGGCTGAAAACAACAAGAATTTCAAAATGAGTAGAAAAGGAAATGATAAATAACATAAATTAATGAGATAGAGGGCAAACATTCAATAGATAGGTCACTAAAGCCTAAGTTGGTTACCTAAAATAACTAATGAAATTGATCAACTTCTAACAAAACTGACAGGAGGAAGAAGGGACCAAGACAACATAAACATGATGGCACAGATCATTAATGTCATGAATGAGAAAGAGGACACCACAACTGATGCACATATTCATAATTCCCTGACTATAAAACTGAACATTTTAATTAAGTGGAAAGTATTATTTAAAGAAATACGATTTACCAAAACTACCACAATAACAAATTTAAAAATTAGATAGTGCTATAACTATTAGATTGTGCCACAGGGAAGTACCCTTTTGGTAGGTCAAAAACACTCTAATATTAAAATAATTGAAAATCATCCCACAAAGAAAAATCCAAGCCTAGAAGCCTTCACCAGAGAATTCTTAAGGAAAAAAATAATGCCAATCTCTAATACAAAATCTTCCAGATAATGGAAAAAGAGGGAACACTCCACAACTCTTTTTTAAGCCCAGCATAACTTTGAAACCAATCTGACAAGACTGATATTAGTGAAAAATTATAGGCAAATCTAACAGAATAGAGACATGCAAAAATCCTATATAAAAACATTACAATAGAATAGCACAATCTATACACTGATGCATGACTCCTTGCTCTCCCAGCGGAAAGTACTAAGAATAAAATGTAAAATGAATGAATGACCATGATCGTAAAAAATTAATAGATCATGTCCAAGTTGGGTTTATTCTAGAAATACAAAGTTGGTTGAATATGTGAAAAAAAAAAATCGATCAACATCTAACAATACAAAAATATATATGGAACAAGGTAATTCACTACAACATTTTTTGTAATTTTAAAATATTGGGGCCAGGCACGGTGGCTCACGCCAGCACTTTGGGAGGCCAAGGTTGGTGGATTACCTGAGGTCGGGAGTTCCAGATGAGCCTGACCAACATGGAGAAACCCTGTCTCTACTGAAAATACAAAATTAGCTGGGTGTGGTGGCACATGCCTGTAATCCCAGCTACTCTTGGGAGGCTGAGGCAGGAGAATCATTTGAACCCGGGAGGCAGAGGTTGTGGTGAGCTGAGATCTCACCATTGCACTCCAGCCTGGGCAACAAGAACAAAACTCCGTCTCCAAAAAAAAAAAAAGTACTGGAAACACCCTAAATACTCATACAGAGGAGAGTGGTTGAAGAAATCAAGGAATACTATGCAGGTATCAAAAAGAATAAAAGCCAGTTGCAGCAGCACACGCCTGCAGTCCCAGGAGATGGGAGGCTCATTTGAGCCCAAGAGTTCAAAAAGAACCTGGACAATACAGTGAGACCCCATCTCTTAAAAAAAAAAAAAAAAGGAATGAGGAAGATTTCTTTAGTGATTTGGAGTGATTTTCAGATATACCATCAAATAAAATATTTTTAAAAAGCAAAGTGTGCCTTTACTATAAGAAAAAAGGAATATCAGAAAACATACATGTATCTGCTTATTTGTGCAAAAGAAATATAGAGATTCTAAAGAAAACTAAATAAATTGGTTACCTTACAAGCCATGGGTGAGAAAGGATGGGAAGCCAGGAAGAATAGGAACAGGTTAGTAAGAATTGAGGTAGTGACAATCTGAATATATCTTTTTGTATATATTCAGCCTCTCAGAACCATAATGTTTCACATAATTGAACCTCACTGCCATGGAGTGAATGTTTGTGTTGCCCCAAAATTCCTAGGTTGAAATCCTAACCTTCAATGTGATGGTATTATGAGGTGAGACCTGTGGGAGGTAATTAGGTCATAGGGTAGAACCCTCTTTAATGTGATGAGGCACCTCAGAGTTGTCTCACTCTCCTTTCAACACATAAGGATATAAGGACAGGAAGTTCACCGTGCAACCTGGAAGAAAGCCTTCACCAGAACTTGAACATGCTGGCATCCTGATCTAAACGTCCAGCCTCCAGAACTGTGAGGAAATAAATGTTTGCTGTTTAAGCTACATAATCTATGGTAATTTGTTATAGCAGCCCAAACTAAAACATGAAGTAACTTTGAAAAACAGTATTTTGACTATACAGTGAAAGGATAGGAAAAAAATAAAGAACCATATACAAATATAATACTCTAGTTAGTAAATTTTATTTTCATAGGAGTACAGGTTAGCAATTCTGTAACTACAAATAAGTGAATACATTATAGATAATGAGAACCAGGTTTCTCACTATCAGAAAAAAATTAGAAATACAGAAAGGGAGAAGGCTAGAATAAACCTTGTGATGTCGAAGTACAATTGGAGGTTTCAGTATGAACTCATGATTTTAGGTAAATAAATTCACAGAGTACTGGACTATAACTGAGAGACTATAATAAATATCCAGAAGTCCAATATTGATATAAAATAATTGAATAAGTAAATAAATAGGGGAGATGGGACATCTCTTCCTTTAGAAGAATTACAACGGGCCAGGCATGGTGGCTCACACCTATAATCCCAGCACTTTGGGCAGCTGAGAACACCTATAATCCCAGCACTTTGGGCGGCTGAGATGGTGGATCACCTGAGGTCAGGAGTTCGAGACCAGCCTGGCCAATATGGTGAAACCCCGTCTCTACTAAAAATACAAAAATTAGCTGGGCGTGGTGGTGGGTGCCTGTAATCTAAGCTACTCGGGAGGCTGAGGCAGGAGAATTGCTGGAACCCGGGAGGCAGAAGTTGCAGTGAGCCGAGATCGTGCCATTGCACTCCAACCCAGGCGACAACAGGGAGACTCCATCTCAAAAAAAAAAAAAAAAATACAACGAATAAGTGTAGAAGGACTGAGAAAAATTAGACCATTAGATCAACACCACAGCAATAATTACTTCAGGCAAGATCCACTGATGACTCAAACCAGTAGGCAAAAGTGAGGAGAAACAGGAAATTGGCATAGACTCAAAGTATCTCCCACAAGAGAAAAAAGCATCTCCCCTAAATGAATACATAATAATTTTACAATGGAAAAATCTGGTACACTATCTTAATCAAGTGATCAAGGTTAACATCACCAGCAATAAGATTAATGGACATCCTATACCTCCCAGTACAATCCACTGAGACAAGGAAACAGCATCATTTTTGTGGTATTCTTGCCAAAAATACATAATTGCAATCAAATCATGAGAACATATCAGATGAATCCAAAATGAGAGATATTCTACAAAATAACTGACCAATATTCATAAAAAATGTCAAGGTCATAAAAGATAAAAAACAAATAAAGAACTATTACAACTAACAGCAATGTGGCATCCTGGATTGAATCCTGGAACAGAAAAGGAGCACTAGAGAGAAAATTCAAATGAGCTCTGTAGTTTAGTTAAAAGTATTGTACCAAATGGGTGGAAAATCCGGCCCAGGACATCAGAGCCTGAATAGGGTGAAGAGGCACATCATGTAAAGGCACAACCTAGCATAGGGCATGAGAGCCCAAAGCAAGAGGAAGAGGGAAGCTACACAATGGGAAAGTCCAATACGAGAAGTCAGAACCCAAGAAAAGGAAGGAAGGTGTCCACGTTGCAGTGAACAGACTCTGCATGGCACAAGGTTTCCAAGGCTAAATGGAGTGACAGTGACATTTACAAAGGGAGGTGGATGATTGGAAAATAATTACATACAGAAGGATTGATCAAATAGTAAATACAACAAAGATAAAGTTTTTCTCACTTTTGGAAAATAGAGTTAAATATGGTAAGGGAAAAAACAGAATTATTTCTGTTGTGATAGCCTATAACTAGAGGTATCAGCATGACCTCATCATGGTTTTCAATATACATGTAGATAAACACAGATGGAAATAAATATGAACATGGATGTACACATATGTACACATACACACACCCCTATGTATGTAACATTCATACGTTTCTTAGCTCTCCAGAGGGCCTGGGAGCCATAACACTTTATAAGCAGTAACTAAACCTAGTACTAGGTGTTGATTTCTAAATATCATTTCCATTAGAAGAAACCAGCCCTCCCTGGAAAAACAGCTGATTCCAGAACTAGGACAGAGAATGTATAAAATGAGCCTGGAATGTCTTTTTGTGTCAGAAAGTAAGGAAATACTTAAAGAATGACAGGGGCATGTTAAAAGGATACAGAAGTCAGCTTAAATAGGATTCCTCTGGCCAAACTGAGGGCAATTTGAGCATCAAAATAAATAAAGAGATTTGTGTTTGTAAAGGTTAACTCAGGGAAAGCTTCTGAGGCAAGGAAATTAAAGCTGAGTTTTAAAACTGAACAGAAACTAGAGGCAAAGGTATGTGAGTGTATATGTGTGTGTCTGGGTGAGAGGGAGAGAGAGAGAAAGAAAGAAGTGGGGGTATTTGGAGAAGGCGGGGCACTGACAGGGAAGACATTCCAGGTAAAAAAGACAGACTAAACAAACGAGGGCAAATTACTATACTATACAAAAAAATGAGAGCAAATTACTATACAGGAGCAGGAGCAGGACTAATGTATACATGTAGCTTTGCTACTTTTTTCTAGTGTTGACTTTAATAAGCCACTTGTATTACCTGAATATGTATTTTTGTGCTGTTTTATGATAGTCCCGAAAAAATGAATATTCATTTTGCACCTTAAAATTGGAAGTTGAACTAAATTCTCCCTTTCAGCTGAAAATTCAAGAGTTAATATTATTCTGACTAATCTAATCCACCTTCTCCCATTCTCCTGGCATATCAGTAAACAAACCTCTACTCTATTGGATCTAATAGAAAAAAGGGCTTTGTGTCTATGAAGCACCAGAGATGTCTGGTTATTATTCAATCACAACAAATTGTTCATATGAGAAATAAAAATACAGTAATGATATACACAATTCACAAACCACCTGCAGGGGCAGCTCTCTAGAAGTAAAATTAAAGCTATACTAACTCTGAGTGAATCCCTACCAAAAAGGGCCTAACTTAATGAGTCAGTTAAAACAACTTTGAGTACTACAGTATTTTACCAAACATATAAACAAGTTAACTCTTCTTCCCTTTTTTTATAATGTTATTTATACATTCAGTTTATCTCTAGAATTTCTTCTCTAGCAGCTACCACTTCTGTTCATTATATTTTCCAGCTTGCTTTCCATCCTCTAAACCAGTGGGCTCCAAATTTTGTTTGACTGTGACCCACAATAAGAAGTACATTTTATAACATCACCCAATTCATATATACATATACACACATATCTGTACATACACACATACATATAAACTGGAACATTTGTTTCATAAAAGAGTGCTTGTTATTATTATATGCCATACACATTGATATTTTTCTGTCGTAATTCATTTTTTTTAAATGCTGATTTTGGGCCCACTAAATAGAGCTTTAAAATCCATTAATGGACTGCAATCCAGTTTGGAAAACACTACGCTAAGCCACCCCAATGTCCCACAAAGCTATTGCTTTTTAGTATCTCTTAAGCTGCACAGTGTAAAGGCCAAGAGGGCTGACTCCTGGGTCCAAATCCTGGTCTGATACCTAGCTTTGACCTTATTCATTCTGACCTTGGGCAAGGTACTTAAATTCTCTAAGCTTTACTTTTCTCATCTATAATCTAAGAATAATAATATTACCTATGGGGATGGTAATAGCACCTAGATCTTATACAGTTGTGAGATTTAAATGAGATAATTAATCCATACAATATTTACCACAATGCCTGACATACATGAAAATACCAATATGTTATTATTATCACATGTTCTATCAATCCAACAGAGAAAACAAGTTCTACTAATCCAGAGAACAATTTGCCAGAGAAAATTAGTAGAGAAGAGATTACTGGTAACTCCTAATTCCCAATAATGCCTGGCTTATTTGGAAACAATACAAGGTGTGCACAGAGGAAAACAGTATTTAGTATGTAAAATATATTTTCAGGATTTTATAATCTTTGCTCATTTATTACATATCTAATCACATTTTCTATATTATACACATTTGAATAGGAATATGAAGTTATTCAAAAGATTTCACTCTTCCAGTGTAACTCACGTAATCTAAACTATAAGAAGTAGCTTTTAGGACAACTTTCTAAAACTTCTATACCTTACCATTCCTGATCCACTGCTTAGGGATCTGTCCTCCTAAAGTCATATCTTCTCCTTTAAGACACAAACAACTATGAATACATTACTGCCTGTAGACAAAAGGAAGTGGTTATTTGCCTGTTCTGCAATTTAAGTTAAAAAAAAAAAAAAAGTAACCTCTATAATCAGGAAGGCCTCCTTTTCTCTGAAAGTTATTGTGAAATAAAAACATTACAAAAAAACCACGTTTACAAGATAACTGCTGAGACACTGCTCAGGTAGCCACTGAGCCCCAATATGCATGGGGTACTACGTTTGGGATATGAGCAAGGATAAAACAATTCATGATCTCAAGTAATTAACAGTCTCCTGAAAAGTACAATAACTTAGTTGGGTAGCATATCGTTTGGTGAGGTATTATCTTCACCCTTTTTTTTTTTTTTTTTTTTAAGAAATAGGGTCTCACTCTGTTGCCCAGGCTGGAGAGCAGTGGCATGATCATAGCTTATTACAACCTCAAATTCCTGGGCTCAAGCGATCCTCCTGCTTCAATCTCCCAAGTAGTTAGGACCATAGGCACAGGCCACTATGCCCACCTAATTTTTTATTCTTTTAGAGATGGGGGTGGGGCTGGGTCTTGCTATGTTGCTCAGCTGGTCTTGAACTCTTGGCCTCAAGGAATCCTCCTGCCTCAGCCTCCCAAGCAGCTGGGATTATAGGCATGAGCCACAGTGCTCAACTATCCTCACCCATTCAGCCTCTGTCAACTAAGCAAAAAAAAACACAGGAACAGGGCATCTTTTAAAGAATTAAATTTAGTTTTATTTAGAAGTCTTACTGAGGACTGTTACCTAGGAGAGTCTTTTAGAGAATTTTTGTTAGACTGTTCCAAAGTAGGGTTTTAGACCACAGTTTATATATTGGTAGTGGCAGGTTTGTATGTGCTTAGAAGTTATAGTAGAGCAAAATCTCATTAAAGTTTGGGTGTAAGGGTATATCTGGTTATATATTATGGAGGCATAATCGCTAATCTTGTTGGACATTATCTTATGTGCAGAAAGAGGCAACGACTAGAATCACTAAACTTGCCTTTCAAAAAATGCAGTGATTTAAGCTAGAGATGTGGGAAACTGTTCTATCCTGTTTATTGTCTTTAGGGCCTTTTTTGTTTGTTTGTTTTTTGAGAACTGTGCTCAGTTACTGAGTCAGGGCCTTTGTGAAATTTTGTTGGCAAGGGCCTTTGTGAAATTCTGGCAAGTAGAACGAGCAAATATTCTCATTTTCTTACATTTGCTGCTTTGTCTCACACCTCTAATACCTTTGCTTACTAGAATTCTATTCACTCTTCTAGGCTATGCTACAATGTCAACTTCTCCTCCTATGTTGCTCATAATAACAGCACCTGCTCTCTCCTTCCTTAAACTTATTCAAATATTCCAATGCTCAGGCAGTATATAAATACATACACCATGTCACCATGTACCAGTCATTGTCTTAGGCATTAGGGACACAAATTGGAACAACAATTTAGAGCTCTAGTCTAGCAATAATCAGCGTCCAAATCTACCCTCCCGGTTTCACTTCCCAACATACTGTTCCATGAACCACTACACTTCTGTTAGACTGTATTTACTGCTCACATGACACAATTCTCTGCTTTTGCTCAAGTTGTTCCCTCAGCTGGAATGCCTGAGCCCCATCTCTAACTGTAAATAATAAAAGCGAAACTTATTGAGCATTTACTTTGTGTCAGCATGGTTCTAAGCATATAGCATGTATTAACTAAATTTTCACAACAACTACATGAGATAGGTATTATTATTATCCTTAATTTCTAGAATAAGGAAACAGAAAAGTTTAGTATTTCACAATGACACAGTACCTAAAAAGCAGCAATGAGAATGGAATCTCTAGGCTTCAAACACCCTTAGTTCTGTTAAATAAACTCACCCCATCCCATTCTGTTTTTGCTGGACAAAGTCCTTCTTAAGGAATAATAATATAAACTTTTCTACAGTTTGGAGATAACGTAGGAAACAGAAAGAATGAACGCCAGAAACTCTGGTCAGGAAACTTGGGTTCAAAAGGAGTTAGTATCACCAACTACCTCATGGTTCCACTGTGAAAATCAGGGGAAATAAGATATGTAACAATGCTGGGAATCCAATGAGATCGGGGGTCCTCAGTGCAAAACTATTTTCGTACTAATACTGAAACATAATCTGCATTTGTCATGTTTGCAATGATGCTGTAAGAGCAATGGTGGTAAAACTGTTGGTACACGAGCACAAATCAAGGCAATGGCACCAAACAGAACTGGTAGTCACTAAATTCTTCACCACTACATGCTTGCAGAGAAAAATAAAACATTCCTATTTATTTTAAGAATGCCCTTGAAGAAAAGCAGTAAACATTATCAAATTTCGACCCTTGAGTAAATATTTTTTAAATACATAGTCTCTGTGACAAATGGGAAGCACACACAAAGTACTTCTGCTACATACTAAAGTATGATGGTTATCTCAAGGAAAAGCATTTGTGCAAATGTCTGAGTTGTGAACTAAGCGGCACTTTGTTAATAGGATATCATTTTTACTACAAAGAACAAATGACAAACTAAATTATTCACTCTTGGGTGTTTGGCAAACATTTCCCTGAAAATGAATGAAGTCAGTTTGTCATTTCAGGAAAAATTGACAGTATTTGTTGCCAAGTATAAAATTCAAGCTTGTAGGCAAACATTAGAATTTTGGAAAACATGTATTCACCAGCCACCATGACCTTGACAGATTCTGAAAACTTAAAGCCTTTTCTGATAAGTTTGGAACAATATCAACAAATATAATTTTTTTATGTCATAAAATGAAATGTGTCAATATTTGGAAGATCCATATAATTCAGTAAACCAATTTGATTTTCAAATAACCAATGCATGATGTTACAAAATCATACAAAGCATAAAAGATCTATTCAAAGTGCCATACAAACCAATGGATTTTAATGTGATAGAGTATTTTTGTACATCAATGTCATTAATACTATTTCAGATTTCACATTGCAACTAAACTTTAAGTAACTATCACTTAAATTTTGGTGAAGTATCAAAGAATATTTGCAGTTATCTAAAAAGGCTATTAAAATATTCCTCCCTTTTCTAACCACGTTATCTGTTGAGGCTACATTTTTATATACTTCAATCCGAACAACTCATCATAATAGATTGGATGCATAAGCAGATGTGAGAATCCAGCTGTCTTCTATTAAGTCAGACGTTAAAGAGAATTGCAAAAATCTAACATGATGTCATTCTTCTCACTATTTGCTTGGGAAAATTATTATTTTCTCATTAATGTTAGTATAATGGGTTTTTTTGTTGCTATTTTAAATAAGCAAGTACATGTTTTCAAAATCCCTCAGTTTTAATTTCTAAACTGGCAAATTAATAAATATAACCCACATAAACAAAAGCTGTTTAAAGTCCTTAAATAATGTTAAAAAGTGTACAAGGATCCTCGGACCAAAAAGTCTGGGAACTGCTGGTATATAGTACATCTAATATCTTACTTGATTGCTTCTTCCACTAGAATGTAAGCTCTTAGAAAGCAGAAGCTTGCCAGCCTTATTCATTGCTGTATCTCTGGCATTTTGCAAAGTGCCTTGCACATTTTCATGTCTTGCTCATTATGGATCTGTGGGTAGTTACACTACAAATAGCAGGATGGATGCTGAATACAAATATCCGACTTAGATAATTAGATGGTTCAAAATGCAACTGACTATAATTTGGAACAAGTTGGGACATGTTGAGTAATCAGATGGTGTATATATATATATATATTTTTTTTAGAATTAAAATCAGCTCATATGAATTCAACCTAAGATGGTATTTTTTAAAAAGGTAAAAAGAGGTGAGGAGAGAGAATGACCAACTCACATGACTAAGACTAAAGTGATCTAAGCCCATGCTTTGATACCCAGGAAGTCTGAGTCATTATTTAAATAAACTGCTATCATATTAAGAACAGAGGTGAGATCAGATTAGAAAGATCTGTGTGCCTTACTACACCTTGGATATGCTTCTGTCAAAGCATCTACAACACTAGAATGCTCTAATTTGTTTACATTTTTTTCCCTTCCCTCGCTCAGCTATCCCTGAGGTTTGGGATAAAATCTGATCTATATTTTCTTCTTTTCTTTTCTCTCTCTCTCTCTCTTTTAAGATAGAGTCTTAAAGATTCTATTGCCCAGACTGGAATGCAGTGGTGCTAACGGCTCGCAGCAGCCTCAACCTCCCGGGCTCAAATGACCCTCCTGCTTCAGCCTCCTAAGTGGCTGGGACCACAGACAAGTGCCATACCGGGCTAATTTTTTTTATTTTTTGTAGAAACAGGGTCTTGGTATGTTGCCCAGGTTGATCTTGAACTCCTGGGCTCAACCTATCCTCCTACCTCCCAAAGTGTTGGAATTACAGGGGTGAGCCATCACACTCAGGCTGATCCACATTTTCTTAATTTTCAAAGCCTGACATTTTCTTAGCAACTAATTGGTAGTCATAATTATAGGACAAGTGATAATTTGTCACCTTTTCAAATGCTATCTTCTCAATGAACTCTTCTAAACAGCATACACTAAAACCTGGCCCCCTAATCCAGCATTCCCAATTCCCATTATCCTGCACTACCTTTTTCTTTTCTCTATTATACTTATCCCTTCTAACATATACAGTCATGGACAGCAATAATGACATTTTAGTCAAAGACAGACTGCAGGCTGGGTGCAGTGGCTCACTATAATCCCATCACTTTGGGAGGGCAAGGTAGGAGGACCATTTAAGCCCAGGAGATCAAGGTTGCAGTGAGCCATGATCATGCCACTGCACTCCAGCCTGGGTGACATAGCAAGACCCTGAAAAAAAAAAAGAGAGAGAGAGAGAGAGAGAAACAGAAGAAGGAAGGAAAGAAGGAAGGAAGGAAGGAAGGAAGGAAGGAAGGAAGGAAGGAAGGAAGGAAGGAAGGAAGGAAGGAAGGAAGGAAGGAAGGAAGGAAAAAAAAGAGAAGAGAAGAGAAAAGAGAAAAGGAAAGGAAAGGGGAAGAAAGAAAGAGGGAGGGAGGGAGGGGAGAGAGAAAGGAAAGAGAGAGAGAAAGGAAATGGAAGGAAGAAAAGGAGGGAAGGAGGGAGGGAGGGATTGCATACATGACAGTGGTCCTGTAAGATTGTAATTCCTATCACCTAGTGACATAGTCATCCTGATGCTGTCCTAACTTTGTAGGGCAATGCATTATGTGTTTGTGGTGATGCTGGTGTAAACAAATCTACTGCTCTTCCAGTCATACAAAAGTACAGCATGTACAATCACGTATGGTACATAATGCTTGACAATGATAATAAATGACAATGTGACTGGTTTATGTATTTACCATACTATACTTTTTAACATTATTTTACTTTATACTTATTTATTTTAGACAAGGTCTCACTCTGTTGCCCAGCTCATCGCAACAGCCCTGACCTCCCAGGCTCAAGCAGTCCTCCCACCTCAGCCTCCTGAGTAGCTGAGAATACAAGGTGCATGCTAGCATGCCTGGTTAATTTTTAAAAAGTATCTGTAGACACAGGGTCTCGCTATGCTGCCCAGGCTGGTCTCAAACTTGTGGACTCAAGCAGTCCTCCTGCCTGGCCTTCCAAAGTGCTGGGATCATAAGTGTGAGCCATTGCACCCAGACTCTTTATCGTTATTTTAGAGTGTATGCCTTCTATTTATTTATTTTTTAAAGCTGTAAAACAGCCTCAGGCAGCTCCTTCAGGAGGTATTCCAGAAGAAGGTATTGTTATCATAGGAGATGACAGCTCCATGCCTGTTATTGTCCCTGAAGACCTTCCAGTGGGACAAGATGTGGAGGCAGAAGACAGTGACATTAATGTTCCTGACCCTGTGTAGGCCTAGGATCATGTGTGTGTTTGTATCTTCATTTTTTTTTTTTTTAAAACTTTAAAACATAAAAAAAATCTTAAATAGAAAAAAGCTCAGAGGATAAGGATATAAAGAAAATATTTTTGTATAACTATACAAGATGGTTGTGTTTTAAGCTAAGTGTTATTACAAAAGAGACATGAAGTTAAAAAAAATTTAAAAGTTTATCCAGTAAAAAAAAAAATTACAGCAAGCTAAGGTTAATTTATTATTGAAGAAAGAAAAAAATTTTAAATAAATCTAGTGTAATCTAAGTGTACAGTGTTTATAAAATCTACAGTGGTGCACAGTAATGTCCAAGGCCTTCACATTCACTCACCACTCACTTACTGACTCACCCAGAGCAACTTCCAATCTTGCAAGTTCCGTTCATGGTAAGTGCCCTATACAGGCATACCATTTTTTATCTTTTATACTATATTTTTACTGTATCTTTTCTATGTTTAAATACACAGATACTTATTACTGTGTTACAACTGTCTACAGTATTTGCTGCAGTAATACGCTACAGGTTTGTAGCCTAGGAACAATAGGCTATCTCATGTAGCCTAGGTGTACAGTAGGCTATCCCATCTAGGTTTTTGTAAGTATACACTGTGATGTTGGCACAATGATGAAACTGTCTAATGACGCATTTCCCAGAACCGATCCCCATCATTAAGCAACACATGATTGTATACTTATTCGTGTTTATTTCTCCCTCCTGCCTCTGAAACGTAAGCTCTCTACCAAGGCAGGGATCTTTATTTGTTTTATACATTGATGTATCCCAAGCCCCTAGAATAATGCCAGGCATATAGGTGCTCAATAAATATTTGTTGAATGAGGAATGATGATCTGCTAATTTATTATTCAGTGTAGAGTTCCATTATTATATTTAAAAACTAAAAATAGATTTCCTAAGAAATCTTTATTTCGCTTAATGATCCTGCCACAATTGGATCCTTCAATAATTTATGAATAGTTTTAGCTGAAGTCTCCAAAACTGTCAGATAAAACGCAGGCAAATATTTACAGAAGTGTTTCTCCCCCCACAACTTCCACTTCGACGGTATGAGGCAATGCTGTGAGTCTTCAGAACAAAGTCAGCACTGTAGTGGGCAACCGGGTATCAGTGATTCATTCAAAGCAGACAGTGAAAACCCACGGGTTCTTTTCAGTTC